>NC_079409.1:19103700-19422450 GCF_029220125.1 Pseudoliparis swirei | reverse complement strand
AGAACACCTTTTTCCAATCTTCCTCTGTCCAATGCCTGTGTTCTTTTGCCCATACCAATCTTTTCTTTTTATTGGCCAGTCTCAGATATGGCTTTTCTTTGCCACTCTGCCTAGAAGGCCAGCATCCCGAGTCGCCTCTTCACTGTCGACGTTGACACTGGCGTTTTGGGTACCATTTAAAGAAGCTGCCAGTTGAGGACCTGTGAGGCGTCTATTTCTCAAACTAGAGACTCTAATGTACTTGTCTTCTTGCTGAGTTGTGCACCGGGGCCTCCCACTTCTCTTTCTGCTCTGGTTAGAGCCCGTTTGTGCTGTTCTCTGAAGGGAGTAGTACACACCGCTGTAGGAAATTTTCAGTTTCTTTGCAATTTCTCGCATGGAACAGCCTTCATTTCTAAGAACAAGAATAGACTGGCGAATTTCACATGAAAGTTCTTTTTTTCTGGCCATTTTGAGAGTCTTATCGAACCCACAAATGTGTTGCTCCAGATAATCAACTAGCTCAAAGGAAGGCCAGTTTTATAGCTTCTCTCATCAGCAAAACAGTTTTCAGCTGTGCTAACATAATTGCACAAGGGTTTTCAAGGGTTTTCTAATAATCCATTAGTCTTCTAAGGCGATTAGCAAACACAATGTACCATTAGAACACTGGAGTGATAGTTGCTGGAAATGGGCCTCTATACACCTATGGAGATATTTCATTAGAAACCAGACGTTTCCACCTAGAATAGTCATTTACCACATTAACAATGTATAGAGTGTATTTCTGATTGATTTAATGTTATCTTCATTGAAAAAAACAATGCTTTTCTTTGAAAAATAAGGACATTTCTAAGTGATCCCAAACTTTTGAACGGTAGTGTATATTATTGTTATGTTCGCTCGCTTTTATATTTTGACAGTTATTAACTGTGTAGAAGTTAAAGTGAAGACAGTTAATTAAGGCTAGCGCCGTTTAGCTAGCGGATGTTAATCGCGCGCTAGCGTTTTAGTACCATTGTACAATGGTCTGCTGGCCTGAGAATTACATTGTTCCATGAAAGATTAGATAGTTACATGTTGTGTCCCGTGACAGATATAAACAGTAGTATGCACACACATAAGTACATATATACATACACAACATGTACATGCATATAAAGTTTAAACAGGTTTCCTGGTGGAAGTCACTTGTCAGTGCCTTCGATCTCCGTGACCTTGTCCGTCACCATGGAAACATTGTCACATGACATGTAAGTACTCTGGTACTGTGCTGTGACGTCACTCGACTAGTGACGTCACGAAGCACCGAACCAGAGTCTGTATATAGAAGTGATTTCCAGCAGGAATTCAGTGTGTGAATCTCACAGAAACCCCCCCACCCCTTCTCCATTCAGCCAATTCCCGGGGTGGGGGCCTCTGATGAGATATCACAGACAGGGTGGGTGGGAAGGTTTATTATATATTATTGGTTATTGGATAAAATAAGGAACAAAAGGAATTAATTTCTAAAATAATTTAGAAATTAAAAAAATTCAAAAAGTGTTCAAGTGCACACAATTCAGGAAGTTACTTGATTTGTAAAATAGTGTAACGTGAGACTTGTTAACCTGTGATTGTCGCTCAAGTGGGCCGTAGAGATTTCTCTGAATGGGCCTCGCTCCTATTCACACCTGGGCCCATGCAAAATAAATTTTACTGAATATTTCAAGGTGTGGCAGCCATATATATATATGTGGATATATATATATATATATATATATATACATCTATTATATTCTTATTAGAAGGGTTTGTGGGCACTGACTTAGTCAGAGCAGAGGACCCCCACCCCGTTGTCACTTTTTTCACCCCTCATGAGTTTGCAGGTATGATAAACACATTCAGTGAACATGACAGAGTGTATGAATAGTTCGTAGTAGGCATGGTCCACGATCCAGACCTCCACAATCCATGAGACGGAAGGAGGTAGAGGGGGTGGGGGGCATCAGCAGGGCCATGGCAGGTCCAAATGGATAATGATAATCATAGTTTGTTACGTCACTTCATCACTCTCACACCCTGCTGGGTCTGTCGATGCCTCTGCTTCCTTCAATAAACTCCATGGATATTTGGTGGAATTTCATGAAAACACAGAGCAGATGTAGTGGTCAATAAGTCAGTTCAACGACAGACTGCAGAGGAGTCGAACACAGTTGATTCTCCTGATGGAGGGAAGAGTGTTGTGGTCGACGAGTGGGTGAACATGCAGAGGGTCTGATTATGGTGTCACTGGGATCAATAGATTCTGGAAGCGAAAACCTATTTGGGTCAAAAGTCAGTTGATTATACCATGGATTACCAAGGGAAAAAAATAATGTAGTTTAAGTGCACAATTTACATTTGTGCGCTCAAACATGCGGAGGACCACTGCATGCGTTTTCTAGTCATGTTGTATAAAAGATGGACTAAAATGCACTTTCCAACTGAAAATCATGTTACTGCTAAGTGGCCGTATGGCACTGCGACCTTCTCCATATTACTACAAGAATTCAATTCAGTTTATTTGTATAGCCCATTTTCACAAATTACAAATTTGTCTCAATTCAAGAAGAAGGATTGCTTTACAATCTGTACATATAGACATCCCTCCTGTCCCAGAACCTCACATCGGATCAGGAAAAACTCCAAAACAACCCTTCACGGGGGAAAAAAGGGAAGAAACCTTCAGGAGAGCAACAGAGGAGGATCCCTCTCCAAGATGGACAGAAGAATAGATGTCATGTGTACAAATGAATCATTATACACAGATTAAAACAACAAGAAACCGTGTACAGATGTTTTACTTCAGCTGAAACTCAACATATGATAGTGTGCATATGTCTACTCTTCTTAACTCTCATTGTAAGTCCAAATCCACACAATTGAATTTTAGTTTTGATTGATTATATTAAATATGTATAGGCAGACAGTCATGGTACTTTTGGTCCATAATAATATATGTTGTATTTATTACAGCAATCGTCTGAGTGACTTCTATAGAAGTTTTAAATGTGTTCAACATTATTGTGCTCATCAGCATCTGAATGTCTCGCGGTCCCTATGCTGCCTTCATGTGTCACTCGTAAGTTAGAGTGTGAAGTCAAATTCGTCGGAGCGCTCGGAAATACCGCCGACATGTTTGCAGCTGATGGTTTAACGAAGTAATTCACCCCCAAAGTCTGCCTAAAATAAACCAAGACGAGTTGCATTGTAGAAACAGTCACATTACTTAGAGGGATCTGGCTGATTAATGTGATTATTTAGTTGTTTTTGACTAAAACCCCCCCAGAAATCGAGGATTCAATTTTGTATTTGATGATATGCTTCGCGTGTTGGAGTTGACGTTATAAAAACGATGGGAAAGCCTAAGTGTTAAAAAAAAAACGACGCAATTTTGGAATAGAAAAGAGTAAATGGCAAATAGTATAAATTCCCGACCGCCCCTGAAGGCAGCAGTACTTCTATGCACACTTCCTCCGAGTAGTTGCGGAGCAGCCATTTTGATTCTGAACCGCAGAGCTGGAGAGAACCCGTCTGGAAAAGGTGGGGACTACGTTACTCTAAGCACAGCGCAACGTTTATCTCCCACTTCCCCAACAGCGTATATTTTAACTTCAATGTTCACGCACATTTGTTCATCCGGTAACCTAAATGATGCAACTATCATAGCTTTTTACATTTTTTATAGCTTAGCTCACGTTAGCTTGGGCTAGCTTCCTTAGCTCCCCATTGCATGACAACAGGCAGTTTACGAGGTTGAGATCTCACCGGCCAAGAGTGTATTTCAGTATCATGCGTCATGAATGACACAGTATGTCTCCCCATACCACATAGCATTAGTGTTGGCTTCCACCACGAACTTGGGGGAGTGGTGTCCAGCTAACGAAACGCTAAATACAGCTCCCCGGTCAGCTAGATGAAGCTAACCGTTGCTCTTTTCTGGCCGTTAGAGGAGAGCCAAGTGTAATGTTGCAGCCCCCTTCACGTAAAAACAGATGGTGTACATATCTAACTCTAGCTGGCCTTGATATTTCAGATCCAGAGAGTGATGTGGGACCAGGGAGGACAGCCCTGGCCGCAGTGGCCTCTGAGCCAGCAGCAATGGATGCAGACTTTCCAGCACCAGCAAGATCCAGGTTTGTGGATGATGTGCATGCCACTATGCACGCTTTTTTCTGCAAAAGAAGTGTGCATCCCCTGCAAACAGGGCATTTTTGCACATCTACCCACTGATGAGATTGCTTGGGTTTCACGAGACCTTTAACAACTTCTGCTTGACTGTTCGTTTTCCTCGCCGTGTGCAGGTCAAGTGGACTGGGCTGCCCTGGCACAAGCATGGATTGCCCAAAAAGATTCGACAGGGCCAGAGCCGAAAAACATTCAACCCAATGGCCAGGACATCCCTGGCCTTGAATCAGTTGGACCAGGCAACCATGGCGCCTTCCAGGGTGACCCAGCATTTGGCCGAATGTGGCAGCCAGGTAGAGTTGTAACCCCTTTGATCACTTCAAGTTTCACCAATTTCTTTTATTATTTTGTTCTGAACTGTTTTCTCCTGTTTGGGAAATGGTGCAGGAAAAAGTCAGTACATTCAGTCGTACGGCTTACTATCATTCATTAGACTGAAGAGATGGAGCGTGATTTCGCATACATGTTGTCTCATGTTTATGCACTTGGATAGACTGCTGGAGATACCCAGTACCTTCGAGTACATTTTGGGAAGAAGAAACATTCTTGAGCATTGCTTTGTTTCTGTTTATTAATGATGTTGTCAAATACAGAATGGGGATTGCATGGCCAGCCGCCGCCGCCGCCTCCGCCTCCACCACCGCCCCCCGAACAGGCCTGGATCCCTCCAGGGTCAGGACCGATGGATGTGGTGAACCCCAGCGAGGACAGCAACAGCCAGGACAGCGTGGAGTTCAACGCTGAAGCCCACCACGGGGTTTACCCCCAGAACAGCCATGGGTATGGGGCACAGCCCGACAGCTACGCCATGGCCCCCATGGCCATGAACCAGTTTGATTATCAGGTATGCAGATGCTACAGTATAAATTGTTGAAGCGTTTGAGTTTTAGTGTGACAACCAAGTAACTCGAGAAGGAGCAATCCATAGAAACTGTTCCGGGTCCCAGCATCTAGGTGTATCAGTCTTTGCTCTCTTGATGCGCTGCAGAGGAAAGTGTTGGCGTGTTGAGGATCCAGCATGGTTTGGTTGTATTTATTAGCAGATTTTTTTTTTTCTAAATCTTTTTTAAACCAAACAGACATTCTAGCCCAGTCAGGAGTGATGGATGGATGTCAGCTAACTAAATCTGGGGAAAGACAACGACGACCCGACACTGGCAGTTAACAGAGGACCTTATGTACTTTGAACTAGCTCTAATTTTCAGTTTGTGCTCTCTCCACAGCATGGAGCCGCCTCGTCCTTTGCCCCCACACCCACGGGCTTCCACCCCCCCTACTGGCAGGGTCCTCCACAGACCAGACGAGATACCAGGCCACCCGGCTTCAGAGACCGTGCCAGATCTCCCATCCAGCTCCCTGTCAAACCGGAGGCCCCAGCACTGCTAGGTGAGTGTGCTTTCACCCAACTGCCGTCATATTGAGGATTTAGATTTTTAGGGTGAAGTTGTAATGCATTGTGACGTTTGAAAACCTCAATATAAGTTTTGAATGTCAAAAATGATATGTGGTACAGCCCTAAGTAAAATACAACACGGCTATTTTTTCTTTTTCAGCCACGTGTGGTCAGTGGAGCGGCTTTGAGCAAGGCAGCGAAGGGGAAAAACGCTTAGAGGGTAGGAGCATACAGGCCGTGTGGATTTTAACTGTCCGTACCCAAGCTGTGCTGCTGGTTCTGCATCTTGCCAAGCATCCGATTAGGCTATTTGATATGCTATTAATTAATTGAGTTATTTATTCAGCATATTTTGTCCGTTCTGTTATTTATCTGCTGTCAGGACAAAACAAGTAATTGATTGCACCCTTGAGCTTTAGGCAATCTGATGGGCCTTTAGTTTACTTTTTATTGACATGTTATAATCCAAATTATAAATTCAAGATGTTCAAATCATCAGCTCATTGTAGCCTGATTAACATATCAATCACAGTTTGGCTCAGGGTACTGTCAGCATGGTAAATGTTCATTTAGAAGTTGTTGTAAAAAAGTGTACACAGACTCAAACTGATCGGGTTAATGTATAACAAGTTATTTGTAACTTTTTTATTTCAGCCTTGGATGCAGTAAAAAGACGCACACTACCTGCATGGATCCGAGAGGGCCTCGAAAAGATGGACCGAGAGAAGCAGAAGAAGCTGGAGCAAGAGCGAATGGAGAAGGAGAGTTCGAAAGTGGCAAAAGTCGATCACAAAGAGCATGAGCCAGAAGAGGAAGGCGACGGGCCACGTCTTCCCCGCAAGAGCAAATTTGTAAGTTACACATTCCTGGCCTTGACAGTGAAGCGCTTTACCTGGAAAAACAGTGTACGCTTCCTGTGTTGCATTGGTGATGAAAGACTTTCAGTTTTCTCTGACACATGCTTGTTGATTTCCATATCTGTCCTCGCTCCTGAATGCATCAGGACAGTGACGATGAGGCGAATGATGACGATGACGAAAAGGTCTCCATCAAGAAAGAGTCTTCTGGCCGGAGCCCATCGCCTCCTGCAGAGGACAGTGAGCCTGAGATGACGGAGGAGGAAAAGGAGTTCCAGCTGGTCAGTTTGATCATTCAGATGATCCTTTTCTGCATCAAGACGGTTGTAGTTGAACAGACTGTTTTTGAAAAGAACATATTGGAAATAATGAATATCCTGTCGTCTTTTAGATGATCATCACAAAAACCCTTCTGACGGAGATCCTGCTTGAGGTCACCAATGAAGAGATCCAGCATGTGGCCAAAGAGACTCACCGCAAAGCCACTCGAGGTCTGCTCTTGATTTCTCCAGAGAACGCATCATCTATGCTTTTCACCAAGACACATTTAAATGTGAAGAGAATCCGTCACGTGCATAATCTATTTAAAACCCAACTCAATAATGTCCTGAGTGACATACATGGTCGTATGTCTGATGAGCATTTTCAACCATTCTCTGCTAATGCATCAGGAGGAGAGAGCAAAGCAACGCTTCTCACAAACACTATTTGAAACCCTGGTGTTCTGGTGAATGGTATTGAAGGTCCTGCTGAAAAACTATGATATGAGTGAATTATGTCTCAGTGCTGAATCTGACCAGCATCCACCGTTTTAGATGCAGTGGACCTCCTCCATTGAAGGGACTGTGCATTAGTACAGATTGGTCCTTTCCCTCCTGTGCGACTGTTGACTTGGATTGTTTGACAGCATTTTGTTTGTTAACCCTCTCTCTTTTCTCCAATTTTATTTCTTTTTTCTTTTCTCTTGTTACCAAAGGCAGCTCTTGTGAATAGTGCTTTACCTGTGACCCCCTTCTCTAGCGACTCTTGCCTAATGAGAAAATGGCTGTATGTGTTTTAACATGTTGTTCCTGTTGTTGATGTGAATCAAAGCTCCTGCAAAACAGCTGGCACAGTCAAGTGCACTGGCTTCTCTGACTGGTCTCAGTGAGTATCCCCTTTTCTGTCACTGGGAGGGGGGGGCGGGGCAATATTTACATTTTTAGTTAATGGCGGGGTGTTGGCAGGAACATCGGAAAAGCTGTTGGCAAAAGCCATAACACTCAAATCCTCTCCCTACTTTATAAGATTCATTTATTTTAGAAGTGGACTCTGAGTGATGGATTTGGGTTTTGATGATAGAAGCATGTTCTTGAAAACAAGGATATATTTTACGGGCTTTATGTATTAGTTGTTAAAGGGGTTATCAGTGTGAAATATCACGTTATGAGGAGTACGTCTCTTTCACTGGGACTTTGGTTTGGGATTGAGGGTTTTCAAAAGTGAAACCTGATTGTGAGAGTTTATCTTTGTCCTGACCAACACTCAACAACCCGGGGGTTCTGTTGTGGCAGGTGGGCTTGGTGACTACGGTTCCGATGAGAGCGAGGATGAGGACGAGCGGAGCGCGCAAGGCTCCGAATCCTCCGACACCGACGAGGAAGAGTTGCGCCACCGCATCCGAGAGAAGCAGGACGCCTTCCGTCGCAAAGAGCGGGAGACGCAGCAGCTGCAAGAAAAACAAGCACAGGAGGCTCTGCTTGCACGTGGTAGGAAGTGACGCTGATGTCTTTACAATGACATATCTGTGGAAATGCACACCGTGTGACCAGGAGTTAAAAGATCATATTTAATGCCGACTTGATCTCATCTTGAACATCACTCAAGATTCAAACTATAATTTGTGTGAAAGTCGTTGAGCTTTACAGTTTATTTTATATATTTGTTTGTTTCTACAGAAGAGATGGCGAAGGAGAGATTGAGCAGAGAAAAGGGGGATTATGATGAGGGCCAGCCAGAGAATCCACACAAACAGGAAGTAAAGGAGAGGGAGGCGGAGCCCTCGGTAGAGAGGCGTAGGTCCCGTAGTGAGAAGGAAGGCAGCGAGAGCAAGCACTCGGGCAGAGGGAAGGAGCGGTCACGGCGAGGCGCCAGCAGTTCCCCAGCCAACGGTCACAGCAGCAGCTCCCGCTCCACGTCCAGCCACAGCAGCCGGCGTTCTTCCTCCTCCTCGTCTTCCTCTTCCTCCACGTCGTCCCGCAGTTCATCGCGGTCCTCCTCCCCACAGAGGAAACGGAGGCGCAGCCGCTCCTCCTCCCACAAGGCTCGTAAGCGCAGCCGCAGCCACAGCAGCTCCCACAGGCATCGCAGTGAGAAGGTCAGGGACAGGAGGAGGAGCAGCGCTGAGAGATCAGGGCGCCACAAGAAGGAGCGCAGTGATTCCAGGGAGCGCCGGAGCCGCAGGAGTAGATCCAGATCCAGAGAGCGAGATCGAGCCAGGGCCCGGGCCAGAGAAAGCCGCAGCCGAGAGAGAGAGAAGGAAAAGGAGAAAGAGAAGGAAAGGAAAAGGAGCCGCGATGGCCGAGATAGCAGTCGCAGTCGTAGCAGCAAACGCAAGCAGAAGGCCTCCAGCAAAGACAGAGAGAGGGTGAGGGAGAGGAGTCACAGCCATGATAAAGACAAGAAGAAGAGGGAGAAAGAGTCTGATAAAAAGAGAGAAAAGCCAAAGGCCAAGGAGAAGGAGAAAGGAAGCTCTGTAGTTACCGAGGAGAATGGCAAATTGAAGAAGAGGAAAGAGAGTGACTCGTGCGCGGACTCTCAGAGTGACAAGCACTCTCGGCAGGAGAGCAAATCCAGCAAAAAGGGCTCCGCCAAAGCTAGCAAGAAGCGCTCCGACTCCGACTCCAGTAGGTCCCCGAGCCCGGAGGTTAGCAAGGAAAAGAAATCTAAAAAATCCAAACGTAGTCGCTCAAGGTCGACGGAAAAATGTCACAAGTCTGGTAAGAAGGCAAGCCGCAAACACAAGTCTAAGTCGCGATCAAGGTAGTATTCGTTTTTTTTCCTTTCTTTCTTACTGTATGTTTTCATTGTGTGTCTCGTTGTGATTTTACTGGAATCCTTTTTAATCTATATTTTTGCAATAACTTAAAGGCAAGCTATGACAATGTTCTGTCAACTGCAGTCACTTCTGCTTAACTGTGTGAGGTAACGTTTGGTGCAATAAAAGGTTTTAATGCTTCATGATGGTCTTATCTATCAAATGCAAAATGCCAGTTCTGAATGTCTAAGGATAGCGACGTGAATTCTCAACATCCGCCTGTTTAGTAGCGCCTCGTTAGAATGTGTCTTTCTGCCCACAAAGAAAGCCTTGCACTGGGTCTTGCATATTGTGTACAGTTTCTTTTGGTACTGTGGGGTGTGTGCATGTTTGTACTGTGCAGAGTGGGTACATGTGATTGGTGCAGTATTAATGTTGTGTCAACGCCTCTCTTCCAGGTCGACGTCCCCCTCCCGTCGTAGCAGACGCTGAGGAGCACAGTTAACCTCCTGATCTGTGCACTTTACCATTTTAAATTCCATGAGTTGAACAGGCTTGTCTCATTATAGAGGCAGTTGTGTAGGTGAACCCCCCTCGTACATCTTTCATCTTTGTAAATATATTGTTATTTTTAAAGTGTGACTGAAGAACAAGACTCTTTGACTGGTAGGAGTTTTCACTTGTATCATTATGCAAAGAGTTATCCTCACGTGCCCATGTGGACACTAAAAAAAATGTAAGAACACTCGAGTTGTACCATTTTAAACCATAATAGAATTAACTTTTTTTTCTTCCTCCAAACATTATTGTAAGATGTTCAATAAAACTGTTTGTTCATTGTCTTGCCTCAACGTCTCTTTTGTCAATGCTGCATACAACACAGTTACACGAGTAAGTCAACACCAAATCTCACAGGACCGAGAGCGGTACCTTGTGCGTGTATCGTGGTTCATATTGAAGCTGACTCGGCACTACAGGGTTAGAAATAAAAGGACAGAAATTGTCATCCTACTTACATCAGTGCAGCTTATTATTTCCTGCTAAAGTGCTGCAATGCCGATTTTAATTAATACAATTTGAAACTAGTGTAGTTCCTCATGAGAAGATAAGTATATACATATATATATTAGACTCTACACCCTAAAACCTACATTATACACCTGAAAACCTAAACCCTCCATTCTACACCCTAAAATCTAGACCCTACACCCTAAAACCTACATTATACACCCTAAAACCTCGACCCTACACCCTAAAACCTAGACCCTACGCCTAAAACCTAGACCCTACACCCTAAAACCTAGACTCTACACCCTAAAACCTACATTATACACCTGAAAACCTAAAACATCCATTCTACACCCTAAAACCTAGACCCTACACCCTAAAACCTACAATCTAGACCCTAAAACCTACATTATACACCTGAAAACCTAAACCCTCCATTCTACACCCTAAAACCTAGACTCTACACCCTAAAATCTATATGTATATATATATGTGTGTGTATGTATATATATGTATATGTGTGTATGTATATATATGTATGACGTGTATATATATGTATATATATGTGTGTATGTATATATATGTATGTATATATATGTGTGTGTGTATATATATACGTGTATATATATACAGGACTGTCTCAGAAAATTAGAATATTGTGATGAAGTTCTTTATTTTCTGTAATGCAATTAAAAAAACAAAAATGTCATGCATTCTGGATTCATTACAAATCAACTGAAATATTGCAAGCCTTTTATTCTTTTAATATTGCTGATTATGGCTTACAGCTTAAGAAAACTCAAATATCCTATCTCTAAATATTAGAATATCATGAAAAAGTATACTAGTAGGGTATTAAACAAATCACTTGAATTGTCTAATTAACTCGAAACACCTGCAAGGGTTTCCTGAGCCTTGACAAACACTCAGCTGTTATAAATCTTTTTTTTTACTTGGTCTGAGGAAATATTAAAATTTTATGAGATAGGATTTTAGAGTTTTCTTAAGCTGTAAGCCATAATCAGCAATATTAAAAGAATAAAAGGCTTGCAATATTTCAGTTGATTTGTAATGAATCCAGAATGCATGACATTTTTGTTTTTTTAATTGCATTACAGAAAATAAAGAACTTTATCACAATATTCTAATTTTCTGAGACAGTCCTGTATATATGTGTATGTATATACATATATTTATATATATGTATATTTATATATATGTGTATATATATATAAGTGTATATATATATGTGTATATATATGTGTGTGTATATATATATATATATAGATATATATATATATATATATGTATATATATATATGTATGTGTATATATATGTATGTATATATGTATGTATATATATATTTATATATGTGTATATATATGTGTGATATATATATATAAACTTGTATATATATATATAGGTTATTTTAATTTCTAGTTAACTAGGATAAAACTAAAATAAATAAGTAAAATAAATAAATATATTAAATGAAATGAATAAATAAATAAAATAATTTTAAAAAAGTAAAGTAAATAAATTAATATAATAAATTAATTAAATAAGTAAAATAAATATAATAAATTAAATAAATGAATTAAATTAAATGAATAGGCGAAAGCCCGGCCACCAGATGCTCGCCGACGAGCTCCCCTCCTGGGTCTGGCTCCGGGAGGGTGCCCCGGTTTCCCTTGTCCGGGCGAGGTAGCTGAAGCTCGTGTGCTGATATTCATCAGGGTTTTTGAACCGCTCTTAGTCTGGACTCTCACCCGAGACCTGTTTGCCTTGGGAGACCCCCGGACAACATAGCTCCCGGGATCACTGAGCCTCTCAAACTCCTCCACCACGTTAAGGTGGCGATTCACGGAGGAGATATAAATATAATAAATTAAATTAATTAAATGAATTAATTAAATAAATAGATCTTCTCGGTTTTCTGTTGATAAAAGTTGAGAGTCTCCTGGTCGTTGGTGTTCTTCAAGGCAGATCTCAGTTTCTCATTCTCAACAGTGAGCCGATTACCGACACTTCAGGGTATCGAACCCCATCCCAGTAAACCAGGAGTACCATTACCAGTGCCATTTTTCTTTTGGAGGCCCCCCCCCCCATTCCTCCTTCATGACTTTGTATCTGTATTTTTCCAAACGACTGAATGTTCTGTATACACCGTTCTGAATACCCTAACTTCTTGGAAGTGGTATTATTCTTCATTCCTGTGTTTTCAAAATCAATACAAAATCATAAAGTATATAAAACAAAATAAAACAAAACAAAACAACAACAAAAAGAAATAAAAGTTTGAATCCTCTCAGAATCCTCGGCCTTGAGGTCGAGCGGCCTTTGTTTCACCGTCTTGTTCAGAGCTGTTATGTCTCCAGCTGGTCTTTGTTGTTGACCTGTCCGTGTGGAGCTCCGTTTGGACGGAAGTCTTTTCTTTAGTCACAGACGATTATTTTCCAATCGCTCGAGATTCAAAGTGTTCTCAAACTTGATCTTGTTGTTAGCCACCATCTCGGTCGTAGCTCTGACCGAGACCTTTAGCCCCGCAAAGGGCTTTCTCCAGCGGCTCAGTTCTCCATGCGTGGGTCTTCTGAGCGTCTTCACTGGTTGTAACGTTCCTATGATGGATGATGCAGGGTTTCTACGTTGAAAGCTGCATTTCTCGGATTAAATGTTTTTCTTGATCAACGGAATGCTCCGTATTTATAAAACGAATCTTGGTGTTTTCCACCTTTTCCTGCGGATCGATCTTCAGGGTTTCATCAAACTTGATCTTGTTGTTATCCATAATCTCGGTCAGATCCCTGACCGAGCCTGTTGCCCCGCAAAGGGCTTGTTGAGTGGCTGAGTTGTCCACGTCCACGCATGGATCAATTCAGCCCACTCTTTGATGGTAACAACCTTCTGGTTGATTATGCAGGGGTTCTGCTCAAATGATTTGGGCAGCTGCATACCTCCAGTATGACTTTTCTTGATCAACGGAAGCCTCCGTATTTATCAATTCGATCTTGATGTTTCTCCCTCGATCTTCAGGGTTTTATAAAACTTGATCTCATCCATCGTCTCGGTCGTAGCTCTGACCGAGACCTTTAGCCCCGCAAAGGGCTTTCTCCAGTGGCTCAGTTCTCCGTGCGTGGGTCTTCTGAGCGTCTTCACTGGTGGTAACGTTCTCTTGATGGATGATGCAGGGTTTCTATGCGAAAGGCTGCATTTCTCCAATGACTGTTGTTTGTTGATACATGTATTCTGGAGCTAACAAGTTGATCTTGTCTGAGTGCACTTTGTTTCTCTGTGCGCTTTGGTTCTCTGTGCACTTTGGTTCTCTGTGTGTTGTGCCGAAATACTCAATAATGCTCGAAGAAACTGAAATAGTTGTCTCCTATATATTGGCATCCGTGACAACACTGATTAAAGCCCCCCCCCCCCACACCCATCCCTCCTTCATGACTTTGTATCTGTATTTTTCCAAACACCTGAATGTTCTGTATACACCGTTCTGTATACCCCAACTTCTTGGAAGTGGTATTCTTCATTCCTGTGTTTGCAAAAATCAATACAAAATCATAAAGTAAATAAAAAATTAAAAAAACAAAACAAAAAGAAATACAAGTTTGAATCCTCTCAGAATCCTCGGCCTTGAGGTCGAGCGGCCTTGAGGTCGAGCGGCCTTGGGGTCGAGCGGCCTTGAGGTCGAGCGGCCTTTGTTTCACCGTCTCGTTCAGAGCTGTTATGTCTCCAGCTGGTCTTTGTTGTTGACCTGTCCGTGTGGAGCTCCGTTTGGAGGGAAGTCTTTTCTTTAGTCACAGACGATTATTTTCCAATCGCTCGAGATTCAAAGTGTTCTCAAACTTGATCTTGTTGTTAGCCACCATCTCGGTCGTAGCTCTGACCGAGACCTTTAGCCCCGCAAAGGGCTTTCTCCAGTGGCTCAGTTCTCCATGCGTGGGTCTTCTGAGCGTCTTCACTGGTTGTAACGTTCCTATGATGGATGATACAGGGTTTCTACGCAAAAAGCTGCATTTCTCGGATTAAATGTTTTTCTTGATCAACGGAATGCTCCGTATTTATAAAACGAATCTTGGTGTTTTCCACCTTTTCCTGCGGATCGATCTTCAGGGTTTCATCAAATTTGATCTTGTTGTTATCCATAATCTCGGTCAGATCCCTGACCGAGCCTGTTGCCCCGCAAAGGGCTTGTTGAGTGGCTGAGTTGTCCACGTCCACGCATGGATCAATTCAGCCCACTCTTTGATGGTAACAACCTTCTGGTTGATTATGCAGGGGTTCTGCTCAAATGATTTGGGCAGCTGCATACCTCCAGTATGACTTTTCTTGATCAACGGAAGCCTCCGTATTTATCAATTCGATCTTGATGTTTCTCCCTCGATCTTCAGGGTTTTATAAATCTTGATCTCATCCATCGTCTCGGTCGTAGCTCTGACCGAGACCTTTAGCCCCGCAAAGGGCTTTCTCCAGTGGCTCAGTTCTCCGTGCGTGGGTCTTCTGAGCGTCGTCACTGGTGGTAACGTTCTCTTGATGGATGATGCAGGGTTTCTACGCGAAAGGCTGCATTTCTCCAATGACTGTTGTTTGTTGATACATGTCTTCTGTAGCTAACAAGTTGATCTTGTCTGAGTGCACTTTGGTTCTCTGTGCGCTTTGGTTCTCTGTGCGCTTTGGTTCTCTATGTGTGTTGTGCCGAAATACTCAATAATGCTCGAAGAAACTGAAATAGTTGTCTCCTATATATTGGCATCCGTGACAACACTGATTAAAGCCCCCCATCCCTCCTTCATGACTTTGTATCTGTATTTTTCCAAACGCCTGAATGTTCTGTATACACCGTTCTGTATACCCCAACTTCTTGGAAGTGGTATTATTCTTCATTCCTGTGTTTGCAAAAATCAATACAAAATCATAAAGTAAATTTAAAAAAAAATAAAAGAATAAAAAAAAAAAAAAAGTTTGAATCCTCTTAGCGCCTTAAGCTGCGTTTACTCCTGAGAGTTTTAGCGGCTTATCTCCATGGCTTTACCCGCGTATGACTTTAAACACCGTAAAGTCTTTTCTTTGACATCGGTACTAAATTCTCAACGATCCCATCTCACATTAACTCTGAATCCTCTCAGCGCCGTATGCTGCGTTTACTTGCCTGAGTTTACCCGCTTGAGCTTTTATGGCTTTTCGCGGTTTCACTTGACTCGCTTACACACCCACACAACCTGCCATCGGCAGGGCGACGCCTCCTGGCCTTCACGACACCGTTAGCTAGACACCTCGTACTTTTGAAGTGGAAACACGTTCTCCCACCGACACATAACAGTTGGTTTAAAGAGATCCTAAATCATATAAAACTTTTAAAGATCCGATTTGGACCACTGTTTCCAGCGCCACTTTTTCATAACGCTGATCGGCTTTCCCAACTCTGCTTCTTCATCTGCAGCTGATTCTCCATCGTCTCTGCCGCTGTCTTCCTCGTTACCGCCGAGAGAGACATCTTCTCTCACTACACTTCCATTAACTTCTTCTTCATCTCCCTCTCTTTCCTCTTTCCAAAGTGGCTCGGTAGAAGTGTGGAAGGAGATCCCTTGAAGGAGGACATCTCCTCCTTCCCCACCCTGCAGTGGTGGTCTAGGAGGCTGGAAAGGATAAAGAGTTGTTTGTGGTGAGAAAGATTGAATTTTGGTTCTGTTAAATGATCTTCTGGCTGCAGAGATAGAGCCAGAGAAGGAGAGAAGACGTTGATAGGCCAGCATTCGTCTGCCGGAGACGCCTTCAGACGCCTTATTAACCAGGTGAGCCCCTTTGTTTTTAAGGGCAACCTAGCCAAGACATGCAGCAACATAGTTCTATTGTCGCTTGTGTCTTCTCTCTTTTGTCCATTATTGTGGCCTGTGTCTCTTGTTGTCTCTTGTGTCTCTTGTTGTCTCTTACTGTCTCTTATTGTCTCTTGTGTCTCTTGTTGTCTCTTGTGTCTCTTGTTGTCTCTTGTGTCTCTTGTGGCTCCTGTTGTCTCTAGCCTTTTGTCTTTCGTTGATGTTTGTGGAATGGGTTCATCTTTTGGTACCATTTTTTCCCCCGCGGGCGGTTGGAGATCTCGGGCTGCTGGAGGATCTCTGTGGCCTGAAGAAGGGAGGTATCCTCCTGCTCCAACGGGAGCTTGTTGTTTTCCTCAGCCTCCTTCTCTCGTCTGATATCTTCAAACATGATGTTCTGTTCCTCGATGGTAGCGGTCTTCTGGTCCAGGTCCAGGCGTGCTCCCTCTAGCTCCAGTAGCTTCTGATTCATCGTCTGAGTCAGAGCTGCTATGGCCTCCAGCTGGTCGTTGTTGTTGGCCTCGGCTGTCTGGAGATCTTTTTGGAGGGAGTTCCTGCCGCTCTCCAGGTCATGGGCTGCTACCTGTGTTTCAAGGATCAACACATGGTGTTCTTCAGTCATATCAGAGATGGTCCTTTCATAGATCTGGTTTTGGACCTCGGCTCTTTTCAGCTCTGCTTGGAGGGAGTCCTTCTCCTCCTCCAACACCAGATTGGTGCTTTCTGCGGCCTCTAAGTTGAGCGGATGTTGTTTCACCATCTCACTAAGAGCTGCTATGGTCTCCAGCAGCTCTTTGTTGTTGACCTGGGCCCCGTGGAGCTCACCTTGAAGGGAAGCAACTCTCTGCTTCCACTTCCACAGGTCTTTCTTGAGCTTCTCTGTTTTCTGCTGGTAGATTTTGAGAGTCTCCTGGTCCTTGGCTGCCTCTTGATTGAGCGGATGTTGTTGTACCTTCTCATTCAGAGCAGCTATGGACTCCAGCTGCTCTTTGATCTTGAGCTGGGCCGTGTGGAGCTCACTTTGGAGGGAAGTGTTCTGCTCCTCCAACGCCAGCTGGGCTTTGATCTGGTGTTGGGCTGTGTGGAGCTCTCTTTCCAGGGAAGTCTTTTCTTGAGTCACACCAGTAACTCTCTGCTTCCACCTGCAAAGGGATTCAGCCAGTGCGTTGGCTTCATCCTGCTGCTCTTTGATCTTGAGCTGGGCCGTGTGGAGCTCACTTTGGAGGGAAGTGTTCTGCTCCTCCAACGCCAGCTGGGCTTTGAGCTGGTGTTGGGCTGTGTGGAGCTCACTTTGGAGGGAAGTGTTCTGCTCCTCCAACGCCAGCTGGGCTTTGATCTGGTGTTGGGCTGTGTGGAGCTCTCTTTCCAGGGAAGTCTTTTCTTGAGTCACAGCAGTAACTATCTGCTTCCAACTGCAAAGGGATTCAGCCAGTGAGTTGGCTTCATCCTGCTGCTCTTTGATCTTGAGCTGGGCCGTGTGGAGCTCACTTTGGAGGGAAGTCTTCTGCTTCTCCAACGCCAGCTGGTCTTTGATCTTGTGTTGGGCTGTGTGGAGCGCAGTTTGGAGGGAAGTCTTTTCTTGAGTCACAGCAGTAACTCTCTGCTTCCACCTGCAAAGGGATTCAGCCAGTGCGTTGGCTTCATCCTGCTGCTCTTTGATCTGGTGTTGGGCCGTGTGGAGCTCACTTTGGAGGGAAGTCTTCTCCTCCAACACCACCTGGGTGTTGTCCGGTGCCTTTACATCGAGAGCCATCCAGTTAACTGCCACATTGAGAGAAGTGTTGGTCTCCAGCAGGTCTTTGATCTTGAGCTGGGCTGTGTGGAGCTCAGTTTTGAGGAAGGTGTTCTTCTCCTCCAACACCACCTGGGTGTTGTCCGGTGCCTTTTGATCGAGAGGCACCCGGTTAACTGCCACATCGAGAGAAGCGTTGGTCGCCAGCAGGTCTTTGATGTTAACTTGGGCTGCGTGGAGATCTCTTCGGAGGGTGATCCTCTCATTCTCCAGGTCCTTTGTCGCATCCTGTACCTCCAGGATCCAATCAGTAGACTGCTGAGTCATATCAGCGATGATCTTGGCATATCTTCTGTGCTGGAGATTGGCTTCTTTCAACTCAGTTTTGAGGAAGGTGTTCTCCTCCTCCAACACCACCTGGGTGTTGGCCGGTGCCTTTCGACCGAGAGGCACCCGGGTCAAAGCCGAATTGAAAGAAGCAATGGTCTCCAGCTGATCTTGGATGTTATCCTTGGCTGTGTGGAGCTCAGTTTTGAGGAAGGTGTTCTTCTCCTCCAACACCACCTGGGTGTTGTCCGTTGCCTTTAGACCGAGAGGCATCCGGTTCACTGTCTCCTTGAGAGAAGCAATGGTCTCCAGGTGTTCTTTGATGTTAACCTGGGCCGCGTGGAGATCTTGGCGGAGGTTGTTCCTCTCCTTCTCCAGGTCCTGGGCCGCAGCCTGTACCTCATGAGCTGAACAGAAGAATCCTCGGTCATATATGCGATGGTCCTTGCATATTTACGGTGTTTGACCTTGGCTTCTTTCAGCTGTGTTTTGAGGGCAGTGTTCTCCTCCTCCAACACCACCTGGGTGTTGTCCGGTGCCTTTAGATCGAGAGGCATCCGGTTCACTGTCTCCTTGAGAGAAGCGTTGGTCTCCAGCAGGTCTTTGATGTTAACCTGGGCTGTGTGGAGCTCACTTTGAAGGGAAGTCTTTTCATCATTCACAGCCGTAACTCTCTGCTTCCACTTCCAAAGGTCTTTCTTCAGCTTTTCTGTTTTCTGATGATAAATGTTGAGAGTCTCCTGGTCGCTGGTGTTCTTCAGGGCTGGTGTTTTTCTCAATTTTTCATTTTCAACAGTAAGCCGTTTTATTTCTAACCGCTCGAGGTTCAGAATTTTATCAAACGTGATCTTGTTGTTCTCCATCAACTCGGTCTGAACGGGGACCGAGGCCTTTGCCCCGCAAAGGTCTTTCTCGAGTGTCTCAGATCTCCAGGCCTGGATCTTCTGAGCGTCCTCGCTGATGTTAACTTTCTGATCATGGATTATGCAGTTCTGCGCGAAGCCCTCCGGCAGCTGCATTTCTCCAATCAGGTGGTCTTCTTGATAAACCGAACCTGCCGTATTTATCAAGTTGATCCTGATGTTTTCAAACTTTTCCTCGATATTCAGGGTGTTATCCATCTTGATCCCGTTGTTATCCATCTCGGTCAGAGCCCTGACCGAGGCCTTTGCCCTGCAAAGGTCTTTCCTGAGTGGCTTTGTTCTCCAGGCCTGGATCACCTCAGCCAACTCTTCTTTGGTAACAACCGTCCCGATGTTTCCAACCTTTTCCTCCTGCCCGATCTTCAGGGTTTGATCCAACGTGGTCTTGTTCTTATCCATCAACTCGGTCAGAGCCCTGACCGAGGCCTTTGCCCCGCAAAGGTCTTTCTCGAGTGGCTCAGATCTCCAGGCCTGGATCTTCTGAGCGTCCTCGCTGATGTTAACCTTATCATCACGGATTATGCAGTTCTGCGAAAGCCTCCGGCAGCTGCATTTCTCCGGTGATCGTTGTTTGTTGATGCATGTCCTCCATAGCTATCAATCTGATCGTATTGTGCGGTTTGCTTCTCTCTTTGTGGTTTGCTTCTCTCTGTGTGCGGCTTACTTCTCTCTGGGTGCGCTGTGCTTCTCCTCTAACTCTCAAAGAAACTGAAACGGTTCTCTCCTACTTATACACTTCAGTGATGTCACAGATCAAAGGCAGCACAGGCAGAATGATGTCACTATATTATGTTGAGCATGAAAGGCAATGCTGATGGGTTCTATCTCCATGACAACAGATTCTATGCAATTTTTGTTCCTTCTTCTTCTTTAATGGCGGTTGGCAAACAACTGTTTGGTGCTTTAGCGCCACCAACTGGTATGTAATTGCATTTTTTTTATTTTATTTAAAAAATATATATATTAAATTTTTTCTTAAGTTTGACCAAATATGGCGAAACCACATAAATGAAAGTGAAAGTTTCAAAGGAGTGAAGAGGAAGTTTGTCCGTTTGACTTGCAATGAAACTGTTGCCGTGATGAACAATTATAATATATATATATATATTAGGGATGCTCCGATCTGATCGGCGCCGATCCATATCGGCCGATATTCCCCATATCGGTTTCGATCGGCGTTCTCAAAACGGCCGATCGAACTTGGCCGATCAGATGACATAGAATCTGCGAGAACTATCGGAGACGTTTCAATGGCGGCGCATAGCAACGGAGAAAATGAGCCCGGAGAGGGCCGACAGAGAGCAGAGGGGATCATATCACTGACCGAGCGGCGTCCCTTTCCCGCCGAAATGCGGTCAGCTCAGCCGACACTCGGATCTCCGTGGTCAACTCAGCCGACAAATAATTTCTGTGCCCCGATAGACTGATGTTCACAGGACATGCATTTGATCGGGAGCGCGCGAGGGTTTTGATAAAGTTAACGGAAGGATTCACGTGACACAACATTCGGTTTTCCAAAGTTAGCGGAAAGAACCACGTGAAAAAACATCCGTTTTTCAAAATAAGATGTCGACAAATCATACACTAAGAAATAAAAGTAAACAATTAACTGATTTAGTATCTTTATAGATCGTTTCTGAGATTTAAATTATGCTAAAATTAAAATGTTACTGTACCAAGGAAGAGTTTATAAAAAATAAAGGTCAGACTTTTGTATGTTAAAAAAAGCACATTTCTGATTATTTGAAGTCCTGTATATAGATTTCCACAAGAGTTCCAGGAAATGACTGATGCAGATGTGTTCCATACATATCTGAAATCCCTGACACTGGCAATCAAACAATTTTAATGTACTAAATTTAAATGTGTATTTAATGTATTTTAATTCTAAATACTTAAAATACATAACCAATGTTGTTGAGAAGAATTCATTTCATAAATAATGCTACACATAAATAGAATGCTTCAATCGACAGTGATCGGTGATCGGTATTATTGGATCGGCAGATACTGATTTCAGTGATCGGCACCAAAAAACCTGATCGGAGCATCTCTATTTTGAATGCTTTGTCATGCCGTATGATTCTTCGTGGGGAATCTGTTTTATACATCCGTATAAACTTACCTATTAGTCAATAAAAATGTAAATATATCTCAAATGTGATGCCACTGGAGGTCTCAATCCAGCATTCCTTGATATATTTGAGTGAAAAGAAGTAAAATCACACGTACACGCGTTGAGTTACCGTCCAATTGTATTTATTCCACAGAACAGACAATGGGAGGGAGGGAAGGGCGGGCGGAGGTCAGAGGTCGGCCCGATCACATACAGAACCTACTGTCTGAAACATGGCGTTGTTATTACACACAAGGTGCTTTTCATGCCACCAATGAAAGGAAAACATTATCCGACCAATTAAAAACAAATTACAAAAAAACAGCCAGCCATCTGTATTCTGGTGCTCACAAATTAATAACAGTTTAGCATTTAGGAGTTTATTGTAAATTACTTAATGGTTTAATAACACTTCATGTTTTGGAAGTTGTAAACAGTTACACATATATGACTATGAAACATGTAGAAATGCTTAAAAACAAAAAACATAAAAGTTGTAATCATATGTGAATAAATCATGACCGTTATAAAGCATTTAATAACTGTTTATGTACATTTACAGGCAGGTTTAATATGGTTTATAAATGTATTTTGAAGGCATATATGATAACTATGTATTGATTATTTTCCAATTATGGATGCTTTATACTGCAGGGAGTTTAAGTTGTATTAAATAAACAGTTTACTTATAATTTGTTACAACTACATTATAAATAATGTGTTTAATAAACAGTTATTAAGTGTTTATGATATAAATGCTGAGTAACAGGGTTCAAATTGAAATACATTAAGATTTGAGAACGTCAAATCTAAAACCGTACATATCTAAAATATATCTGAATTGCCACCATATATTTTTATACTTTATTATATTGTATGTATGTCACAGACCTAAAGTTATATAATGTTTGTCTTATTTCAGCTGTGCTGGAAAATATGACGTGTGGATTTATAAATAGATATACATCTTTGTACAACTTATTAATAAGGCACGCATTATACATTAACTACAGGTTGTGAGTCATGGCTTTATTAATGGTTGGCAAATACCTTTTTGTTGGGGTTCATCCTCATCTTCTAATATTCAGGCATGAGAATCCCTCACCTTTCGGCGAAATTCGCCGTTTTGAAACCAAAATAGGTGACTTACGTGAATCGTGTAGAACCGAAGAGTTTTTGTTTTGGGGTAGGGGGGGTGGGGGTCAATTGGCCGGTCGGCGTTTATGAGATTGGAGTGGGACACGGAGAAAATGTGGAGTGGTGCTCTTCGCAATAAAACATCTTTGATGGGACGTGTCACGTCTCGGCCAATCAGCGTCAAGATGTCTTCAGCGTTTGGTGGTTTAGGTTAGCTTGAATGTTAGTCCGCTACATCTGCTGCTGTCACGCTGCACGGTGTAGCGATACTAACAAAGTACCCGTACGTTAAGAGCGATGTGATTTAGCATATTTTTAGTATCGATACTTCATTAAAAGAGCGCGGGATCAGAGCGCACGCGCTGCTCCGTGTCAAGCTGTCTGCGCACACAAGTGGCGGAATTTTCGGCTTTAAAAATAAAAATAAAAAAAGATGCCAGAAGTGAAATGTTTAAGTTCAGTCTGTAAAGTTCTGTAACTCTACAGCTGCTCATCCTGATGAACTCTGTATCATCTGGTCAGATACAGACTAACGGCTTCATAGTGTATAATCAATGCTATGATGGCTCCATGTAGTTTCATTAATATATTGTAGGCTAATACTAATTTTACTGCCATTTGTTAAGTGTTGAAAAAGTTGGTAAAAAGTGAACCATAGGCCTACAGATATTTTATTTATTACTATTATATATAAATATACCAGTGTCTTATTTATGGTATACTGTTTTTATGGTATTGTATCATGATATTTATGGCAGGTATGGTATAGAAGATCGTGACAACCAGGTAGAGGCAGAACCGACTCGAGGAACAGACTCGTGGCTCAGCAGAGCACAAGACTTGAAGACTTGTTCACGCCAAAAAAAAAGGAAGTTGGTTCATGAATAACCATATTATACACAATATTACTATTATTATAGGGCCCGATCACTGACTTGGTGTCAGAATGGAGGACCTACAGATTATTATACAACGTCCGCGCGCCTATCCTTCTCACCTTTTTCACCCCTGACCCGTTTTCATGCCTGATATACAGGACTGTCTCAGAAAATTAGAATATTGTGATAAAGTTCTTTATTTTCTGTAATGCAATTAAAAAAACAAAAATGTCATGCATTCTGGATTCATTACAAATCAACTGAAATATTGCAAGCCTTTTATTCTTTTAATATTGCTGATTATGGCTTACAGCTTAAGAAAACTCTAAAATCCTATCTCATAAAATTAGAATATTTCCTCAGACCAAGTTAAAAAAAAGATTTATAACAGCAAAACAAAATCAAACATTTGAAAATGTCCATTAATGCACTCAGTACTTGGTTGGGAATCCTTTTGCACGGATTACTGCATCAATGCGGCGTGGCATGGAGGCAATCAGCCTGTGGCATTGCTGAGGGTTTATGGATGCCCAGGATGCTTCAATAGCGGCCTTTAGCTCATTTGCATTGTTGGGTCTGGTGTCTTTCAGCTTCTTCTTCATAATACCCCACAAATTCTCTATGGGGTTCAGGTCAGGGGAATTGGCAGGCCAATCGAGGACAGTAATGCCATGGTCAGTACACCAGTTACTGGTGGTTTTGGCACTGTGGGCAGGTGCCAAATCATGCTGGAAAATGAAATCCTCATCTCCATAGAGCTTTTCAGCAGACGGAAGCATGTAGTGCTCTAAAATCTCTTGGTACACAGCTGCATTTACTCTGGACTTGATGAAACACAGTGGACCAACACCAGCAGCTGACATGGCTCCCCAAACCATCACTGACTGTGGGAACTTCACACTGGATTTCAAGCAACTTGGATTTTGCGCCTCTCTTTTTGTGTCTTACCCTCCTGATGGAGGGTGTCAATGATGGTCCTCTGGACAGCAGTCTTCCCCATACTTGTGATTTAGTTTACTGAACCAAGCTGAGTGTTTTTCAAGGCTCAGGAAACCCTTGCAGGTGTTTCGAGTTAATTAGACGATTCAAGTGATTTGTTTAATACCCTACTAGTATACTTTTTCATGATATTCTAATATTTAGAGATAGGATATTTGAGTTTTCTTAAGCTGTAAGCCATAATCAGCAATATTAAAAGAATAAAAGGCTTGCAATATTTCAGTTGATTTGTAATGAATCCAGAATGCATGACATTTTTGTTTTTTAAATTGCATTACAGAAAATAAAGAACTTTATCACAATATTCTAATTTTCTGAGACAGTCCTGTATATATACTACTGGTCAAAAGTTTTATAACACCTCAATTTCTCCAGTTTTTATTGATTGTTTATTTTATAAATATACTTGGAAATTAAATCATAAAACAAATACACATTTGTTGATAAATAAATAAAAATAAACTACAGAATCGTTTTGTTTAACAAAATGTAATCTAAATGTTTGACACCTGCAGACATACCAGCCTAAATTTTGTATTTATCCTCTGGCAGTTTGCCGCTGACCTTTGTACCAATTCATATATGGTACACTTTTTTTGTGTGCATCATATATATATATATATATATATGAAGAAAATGATGATTAAGCGTCTGAGTATTTTGAAAAGCGCTATAGAAATGTAATGTATTATTATTATTATTATTAAGGATGTTGTGAATTGTCAAAGAATGCTCATGGATGTCCGAGTTAATCATGCAGCATATTAAATATTCTGAAAGCAGGCTTAGCGTTAATAATTGTAACATGACATAAACCTTAAATAGCAGGAATATATTACACAAGTAAATTGCTAAATGCAACATTTCCTCCAGTGTTCAAAGACTTGTTTCCCCGTTGGGAAAAGTGGCCGGTAGGAACCAAAGTGTAAGTTGTTTCTGCCCGAGCGGAAAATACGCGCGCACTGTTGTTCGACCTGTAGTAGCAAACTTCTCGGTGTCTGCGGTGCCGGTCAGCTCGAGCATGTTCGGGAACAAGTCGAGCCGCCTCGTGTCGGGGCTGCTGAGCCTCAAGACGACCGCGGCGGCGCGGAGCGCCTTCAGCCGGACTGCGGGGGGCGAACAGCGGGCACTGTGGCTGCAGGAGCGCGGCTGTCCGGACACCCGGCGGCACGTCGTCACCTGTCACTCCAGGTACGGCGGCGGCCTCACGGGCGGCGCTGCTGCCACCGGGTTGGTTCGGTGGCTTCTGTAGTTGGAGGGCGGCTCACATTTTCATCTCCTTAGAAATTGTTATGAATCACAGTTCCCCAAAGTGTGTTCAAGAAGACAAAGGTCGAATACAATCACGTGGGCTGAGCGTTGAGCTGTTTAATAACAAATGAAAACATCGTGTTCGAGGCTATATGATTTATCTTACTGTGGGTAAAAGAGGCATTTGCTTGATTATCGATCAACCAGTCAATTGATCAGCAGAGCCCAGCATAGCCTCAGATGTTTTTCTTATAACCCAGACAACAGACCAATACCTCTTTATTTATGAGTCAGTGATGTGAAAAGAATAAAACCCTCATCCTGAGAAAGCTACAACCAGCAAATACCCTACCTGCTCGATTGATTACTTGATAAATAAATGGTTAGAAATGGTCAGTTATTATTATTTTGTTATCTCCCAATTGACTAATCGAGCCGGAAGATGTCGGCATCATAAAAGAATCAGCCTCGGTACCGCCATCGGCCGCGGTTTGTTCCCTGTGTTCAGTGCCGTGGTTCAGGTATAAACACTGTCGTTTTTTATGATTTGTATGTGTTGCCGTGCCCAGGGCTCGGTCTGCCTCCCAACCCACAGTGGACCCCGACGAGCTGAGGAGGTTCCAGTCTCTGGCCGGCAAGTGGTGGGATGAAGGAGGAGAATTCGCAGCTCTTCATGCAATGAATGACCTGCGGGTGCCTTTCATACGGTGTGTGTGTGTGTGTGTTGTGTGTTGTGTGTGCATCTCGAAAGTCGTATTTTCTCAAATGCCAAGCAGTCCCGTCTTCGTGGCTGTTTGATTGGCAGAGGCATCAAGGAACTGTGGCAAAACATGACCCGGAGGAGGTGCTGGCATGGCCCCCCCCCCCCTGGTGGTGGTGATGTGTGTTTGTGGTGACAGCATGACAGACCCAGTGCCAGTGTACATCTGACTGCCTGATTTGCCCCCGATATAAGTCTGTCCCTCAGGGGGGGGGGGGGGGACCACTACTACTGTTGCTGCTGTACCTTTTTTAGACTCTGGCAATCTCACCATGAATAATGTAAACGTTTGTTTTATTTATCGGATATGAACTGTGAATATAGACCTTAATATATCATGAACTGTGAATATAGACCTGAATATATCTGAGTCACTTATCTGTTTAGTCGTCTAAAATACAGTTACAGTCATATTAAACCACAAAAGACTCTTTTGCAACAGACAGAGAGGGTTTTTGACAGAAATCAGGAGGGGGGGGGCATTTATTCATATTTTACTTTTTTATCTTTGTTGAAATTAGCCATTTTCTTTTCACTGCTTCTCCCCGGGTTGATGCCAGAACAAACAAACGCTGCATTCAAACATGTTCAGAAGTCAGTCATTTAGATTTCATCGCAACAACAATAGTCCCTAAAAATGGTTGATGATGTTTAGATGACTCCACATTCCCCCTCAGACTGCGGCTCGGTAGCGTTGGCCCCCCCGCCGGTGAGGCTGGGAGCCGGTTAGGTGGATTATCTATAATCCTTCCTCCATCGCACAAATGCTCTCGTGCCCCAGCAGATATTTAATGAGGACGATGCATCGCCAGATCTTGGCCTGCCATGCACGTGTGTGTGTGTGTGTGTGTGTGTGTGTGTGGAACGCCTGAGGCCGACAGCGTGTAAGGGAGGCGGGGAGGTGGGAGGGAGGCGGGGGGGAGGAAGTAACACAGGAGCGATGAGGGGGGGGTGAATGTGTAGCCGGGGGATATCTGCGGTCGTTAGCTGGCCGACACTGACGGCGGCTCACGGGGATATGGAGATGGTTTTTGACAGCGGATGGTGTAAGCAGAATGTGCTCCAGCCTCCACCTCCTTCTCCGTCACGTCGGCTGAACGCACGCTGCCACGCAGACACCGTCTCTCTTGCCCTTTGACCTTTTGACCTGGCGCCAATGCAAACAGGTGTAAATAATGCATTTCGTATGCATGCCTAAACTCATTCACTCATTCTTGATGTGCAAAATCTCTGCAGTCTGTTTTTTTGGGGCCTTTTGGTGACGCACCCTGAGTATTTGAAAGCTGAACTTCTCGTCCACCTGTCCAGGGACAACCTGCTGAACGTGCACGGGCCCCGTCGCCCTGGGAAACCCCTCGGAGGCCTCCGGGTCCTGGACGTGGGCTGCGGAGGAGGCCTGCTCACAGAGGTAAGTGTGTGTGTGTGTGTGTGTGTGTTTGGTTGCAGCACAAAGACAACGCCGACGCAAACGTCTTTGTGTCGGGCACAAACTGTTTGTCGAGATGAAGCCTTTCCTTCTCAGACGGCAGGTTGTGCTCTCGGCGTTCTAGAGCCAGTCCTTTCACATAAATACCGGCGGCCCAAAACACCATTTAGACGTCGGCTTCGCGCCGCCTCCCTTTTGGCTTGACCGGTCTCGGTGCGGCGGAGCCGACAGACGGTCGTTTACACTTGTTTATCTGTTTGTTAGCGGGACGGGGGCGTCCGTCTCTGCCTGTTTATTTGAGCCGAGGACCGACCGGCTGCAGTGTGTGATCTGAGGAGACAAAATCAGGTCCTGTGCGTCCGTGTCTCCGTCACGCAGGCTGTCGAGTCCAGACAAACACACACAGAGAAGAACACAACGCGTGTCTGATGGGATTGCGGTTGTTGTCGCGTCTCTGGGTGTCTTGTCACTACAACTCTTCCCATCAGAGGGGATGAGCTGTGGGAGGAGATTGATCGGCCCCTGGGCGAGTGCAGAACCCCACACGGGCCTGTGTTCCCCCTTCTGTCCAGAAGAGGGCGCTGGAGTTCACATCCACACGCGCCTGATGTGTACTTTACCTGCTCTAAAAGGCGTTTTTTACATTATAAAACACAAATTTTCTTTATTCAAGTTCATGCCATGAATTAACTTTAATAATCTTTTTAAATGCTATGTATTGTTTTCTTCCTGAAATGCAGCCACCACCAAATATTCACTTAAAAATATCACTTAATTGGACACCATTTGTTTGTCATCTACATTTATAGCCTTTTTTAGTCGTAGTCACATGATCAGATGTTCCTCTTTGATGCAAAGCATTCTGGATACCTGGACACATCTTCAGAAGAAACAACAGCTAAACCTAAAACATCTGTATGCATCCTATACATGTGGGTTTGTATTACTGGAAAGACTTTAGTGGAGGAAAATAAAGCCTCTGGAAGCACGTTGCAACATATTTTATGAATTTCTGTAATCGTATACTCAGAGGCAGCACAATCCATGTGGTAAAAAAAAAAACAATAGACATATTTTCTCCAATTGTAAGACCCTTGTTTCATCCTAGGTTACATAAAGTTACATAAAGGACAGTTAATGTGATGACTGATAATAATAATAATATGATAATAATATAATCATGACACTGCTCACTTCAACTGGGCGTCCAGCGGACTGCGTTGTGACTTCTCTCCGTCTTCTCCCTCCTCCACTAGCCCCTCGGCCGCCTGGGGGCCGACGTGTTGGGTATCGATCCGGTCGGAGACAGCATCGGTACGGCCCGGCTGCATTCGGCCCGGGACCCGGACCTGCGGGACCGGGTCTGCTACCGGGCCTGCACTCTGGAGGAGCTCTCGGCGGAGAGGGAGGGAGGAGAGGAGGAGGAGGAGGAGGAAGAGGAGGAGGGTGTGGGCCAGTACGACGCCATTGTGGCCTCCGAGGTGGTGGAGCATCTGGCCGACCTGGAAACCTTCGCCTCCTGCTGCAACCACGTGCTGAAGGTGTGTCCCGGGAGTGTGTGTCTGTGTGTGTGTGTATCTGTGTGAGTGTGTGTCTGTGTGTGTGTGTGTTTGTGTGTTCCTCCAGCTGTTGCCTCATGTCAGATATTTCTGTGTGTTCATCTGAGCGTACACGAGTGTGCAGATGGTGATTTTGTTTTGTTTGCTATGTTTACATCTGTTGCCTCTCTCTGGGTCAGCGTGAGCTTCTACGTGTACTTGACGAGCTGCAGCGAGAGCTGAACATCGACACCGAGATCACGTGACCAACCTCCGTGATCGGTGAGGGGCAGCGAACACACGAAGGCTGACCTTCACTCGGTGCTGCTGCATCTGGTCGCTTCATTTCCAGATGATTCCCGAGAGGAAGTGAAGCTCTTTGAATCTTGGACTTTTTATTTCGATGTAAAAATGATAACTTCTAACAGTGATCGTACCGGGAGGTTTTATTAATAGTTATTAATAGCACACGTGCAGCTGCCTGCAGGATGAGTCCATTAAACCAGCGGAGAGGAGCCCAACGCGATGGACTCTACACCGGTCAGCTCGCTGCCTCACTGAGCATGTTCGTTGAGGAGCATACGGATCTATTTCCATTCATTCTTTAGTGAAACACATTTGTTTCATAAATGAGTCGTTCACTTTAAACTCTAAGTTTGGACACTGGCCACGTTGTCGTTCACACAGTACTTTCTACATCATTATCCTCGCTAGTTTGCCCATTTCACATCGTATTTGAGAAATTAGTGGAATTATTTGACAACGAGTGATGATTTCTGTCTCCACATGGTAAATACAGTCTGAGCACATAACTTGTGTATTTTCTATAACTCCAGTTTATTCCTGTTTTCTCTCTCTCTCTCCTTTTCTTTCTTTCTTTTTAAAAAGTAGCTTTAGACTGTATCTTGCTTCAGGGCACCTATGCAGGGACGCATTAGCATGACTTCTTTTGTTTGGATTCATTTTACTGCACTCACTCACTTTCTATTCCCCCCCCCCCCTGACCACTGACCCACAGTCGACTGTCTAAACACTCGTATGACTCAGGGTGCAGCGGTGGCTCACTTGCAGAGATGTGATGTCAATGTACAAGATGTCTGAAGCGACATTACCAGAAACAACTGTAAAGATTTCATACTCCATTAACTCAAATTGCTCCTTATTAATTAAATTACATTTTTGTTCCCCTTGCAGCCGGGCGGCTCCCTCTTCATCACCACTATTAATAAAAGCAACCTGTCGTACGCTCTGGGTATTGTTGTCGCCGAGCAGCTGCTGCGCATCGTTCCCAGCGGGACGCACGACTGGGAGAAGTTCATCAGTCCTGTGGAACTGGAGCGCCTCCTGGAGTCCAGTGAGTAGGGGGGGGGGGGGAAGAGTGTTAACAACCAGCACGATTGAGCAACATCTGTTTTTGGAACCGCACATGTTGGTCCACGAACGACACCGACGTCTTTTTATCGACTGCAAATGTCTCGCTGAACGTCGGTACGCGAGCCACTAACCGCCGCTCTCCCCGTCCCTCAGACGGTTTCTCGGTGCAGTCGGTCCGAGGGATGCTCTACAACCCGGCATCGGGAGCCTGGAGCTGGACTCGCAGCACCGCCATCAACTACGCCGTCCACGCCGTCAAAGCGAGAGGCGCAGAGGAGAGCGACGCCGACCCAGACGACCGAGTCAGGAGATAGAGGGAGGAGGAGGAGAAGAAGGAAATGTAGATTCGGGTGCGATGCGGCGAAATGAGGCTGTCGGCCTCGAGGGAGAAGGAGCGATGTAATGCAGGGGCCGAGTCACACACCACAATGAGGTGATGTCACGCTTTTTGGTTTGCTCATCAGCCTCTGCTCGGTGACGCAATCGGTTCAAGGAATGTTCAGTGTTTGAGCTTGAGAGGCAACAATGCGTCCCCTGACTGTGTGATTCAGAGAGAGACGTGTGACCGTCAGAGTTTATTTATGTCGAGGCTGAATATTGTGATTTGCTATGTCGCCTATTAAAAATGTAAAGGTAATTAAATTTCCTAAATTCTCTGTGTCCGTCTGCTAAAACAATGAATGAACAATGCTACACACACACACACACACACACACACACACACACATACAGGGTGAGGACAGCCGCCTGCTCCGGGATTATAATGGGACTCGAGTGGCATTATGTAATGCAAATCCAGCCTGTGGCACGGAATAAGTCATCCGTGCGTGCTGTTCTTAACGCTCTGGAGTCGGAAGCGTTGAACACTATTTTCAGAAACGGTGACAATGAAAATGTTATACCATGTTTATGCCAAAAAAATAGCAGGACACTTCAGGGAATCGAACCCCATCCCAGTAAACCAGGAGTACCATTACCAGTGCTGTTTTTATTTGTGAGGCTTGTGGGTTATAGTTCCCCCCCCCTCCTTCCTAATTGTGTGTTTGTATTTATTTCCAAACGACTGAATGTAAAGTTCTGTATACCCCAACTTCTTGCCGGTGGTATTATTCGTTATTCCTGTGTTTGCAAAATAAATAAAGAAATTTTAAAATGTAATAAAATTAAAATAAATAAACTAAATAAATAAATAAAAGTTTGAATCCTCTCAGCGCCTCATGCTGCGTTTACTCGTGTGAGTTTTAGTGGCTTTTTACATCGGTACTAAATGCTCAGAGGTCCCATCTCACATCAACAGGAGAACTAGTTAACTAGTTACTAGTTGGTACCATTTTCTTCTCCGCGGGCGGTTGGAGATCTGTAGCTGCTGGAGGATCTCTGTGGCCTGAAGGAGGATCTCTGTGGCCTGAAGGAGGAGGTGTCCTGCTCCAACTGGACCTTGTTGTGTTCCTCAGCCTTTAGGTCAAGCGGCACCTGATTCGCTGTCTCATTCAGAGAAGCTATGGTCTCCAGCTGGTCTTTGTTGTTGACCTGGCCGTGTGGAGCTCCGCTCAGAGGGAAGTCTTTTCTTTAGTCACAGACGATTATTTTCCAACCGTGTTATCAAACTTGATTTTGTTGTTAGCTATCATCTCGGTCAGAGTCCTGACCGAGGCTTTTTGCCCCGCAAAGGGCTTTTCTGAGTGGCTCAGTTTTCCATGCATGGATCTTCTGAGTGTCTTCTCTGGTTGTAACGTTCTCATGATGGATGATGCAGGGGTTCTGCCTCCAGCAGCTGCATATCTCAAATAAAAAATGTTTCTTGATCAACGGAAGCCTCCGTATTTATAAAACTAACCTTGGTGTTTCCCACCTTTTCCTCCTGCTCGATCTTCAGGGTTTCATCAAACTTGATCTTGTTGTTATCCATAATCTCGGTCAGATCCCTGACCGAGCCTGTTGCCCCGCAAAGGGCTTTGTTGAGTGGCTGAGTTGTCCACGCATGGATCAATTCAGCCCACTCTTTGATGGTAACATTCTTCTGATGGATTATGCAGGGGTTCTGCGCAAATGTTTTCGGCAGCTGCATATCTCCAATATTATTTGTTCTTGATCAACAGAAACCTCCGTATTTATTAAGTTGATCTTGATGTTTCCCACTTTTTCCTCCTGCTCGATCTTCAGGGTTTTATAACACTTGATCTTGTTATTGTCCATCATCTCGGTCAGAACCCTGACTGAGGCCTTTGGTCTTTCCCCAGTGGCTCAGTTTTCCATGCGTGGATCTTCTGAGTGTGTATTTGTATTTTTCCAAACGACTGAATGTAAAGTTCTGTATTCCCCAACTTCTTGGAAGTGGTATTATTCTTCATTCCTGTGTTTGCAAAATCAATATAAAATCCTTCATTCAGTCATATATGACTATTAAAAGTAGCTAAGAAACACACGCAGACTGTTTACTAACACACGCAGACTGTTTAATTTAATCAACTACTCATTACAACAAGCCCGAACCATCATCGCCTCTTTAGATGCAGAAAAAGCATTCGATAAAGTAAATTGGACATTTCTCTTAAGTGCATTAAAAAGATTTGGTTTTGGGGAGTCATTTATTAACTGGGTCAAAATTCTATACACTGCACCTACAGCCACCGTCATCACCAATGGACACACCTCTCACAGCTTCACACTGCACAGGGGGACAAGGCAAGGATGCCCACTCTCTCCCTCACTTTTCATCATTTTCATTGAACCGCTAGCTGCTGCCATTCGTCAGAATACCATCATAAAAGGAATCCAAACACTCAATACCCATCACAAAATCAGTCTTTATGCCGATGATATATTGCTCTTCCTCCAAAAGCCATATTCATCGTTACAGGAAACTATTAAAATTATAGAAACATTCTCCAAAATCTCTAACTACTCAATTTACTGGAACAAATCATCCATCCTTCCATTAAACAGTAACAGTTGGGATGGGGCAGGCCACACACCACCTATCCCTTTTTGTACTGGTGTCATCACTTATTTGGGAATACATATTTCCTCCAGGCTGTCAGAGCTGTTCACACTCAACTTCACTCCACTACTTAAAACAATAACCGACGACCTCCTCCGCTGGATGAAACTACCACTGTCACTCATGGGCAGAATAGCAACAGTTAAAATGACAATTCTTCCTAAAATAAATTACCTATTCACAATGATTCCATCTCAACCCACCCACTCCTGGTTCAAATCTCTTGACTCACTCATTACAAAATTTTACTGGAAAAATAAGATGCCAAGAATAAAACTGGCCACTTTACAACAAACAAAAAAACAAGGAGGACTTGAAGCTCCAAATTTTTCTCACTACTCACTAGCAAACCAACTTCAATACATTCTTAAATGGATCCACCCAACTCACTCAGACAACACATGGTTAGACATAGAACAGACAGTATGTAAGGACATCCAGATTTCAGACCTACCATTTATCAGCCAATCAGTCAAACGCCATCCTTGTTTCAAAATGGTAACAATAGCAGAAACTCTGACAGCCTGGTGGAAATTCCACAAAATCACTAACATCACTTTTGCACCCTCAAATTTCACCCCTATATGGAACAATCCGGACATTCTAAGCAGTAATAAGCATTTAAATCTCCACACATGGTCCACTAAAGGCATCACTCATTTGAAACACATCTTTAATAACAATACCCTGGTTTCATTCCCCCATTTGGTTCAGAAGTACGGCATCGGGAAAAAATCACTTTCTGGAATATCTACAATTTAAATCATCCCTTCAAACCAAATTCAACATTAAGGCCACACATTTGGAATTACCTCCCTCAACCTCACAGTTAATTAATATCACCTCCTCAAATAAATTAATCTCAAAAATATGTAGCATAATATCACACTCTGAAATAATAACCATACCAATAATAAAATGGGAATTTGATTTAGCTATCACTCGTGATGCCGACTTCTGGACCAAAATCTGTACTAATATATATTTTATGACCAAAAATACAAATTTACAATTAATACAATATAAAATACTTCACAGAATTCACAACACTGGGCACAAAATGTTTAAAATGGGTTTCACTACAGACATCTGTCCACATTGCATGCAAAATACTCAGGATAGTTACATTCACGCCACCTGGCACTGCACACCAGTTCAACACTTTTGGAAACAAATAACTGAGTCATTGTCTGTTTTCCTGGGCTGCCTCATCCCATTATCCCCATCACTCTGTTTACTGGGAGACATCTCATCTATAAACCTGAGCAAAACAAACTGCAAAATACTTCTCGTGGCCCTAACTATCGCCAAGAAAACAATCCTCGTGAACTGGAAATCAAGGAATAACACACATATCTCACATTGGAAAAATTTAATGTCAGAATATATTTCAATGGAACAACTCACCTCATCTATCATTTACAATACAACAGAACACCATGACATCTGGTCATCATTCAATATATTTTTACAAACATGACACCACTCCTCTTATTTATTAGTTAATTCATAATGCACATGCACACACATATACACATGTACACATGCATCTGTCTTTCTTTCTTCTTCTCCTTCTAATTATTATTATTATTATTATTTTTGTTTTGTTTTTGCTGTTGTTGTTGTTTTGTTGTTGTTGTTTTGTTTTGTTGTTTCCCCCCCACAAATACTCTGACTTTATGATGTTATGTCCATTGTTTTGTCGTCTGCATTGTTTATTGTCCTCTAGGTGTTATGTCTATGTATTGTCTTTTGTCTTATAATAAAATAAAATTAAAATAAATAAAAATAAAAGTAGCTAAGAAATAAAAAACATTAAAAGTAAGTAATATGAGCCATAATAATTTGGCTCAATGAGAATCAATTTGCTGTGCAAGTAATACGAGGGTGAGAAATAATCTACTTTATGCCTTTAAATATTGTGCACATGTATACTGCTGCTTAAAGAGAACAAGGACGTGCATATTTCTTCTGTTATACTAATAACAGACTAATAATAATAACCACTGTATTGATAATCGAAGATAAGTTGTGGCTGGCGGGGGGATACTTCAGGGACATATTTCATATTTAGCTGGGCTACAACAGGGCTACTCCAGAAGTTTATCCGGCTACAATAACACACAGGCCTACTCCGATGCGCGCTCCCTAAAGCCGCGGGAGTGCGCGCCTAACTTGCTGTAGCCAATGACTGCAGAGAAGACTTTTTAGAGCTCCTTTTCGGATTAAAATGCACAGTTCATCCCGTTCAACCGGGACAGATCTATCACCGGTTGACCGGGAGGAGACTTCCGCGGACACAGGACATCTTTAACACTTCATCTTCATCTTCCTCTCGGCATGTCAAACCGGTTCCAAGAACAGTCTGTGGACTTATGCCTCAAGATGAATATCTTCTTCCACTTCCGAGATTGTTCCAGAGTGAGTCGACTTTGTTCGTGTTACATGTTCCCACGTTTGTAAATACATTCACTTTTTATTTTATTTATTTATTCAGTGTATATGAGTGAATATACAATGCATTAAGATTACAATACACGTGCATGCAGCCTCTATTTATAGCCTGTGTGAATTCTGAAACAGATAAACTCATGCAGCAGTACATCTTATCAGGGTAGACGCCTGTCACGCTGAGAAGGCTGACTCAATGGAGCCACTGGTCTCACTGGTTACAGGGGGCTGGTCTGGGCGGGGTGCCTCCTCTGCTGGAGCAGCTCTGTCAAGTTCCCACAGTGACCCCAATGAACACCGGAAGTTTCTCGAGTTCACCGGGGAAATAAGAGTGTTGTGTTTACCTCGATTCATTGGCTGTTGTTCGTGATGTGATCTTACAAACACATTCATAACTCGTTGTGGTAGCTCTTTGTTGAAAATTCATCAGATCTCCTCCTTTCATGTATGCCAGTATGGTCAAGATTGAGCTTTAATGCTCAAATACGCAATGTTTAATGAGACCGATACAGAAAGGTGGAGCAGAGTAACACGTTCATGTGAGACACACATGTATGGCCAATGATCTGTAGACTGCTTTGGAAAAGGCAACAATAATTCAGCACTGAAGTGGGTAGTTTCAGTCCACTGAAAAACTGAATTTCTTAGTCCAAATAATATGTTTGAACCGTGTTGCAGTTAGAGCAGAAACACTGGTCATTAGTCACTCAGTTCTCCAACGGAAAAATGATCAGCTGCTATTTGATATTAAAGTCCAAACCTCAAATATATTCAATTTAATGTCATATAAGAATATGACAGTACATTTAATATATTTGGGGTTTGGACTGTTGACATCTGACATTCATAGTCAAAACTAATCTGGATAATATTGTTCAATTAAATGGATAAATAGCAGTCCTGATTACTCTAGAAAAGTTTAAAAGTTAATGTTCAAATATATTTTCGAGAAAAAATCTAATTGAACGTGTCAAATTCCATTATTATTATTATTATTATTATTATTGTTGTTATTATTGTTATTATTATTATTATTCAAATTTGACAGACTGGTTACTTGGCGTGACTGATTTAGATTCTGGATAGTCATTATTATTATTATTATTATTATTATTATTATTATTATTACAATAGTTATGTACAAGTCATCAAATAACATTGCAACACAGCCTCAACAGTAACATCTTATTTTGAAATCTGAAACCGGAAGTACCGCTGTTGTACTTCCAATGAGCTTTTACTTTCTCAGCCCTGAAAGGAAAGGGGGCGCGGAGCATAGACCTGGGGAGGGAGTCGAGATGTTTACGGCTGCTGGGTTTTCCGGAGCAACACTAGCCGCACGCCGCCGCCGCCGCCGCCGTGCCGTAGACTTTCCGCCCGGCGTTTAGATGAAGCCTCGCGGGGATCACAGCAGGGAGGAACCGGGGTGGCTGTAACCGGGAAGGGGGGGCGGGGAGGACGATGTACTGGGCTGCTGGCTTTGCCTATTCCCGGCCGTGTGTGGTTGAACTGGGGCGGAACCACAGCCTGCCCCTCGAGCTGTGCGGCTCCGAGCAGCAGCAGGCTCTGTATGGCTACGTCATCGCCGTCCCCTTGCAGGACTACGGGGGCATCATGTCGGCTCTGGGCTCGGACTCCTGGTGGAAGAAGACTCTGTACATCACCGGGGGGGCCCTGCTGGCTGCTGCAGCCTACCTCCTGCACGAACTGCTAGCCATCAGGTAAGGACGCACATCATGCCTCTTCATCACCATCATCATCTTCTTTGCATTTCATCCTCAAAAAAAGAAGCTGTTAACCTGTTAACCAGACGGCGATGAGTCGATGTCATTGGGGCCGAGATCAGAGCATGAATGGAGACGGGAGTCCTCTGTGTGCACATCTCGCGGTGGTTGCTGAGGTTTCAGCCCTCTGTTGTCATCGTTCCAAGGACACGACGTGCTATAAATGGAGAGAGATGCACAACAACAACAAAAATAAATACATATATTAACTAGAATGGGCACTCGGTAGAGCGCATACCTTCGCATATCACAAGATTGGGCATTGAATTATGAACATTTTGGCATTAGTTGCATGCCAATTGGACAAAAATGTATCGTGCTATGGTAAAAAAAGAGTTTGACCTTTCCATGACCTTGACCTTGACCTTTGACCCGATTGATCCCAAAATCTAATCAAATGGTCCCCGGATAATAACCAATCATCCCACCAAATTTCAGGCGATTCAAGAACATTTTGACCTGTTCATGACCTTTGACCTTGACCTTTGACCCGATCGATCCCAAAATCTAGTCAACTGGTCCCCGGATAATAAACAATCATCCCACCAAATTTCATGCGATTCGGTTCAATACTTTTTGAGTTCTGCGAAAGATTTTGACCTGTTCATGACCTTTGACCTTTGACCCGATCGATCCCAAAATCTAATCAACTGGTCCCCGGATAATAAACAATCATCCCACCAAATTTCATGCGATTCGGTTCAATACTTTTTGAGATTTGCGAATAACATGCATACAAATAAATAAATAAATAAATAAATAAATACACGGCGATCAAAACATAACCTTCCGGCATTTTCAATGCGAAGGTAATAAACTAGTCACGCGTTCCCGCTCCTCAGACCTGTAGTGCGCCGTGAGAAACAGCTGCCGCCCCGAGAGCCGTGCAGCACAACAAGGACAACAAGGACAACACACCTACATCGTCCCCGCGCAGTGATGGCGGATGAGACGCGATCAGACCCGATGAATACGTGATTATCTCTGGGAGCTATTGTTAGTGCATGCCTGACAATAGTTTTAGGGGATTATTTGTGTCCAGGCCCGTGCAGGCGCTCAGCATCCGGGGACAGTGGCCTATAGTCTGCGTTCACTCTCGTCCCGTCATCATCTCACCGCCTCGTATTCATTCATACAGAACACGCCGCTGCTGGATCACGTGGGACCCGCAGCCCGTTGGTGCCATGTGGTGTGAATGTGTTGTTGTGTTTGTTATTCTCCCTCCTCTCATGGTCGGAGAGCCGGTTGAACATTGAAGTTGGCGGAAAAAAACGTAATAAAAGAATAAAAGAAAGGGTTGGGTGACGGACACGAGCCGTGGAGCAGTTCAGCACCACGTGACGGTGGACAGCGGCGTTCAAGACTCGTTTCAGCACCACGGGGCAGTGGACAGCGACGCGTTCAGGGACACTCGTCCAGGGTTGTGCACACTGTAGTCAGTTCCCAGTTTATTAGGTACACCTAGCTCAAACTAATGCTCTTCCCAGCTGACAGTATAGGCCATAATGTGATGCAATTCAAAAGCTACACATCGACCACAATGACCAGAAACACGTGTTGAAGCCATATGGGTTATTTCTGAATATACATTTGACAAAAAGTTATCCTCAAACAAAGGCGTGTATATTTCATACTAAGTATGAAGAGGATAACACAATAGTGGGGTTATGAGGGGAAGTCAGCTTGTGTTTGGGTGGATTTACTCTTCTTTTCATCTTTAAACGAAGGCCTTTAATCAGATGTCACCAAGCTACGGCCCAAAGAGGTGCGTTTAAATGTTGTGTGGTACAGAAGTGTTTCTATGATCCAACCCATTAATATCACATAGGGTAGAATAAATCCCTCCCTCCCTCCACCTCCTAAAATGGGGTGAGAAGTCGATGCTGGTCACCATCATCTAACACAAAAATATAAAAGCTGACCAATGATAATAAATGCATTATCATCTAACTCGTTAGCTTGAATTCTGCGCTGTGAGCATCCATGGTGATATAAGTCACTGTGAAAGTAAGATTTTAATCTTAAATTTAATTTTTTTTCAAACGAGACAATGTCCTAATCGATCTGAATCGAACATTGTTCAACAAGTGATTCATGGCCTGGTTATAATAATAATAATAACACAGCTACACACTGACATCTCCTAACATACATATTGAGAGCACAGCCGGACAAAAGAACATCAGGAGAGAGTTTATAGTTGTGTTCAGACAGCAGGCCTGAGGGATGGGAAGTGTTTGACAGCGGTGTGGGGACTCCATAGATCATTATTTAAATTTGAATTGAAGCTTTTAATGCCACCAGCTCGGTGGTTATGAGTGATACTGGAGATTAGGATCATCAGTGTGTCCACATACAATACGCTTGGACTCTGCCGTCTCTGAAAGTAGAAATGCGTGTTGGTGGGTGGTGGAGAGGTCACGGACACGGGGACCGCGGTGCTGATATGAGCCACAGGAGGTTTGGTATTTATCTCTCAGCACCAGCTGACCTAGAACACCGGTAGTGGAACCGGTGGTTGTCTGTAAAGTGTGTATCGGTGCTCTCTCCACTGTTGTTCCTGCTGTGTGCACACAGCCGACATGGTTAACGAAGCTTGTGAAGAGTCAACCGTGTGTTGTTGTTTATTTCTAAAGACCGGGTGGGAAGATCCATCGCAGCATCGAAGGCCTTGGAGCGAAGCATCCTGCTTCTTGTCAAGCAGAAATGACTCAAAAGAAAATATTATTGTTACATGAAGTTATTTTTGAACAAATTGGGGAAAGCAGATAAAGAAAAAGTCGATCTTGGATTTAAAATGTAAATAAACCAGCACATGTTGCCCCTTTTTCCCCCTTAAAGGTTTTTTTCTATTTTGTGGGTGTTTTTCCTGATCCGATGTGAGGTCAAAGGTCAGGGATGTTGTTTGTGTACAGATTGTAAAGCCCTCTGAGGGGAGTTATTAATTTGTGATATTGGGCTATATAAATTTTTTTAACCCTTGTGTTGCCTTCGGGTCAATTTGACCCGATTCAATGTTTCACCCTCCTGTCGCCTTCGGGTCAATATAACCCGATTCAATGTTTAACCCTCCTGTTACCTTTATATTTACTAACATATTTTACCCTTGAGGTCAATATGACCCCAGCTATTAAAATCACCAGAAAATTATTAGAATTAATATTGTTTTCCAAGTTTAAGTGTGAGGTACTTTATGTTTGTTTGTTGACTCCCGAAAGAACACCGACATTAAACATTGAATCGGGTCAAATTGACCCGAAGGCGACAGGAGGGTTAAATATTGAATCGGGTCAAAATGACCCGAAGGCAACACAAGGGTTAATTGTATCGAATTGAATACGCTAAACGACAAAAGAACTAATCATGTTCAGTTATTTGATATAATGATAATTGCAAACAGTTCTGGGAGCGTGAGCTCAAGTAGATCAGTCCGAACAGCGCTGTTGTCTTACTCAACATGTTGTGTTCTTCTTCCGTGTAGGAAGGAGCAGGAGCTGGACTCTAAAGACGCCATCATCCTGCATCAGTTCTCCAGGCCGAAGAACGGCGTGCCCAGCCTCTCGCCCTTCTGCCTCAAAATAGAGACGTACCTGCGCATGGTGGACCTGCCCTACCAGGTGAGCTCTCTACACCTCCCAGAGATCACCTGCCAATCCGACTTTCTGTCAGAAACTTCCGTAAACAGAAGATGTCCAGTATTTTATTAATTGGGAAAGAAAAACTCAATTGCGTAATGCACTTCAACAAAGTAAACACAAGCTACAGAAACAATAGATCATAGCATTCCCATATTGCATCTTACAGTGGACCCTTTCTGCCCAGTAAACACGCCTCCTCCAGTAGTACTCGGCAAAACGTTGCCGTATAAACAATTTTGATTTTTATTTATTTATTTTATTTTAAATTTATTTAAACAGGAAATGCCTCATTGAGATTAAAAATCTCCTTTACAAGAGAGTCCTGGCCAAGACAGCAGCAGGAGCACATTACATAAAGTTTCAGACAATACAACATAAAACAGTGACAGACAATATATATATATATACACTACCGTTCAAAAGTTTGGGGTCACTTAGAAATGTCTTTATTTTTCAAAGAAAAGCACTGTTTTTTCAATAAAGATAACATTAATCAAAAATACACACTATACATTGTTAATGTGGTAAATGACTATTCTAGGTGGAAACGTCTGGTTTCTAATGAAATATCTCCAGAGGTATATAGAGGCCCATTTCCATCAACGATCACTCCAGTGTTCTAATGGTACATTGTGTTTGCTAATCGCCTTCGAAGACTAATGTCTGATTAGAAAACCCTTGTGCAATTATGCTAGCACAGCTGAAAACAGTTATGCTGGTGATATAAGCTATACAACTGGCCTTCCTTTGAGCTTGAAGTTTGAAGAACAAAATTAATACTTCAAATATTAATCATTATTTCTAACCTTGTCAATGTCTTGACTATATTTTCTATTCAATTTTCAATTCATTTGATAAATAAAAGTGAGTTTTCATGGAAGACACGAAATTGTCTGGGTGACCCCAAACTTTTGAACGGTAGTGTATATATATATATATATTATAGAAAAATACTTTTTTTTAGTTTACAGCATCGTCAGTCCACAGTGACACGCTCTTTTCGTCCAGGACGTGTTTGTAGGATTCTACGTGTTCTCACATGAGGCTGTTTTTCTCTCCGCAGAACTACTTTGATGGAAAGCTGTCGCCGCAGGGTAAGATGCCGTGGATCGAGTACAACCACGAGCAGGCGTCGGGGTCGGAGTTCATCGTGGACTTCCTGGAGGAGAAGCTGGGCGTCAACCTCAACAACAGCCTCACCCCGCAGGAGAGAGCCGTGTCCCGGGCCGTCACCAAGATGGTGGAGGACCACCTGTACTGGTAGGGAGCGCACACGGAGAGAGGATGTTGTGTTGGACGCCTCACGACCGTTTCTTTAGAAACCCTCGTTGTACTCGCTGAAAGCTCGTTTCAGCCTCCGGTGAACCGAAGGAAGACATCCAGTTCTCAAGCAACAACTCGTTACAAAGAAGACGTGACCTCTCTGTAACCCGATGCAACTAGAGGGCTAACATGATGCATTTGCTGACTGGAGTGTCGTACATTTATTTTTATAAAGTCTTTTTTTAACCCTCCTGTTACCTTAGGGTCAATTTGACCCCATTCAATGTTTAACGCTCCTGTTACCTTTATATTTACTGACATATTTTACCCTTGGGGTCAATTTGACCCCAGCAATTAAAACCTCCAGAAAATTATTAGAATTAATATTGTTTTCCAAGTTTAAGTGTGAGGTACTTTATGTTTGTTTGTTGACTACCTAAATAGCCCTTTAAATATATAAAAAAGTTGATATTTCTTATATGTTTGACACAGTGAAAAACAGCCTGGGGTCAAATTGACCCGAAAGAACACCGACATTAAACATTGAATGGGGTCAAATTGACCCTAAGGTAACAGGAGGTTTAAACACACATTTCACACACATCTAAAGTCAATGAAAGCATTATTTATGCAGCTATACCAACTCCATCCCCACCATCAGCAGCCTTGTGTTGCCAGCTGTGGTGAGTCACCTCCCTCCTCTGGGCGACAAATATGCTGCTGCTAGGAAATCATGTGCCACTCCCCCTCCCCCCCCCCCCCCCCACACACACCCTCCACAGAGGATCTGAGTGGTTTCCATTACCTAAAAGCGTTATCCATCTTACAGTCTCCACACCCCCCCATACACAAACACATACAAACACACACACACTCACTGTGTGCCTTCTGTGAAGAGGGAGTACACGAGGACGTGTAACACTGTTCAATGTGTACAGAAATTGTTGTAATTAGGTGAAATATTGGAGATTGCACCTTTTTTAGTGTGCTGTAAAAAAGGGAATTCCATGATATTCCTCCAAAGCGATAAAGGTCACGCATGTGCCCGACATCCCCCCTCCTGCTGTCTTCTCTCTGCTCCTCCAGACGTGTTTAGACCCACATATAGACCTATCGATTAAATTATGCACGTCTGGGAAGTACACTGTCGCGGGTATAAAAATAAAGTAAAATAAGACAACAAGAAACTGTGGTAACTTGTGCTTTATCTGCCATTACTATAAGCTTTTCTTTGGATGATTAATTTATTAAAGAGAAAAAAGACAGCGAGTCTTTAAAAAAAAGATTGTAACAGTTGTCTTAAAGCTGCACTAATCAATATAGTTGATGTTAACAATGGATCAAAGGACTTTGGGTAATGGCGATGGGTCAATTGTAGTGACCTTTTCACATTTCAGCCTCTTTAAGCTCCCTGTATTGGTTTTTTTACGACCCGTGAATTACGCCCTCTCATCAACTGCGTGTCTAACGGCAGCAGACATCACTTATTTAATAAATCTACTAAATGTTTCCCCCACAGCATCAAACAGCACACCACATGAGCGACTATCTGGGGAACATGGTGCAGAATTCAGCTGCTATAAAAAAACACATTCCTTTTTTTTAATGGGTTGATAGAAACCAAGACGGAGCTAAAAGGGCAGTAAATATCGGACGTGCATTGATCAGGTGAGCTGCATATGAATGATAACGTTGTTGTTTCTGTTGGAAGTGAATCCGATCGGCTAACACGTGAGGCTAAGTGAGATTTAGTTTTAACAGTTTGTTCCACTGCCCCAGGAGCTAAAGTAATCTATCAAAGTCATTTTCAAATCGAAAAAACAATTAAAAAAATTCTACCACAATTTTTGGGAAATTCAATCAAAACACATTTGGTTCTTTTAATAGGATAAAAAAAAAAAAACGTAAATAGGATTTTAACTCTAAAAAGCCGAGGCCCCGTCCTCTGCTGATGGTTCTATGAGTTTTATAAGTGTGCAGTCGGAACCAATTACTCATTAAAATGAATAAGTATCTTACATTACAACCATAAATGGGAAAAAAGTAGTGACTGCAATTAAAAAGTGCAGCAAGGACAACAAAAAGTGACCTGCTAGCATCCCCTGTGTCACCGCCCCAAACTGAAGCCACGTCTTGTTTTCATATTTTAATCTGCTAAACAGGGTTTTCAAAAAAACAACCAAAGGACTGTTTATGCTCTTGTGAAATCATATCCTGTGATATGAAGTAACTCCCAGACGTCATGCAGGGCGGATGCTTTAATTCAATGTCCGTGTCAGAAGACTGCCGGCTCTTAGCATCGTGACCGGCTGAGTTCGGACACGAGGCCTCCGGGCTTCAGACGAGCTGCGAGCTCATTGAGTCGTTCCAATAAGGGCGGTGCGAGAAAGGGCAAGTGTTTTAGGATATAGACGCTTAATCTTGTTAGTGTCCAAGCTGCTTGTCGGGAGAAAAAGATAACAACAGAGTCCCAAATATCAGAAACAGTTACTCTGTTAACCCTCCTGTTATCTTCAAATTTACGAACATCTTTTACCCTTGGGGCCAATTTGACCCCAGAAATTAAAACCTCCAGAAGAAGATAAGAATTAATATTGTTTCCCAAGTTTAAGTGTGATACTTTATGTAGTTTTATTGACTACCTAAATAGCCCTTTAAATAAATAAAAAAGTTGATATTTCTTATACTGTATGTTTTACACAGTGAAAAACAGCCTGGGGTCAAATTGAACCCAAAGAACACAGATGGGTACAAGTTGTGTACAGGACATTGAAAACATATCATCATGTGAATGTTATGTTTTCCCAGTTGTCCCCAATAAATTAGGAAAAGTCATGAAATATGAAGCAAAATAAATGATGTCAATCATTTATTTAGAGACGTTAAACATAGAATGGGGTCAAATTGACCCCAAAGGTAATAGGAGGGTTAATACAAAGTGTGTATTAATGAGATAGATGCAGGTGAAACAACCGTCTCTTATTGGTTTACAGTATGAAATGTCTAGTCACATAAGGGGAGCTGCAGGTAAGTCGAAGCAGACGCTGCAGGCAGCCTAAAGGGATTTGAAGACGAGCGAGAGGGAACCGGAAGGACTCGACGAAGAAGCCGTGCAATGCAGCAGAAAGTGCTGCTTAAAAAAAAAATCTAAAACGGTAATTGCATTTCTGGGATGCTTGCACAGTCACCGTCTCCCCTCTATTTCCTGGAGGAGAGGCGGCGGCTGACTCCAAGCTTTTTTATTTGATGAGGACAAGTGAGTTGTGAAAAGACATGACGCTCTGATGGCAGCGGGACACGGGAGAGGAATCGGTGATTAAAAGGTGCTGTTGTGTACTCTCCACACCTGTTGGAGTCCTGACGAGCTCAGTCGCTTCCTTTTGTTTTCAGAGCTGACGTGTACGATGAGGACGGGATGAGTTGCTAAGATTCAGATTTAGCTCATTCAATTCAGTTTATTTTGTAGAGCCCAATATCACAAATTACAAATTTGCCTCAGAGGGTTTTACAATCTGTACACGTCCGACATCCCTGACCTTTGACCTCACATCGGATCAGGAATAACTCCCAAAAAATAGAAAAAACCCTTTCAGGGGGAAGAAAGGGAAGAACCCTTCAGGAGAGCAACAGAGGAGGATCCCTCTCCAGGATGGACAGAAGAACATATGTCATGTGACCAGAAGGAATCATTACACAGTAACAACACATTCAATGAGTATGACAGAGTGTATCAATAGTTGGCTCACGACAGCTGGAACTTGGACATTGATCCCCACCGGTCCTCCGACTGTGTGTTCTGCTGTACATCGGTCCAGAGGATTGGTGAGGCTGTGAGAAAGTGTTTCATCTTTGACCATTGAGCCGCCACTCCGTTTTATAAATACCTGCCGTGTCGATGTTTTCTGATGCAAAAGGAGTCCATCTCGTTAAAAAAATGTCAGAACCCGAGGTGACCGCGACACCGCCATGTCTCCCGTCTGGCTCTTTCAGGACGATAGCCTACTGCCAGTGGGTGGACAACCTGGAGGAGACTCAGAAGCTGCTGGCGATGAGCGGCCCGCTGAGCGGCTCCCTGAAGTGGCTGCTGAGCCGCCTGAACGGCAGCACGGTGCGCAGGGAGATGTACGGCCACGGCATCGGGCGCTTCTCCCGGGAGGAGGTCTACGCCCTGATGGAGAAGGACATGAGGACGCTGGCCACGCTGCTGGGTAGGAGACGGCTGTGTGTGTGGTGTGTGTGTGTGTGTGTCTGTGTGTGTGTCTATGTGAGGGTGGGTGTCTGTGTGAGGGTGTCTATGTGTGGGTGTTTGTCTATGTGTGGGTGTCTTATGTGTGGGTGTGTGTATGTGTGTGTCTATGTGAGGGAGGGTGTCTATGTGTGGGTGTGTATGTGTGTGTCTATGTGTTTGTCTATGTGTGGGTGTCTATGTGAGGGTGTGTGTCTATGTGTGTGTGTCTATGTGAGGGTGGGTGTCTATGTGTGGGTGTGTCTATGTGTGTCTGTGTGTGTCTATGTGTATGTGTGTGTGTGTGTGTGTCTGTGTGTGTGTGTATGTGTGTGTCTGTGTGTCTATGTGAGGGTGGTGTCTGTGTGTGTGTCTATGTGTGGGTGGGTGTATGTGTGTTTGTCTGTGTGTGTGTCTACGTGTGTGTCTGTGTGAGTCTCTGTGTGTCTCTGTGTGTGTGTGTGTGTCTGTGTGAGTCTTTCTGTGTGTGTGTGTGTGTGTCTGTTTGTGTCTGTGTGTGCGTCTCTGTGCGTGTGTCTCTGTGTGTGTGTGTCTCTGTCTTTGTATGTGTCTGTATTTGTGTGTGTCTGTGTTTCTGTGTGTCTGTGTGTGTGTGTTTTTATTAATGCCTCCAAATAGTTGCCATCATATGAGCAGGGATTGTTACTCAAACTCTTCTATATAATCTGACTTTAGAGTTACCATATTTCTTTATTTGGGTTAAAATACTGATATATTGTTGTATGCATCTCGAGCTCTTCTGTTTCTTAAAGAACTGTCTCGTCTCAAATGAATGTTTGAAACTTAGTTTGCAAGAAATCAAACGTGAATACCAGCAGCAACGTAAAGAAATAAATTAGTCGGGCACAGGAAGTATTTTCATGTTTATGGCAATAATATTAATATCAAGCTCATTTGTTACAGCACCAATCGGCGATAATGGCCAGGAAATAGTTGGATAGCTCTGGCAGTGTGGCCTAATGAAGCATTATTAATACTGAATAGAGCCTGTCACATTATTTCAGAATACATATGCACCGTGATAAATCCTTGGCATGTTTTATAATATCAATACATATCTGTCCTCAAGTTAAGCAGCGTGTGAATATATTGTAATCCCCTGCGGACCAAAGATTCATTGGTATACGTCTCAGCTGTGTTCCCTTGGTGTTCATAGTTGGAGATGGGAAAGTTCTGCATGTCAGCAACAGGGATATGATATTAGTCTTCAGATGGAAATTTAGAGTTGAAAGAAAAGTGTTGAGCATCGATCTGTTTGTGGGACGGAAAGCGGATACACGGAGTTAAAGCATCCGCAGCGCACTCAGCTCCTCAGTCAACGCTTTCCAGACTCTGGAAAAAGAAAACATTAATAATGAGAGACAACAAACCTACAAACAAACTAATTACATCAATCAAAGAGTTGTCATTAATTCGATAAGCAGTTAAAATGATTGACTAAAGGAAATAAAGGAAGAGTTAAGGGGTTAATTGCTAATTAACCTTATTTTTTCTGCATCAGAATTTAACGTTGCTGTGCATTCTTTGCCCTGTAGGAGACAAGAAGTACTTTATGGGCTCTAAAGTATCGACATTAGATGCCACGGTGTTTGGACATCTGGCCCAGGCCATGTGGACTCTGCCTGGGACACGGCCGGAGCAACTCATCAAAGGTCAGTGCATCAGAATATTAGAATAATGCACCAAATTAATGAAATCTTTGCATATTCAATGAGGATCCCAAAGCTGTAGTTTGAGCTTTGTCGTCAGCCTGTATTGCAGTTTACATTAGCCGACTTTACATTGGCATTTAGTATTTACACTTTTCCGTCTGTCATTGATGTATTTCTCTTTTCCAGCCACTAGATGGCAGTCATATATGTTACTGCAATGCAGTGCTGCAGACAGGTTGTGACTGTTGCTTTCACATCTTACAGAGTACGACTCACTTGAGTCTTTTATCTTTCTGGAGTGCAACATCAGAGCTTTTAACGCCCCAAATGAAGATTCTCTGTTGTTGTTGTTGTTGTTGTTGTGATACCTCGTGTGATGCCTCCAGCAGCACCTCCTGCTGGTGCTGACCGTGCACGTGAAACACCTCCTGTTGGTACTGACCGTGCACGTGAACCACCTCCTGTTGGTACTGACCGTGCGTGTGAAACACCTCCTGTTGGTGCTGACCGTGCACGTGAACCACCTCCTGCTGGTGCTGACCGTGCACGTGAACCACCTCCTGTTGGTACTGACCGTGCACGTGAACCACCTCCTGCTGGTGCTGACCGTGCGTGTGAAACCTTCTGCGTTGTCTCTGCAGGAGAGCTCCTCAACCTGGCCATGTTCTGCGAGCGGATGCGGAGGAGGTTCTGGCCCGAGTGGTTTGTGGACCTGGAGGATCTGTACTTTGAAGGAGAGAGTGAGAGCAGCAGCGTCTCCCCGAGAGGCCTGCTGGACTTGGGCCTCTTCTCGCGGACCGACACTCTGGACGACAGCGACGCCAGCATCCACTCGGCCGGACACACACACTCCCCCAAGTCTGACCACTCGCTCTTTGACTCGGACGTGGGCACGGGATCCGACAATGACATGCAGCTCAAGGAGGAGCTGAACCCCGACCCGGAGGTTTGACCGGAGGGCGGTCGTGACGGATTGAGGACTGCGTCGGTTCTCTGGGGGAACCCGGCAGTCTGGACAGGGTGCCAGAAAGCTGGATACACTAGTCCAGCTCCTCCACCTCCAGCACCCACAACAATATACCGTCTTAATGGACAGACTGGGTATGAATATGCAGAAACTGAACCTCATCATACCCCCTCCTGTGACATCAGAACTGCCCCCGTGGCAGTTCCTCTTTGCCTTATTGGTCTGGTCCTAAGATGCAGAAGCCCCGGTGTGTGAGAGGTGACCACGAAGGACACTGGAAGGAGAGGAGGAGCGGTGCAGACGCGGCAGGTGGCACTTCACTTGCTATGAAACGATGCCACTAATCACCGCGACGACGCGCGTCTTCCTGCCCAAACCCGTCGGAACAGGCGGAGACCGATCGCGTGGCTGAAGGGAACATCTGCTGCGTGTCGGCTGCCGGAGAGGAGACACGGATCCATCCTCTAGTCTCGATTGATCCTCGATTGATCCTTCATGCCTCTGTGTGTGTGTGGGGAGAATCTGGATGTCTCCATGAAGACCAGGTCCGTGGCTGCAATTCAAGATTCAAGATTCAAGATTCAAGATGTTTTATTTGTCACATACACACACAGGGTGTGCAGTGAAATGAAAGTGGCAATGCAATATAGTCCTGTGGAATAGAAGAGGGAAAGAGGGGCAGATTTGTGCTTGTTTCAAATACCATTTATTGTCTTTATTTCTCACTTGTTAGTTATTATTTGCTTGCACTTTTTCATTGGGCGAGTTGGTGCTTAATTAATTAATAATTGATTTTAACATCCTCATGAGTTTAGGTGCAATTTGTACAGTTGACCACTAGGTGGAGTCAGCAGTCCACCTGATGCCTTTTTATTCTGCAACATCAAGGTCACTCCACCCTGCAGGGTATTAAACACCTTTAATATTGCGGTTCATATTCATAAGTGCAGGTGTTGTGCACACTGAGCTCAGCCTTAGTTCTTTCACTAAATGGGTGAGAATAGTCTGCGACCGCTTTTGTTGCGATATCATTTAATATCAGTTTAATACCACTCGATAATCTTATGTGTCAAATATATATATATATTTTTTGTTAATATTTTTTTCTCCTTACTGCTCTCAAAGAGAGATGCTATTTTGCTCTAGTGGAAATTTATTTTCACCTTATTTCAAATCTGCTGTGGAGGTAGAGAACAGGCCAAATGAAAGGGGGACGTCGATGTGTGTGAAGAACGGGACGCTGAGTGTTCTGATCGTGATTGTGCTGCGTGGCTGTGAATATTACTGCGTGTGAATGCCATCAATAAAGCAGCAGATGAAGTCTTTTGAGTCAGAATACCAAATCCACAGAATTGAACATCGCGACTTTAGAAAGCTTTGGGAAATAAAATGGACCAACATGTCTGGGGAATTGTTCTCTTTGCTCCGTGGCGTTGGAAGTGCTCGTGATGGCAATATGGTTGCTGTAAAAAGATTGTGGTGCAAATAGAGTAGATGTGATTTAAGTCGAAGGGTCAGTTTCACCCAACGAACAAAAAAGCTGTCTACTTAAATGTTATCGAGCCATGCAAGGAGTTTGACTCTTTATTTCTCCAGGTTTTGAGATACATACAATGAAGCTGAATGGATATGTGCTTGTTGTGTTTATTGATTTGTCCAAGATGTGTCCATCTATAGTGTCAAATCCATAACGCTTCTCCCCTGATGAATTTTAAAGAGGCCCCATGACACCTGTGGACTATAGTCAGTAGTTTTATATTAACAAGGGCTCAATTGTGTCATGTGAAAGGGGTCACTCGTAATTATGAAACCAGAGAATTATCTCTCTGCGGATTCTCTAAATTGTTGCCACAGCTTTCGGTAAGTGTGTGTGTTCAGCGAAGAAGAAGAGAAAGCTAGTGACTCGTTGGTGACCACAGTGGAGCGTCAGAGATATTTCCCTCAGGGTTTGGTGGAGAGCAACAAGCAGAGTGAATATTGGACTTACTCCGAGTGAATGCTAATGCGGCTCCGTGTCTGCCGGGTTGTAATTGTTTGACGACGAGTTTGCAATGCCGACTTCAAAATGAGACTCTCTGCATGGCTCCATCCCGAGATGTGTAACGATGTGTGTTTGTGCAGTTTTGGGTGAGGTGACCCTTCAGACGAGAAGAATAGATGTGTGGCTTAGTGGCAGGAGGCTCGAGACACGTGGACTCTGGAGACCGCGTCGTCCTGCGGTTCATATCGCCAAAGACCCGCCCCTCGCCCGGATTGGGCGCTTTTCAGTCGCCTCATCCAGTCGGGGCCTCATATACAGTTGTTCTGCTTTAATCAAGCCATATTAAAACTAAATGTCTTGTTATCATCGCATTACTGCCGGGGTAACGTTAATATTGTATGTGTGGCAAAGTGTACCATGCTGTATGTAGAGCAGACTGATCACATGACCTCCGGGTGTGCAGTCATAAACTGGAGCGACTGGTGGATTTCAATAAAGAATAGCTGTGAGAATTTTAAACATGCCTGTTGTTGTGTGAGTTTAATTTGCATCCTTATTACGAGTCCGGGTTAATAAAAGTTGATGTCATGACGCTGCGGTTTATTAATAATAATAGCCCACAGATTGTGTTATGTTGTCATATTTCTGATTGTATTTTTTCGTGTGTGGTTGTGTGTTTTCAATCAGACTAACAAGTCGCAATCATTCAGGTTTGGAGGGGGGCTGATTAAGACTCTGCCAGCTGGAGGCGAGGAGGAGGAGGAGGAACTGGAAGAGGAAATGTTACGAGAAAAAGAAGGAAACAAAATTAGAGGGACTGGAGGAAGTTGAAAAGGAGGGATGAGGAGGTGGGAGCAGGTGGTGGAGAGGAGAGAAGGGGTGAAGAGGCCAGTGCTGAGGAGTGAAGGAGTCACCGGGGAGGAGGAGAGAGGAAAGGAGCATCAGGGGGAGGGAAGGAGAGGTTGAGTTTAAGAGGAGCAGAAGGAAAAGGGGAGAAGTTGATGAGGAGGAAAAATAGAGGGAGGAATTAAAGGAGAGTAGGAGGAGGAGGCGGCAGGGCCGGGGAGGAGAAGCGAGGGCCACGGATCAGGAACCAGGCTCCCGGGGGACGGAGCAGGTGCAGGCTGCGAGCGAGGCCTTTGGGCCTGGAGGGGCTGCCAGAGCTTAAAACAATCTGCACTGCTCCTTTCTTAATTTGGCTCTCTGAACAAGCCGCCCTCCACACTGATGCTCTCTCTCTCTCTCTCTCTCTCTCTCTCTATGCTTAACAGATCAGTGATCCACAAAGAGGGGTAAACACACACGGAGCAAAATTAAAATCGGAACTCCCCTGGCACGGCAAAAACAAATTAGAGCAAACAAATTACAGAGAGTCAACACACAAACAGTGGAGCATCTGTGGCTCTCTGGACGGCTGCAGCCGGTGGCTACCTCCCACCAACACCACCAACACCACCACCAACACCACCACCACCACCACCACCACCACCACCACCTATAGGACATGTTCTCAATAAGCTGCGTGTCAATCCGACACACTCTGAACATATTCTCATCAAATCACTGGGACTGCCGGTTCCCTCCGTACGGCGTTGTTTTTGGGCATCAAGAAACATCTTCCTTCTTTAGGTCAGGAGAGGCTCGGGGGACGTGTGTTCATGAGCATCTGTGTGTCACACGTAGAACCATGTAGGCTTTAAATGGTTCTTCAAAAGGCTTTGTGGTTTTACGAAGAACCATCACCAACTATAGAATCATTTTGTAAATGGTGCCTTAAAGAACCATTTTTTAAGGTTCTTTGGGACACCTTTATAGGTTCTTTAAAGAACTCTTTAATGAAATGGTTCTTTAAAGAACCCTTGTTTGGAAGGTTCTTTGAGATACTTCCATAGGTTCTTTAAAGAACTCTTTTATGAAATGGTTCTTTAAAGAACCCTGGTTTGAAAGGTTCTTTGTGGAACCAAACATGGTGCCTTAAAGAACCATTATTTATAGGTTCTTTGAGACACCTTTATGGGTTTTTTGAAGAACTATTGAAGGAAATGGTTCTTTAAAGAAAGCTTTGAAAGGTTCTTTGTGGAACCAGACATGATGCCTTAAAAACCCATTTTTGTAAGGTTCTTTGAGATACCTTTATAGATTCTTTGAGATACCTTTATAGGTTCTTTGAGATACCTTTATAGGTTCTTTGAAGAAATCTTTAAGGAAATGGTTCTTTAAAGAATCCTCGGTTGAAAGGTTCATTTTGGAACCAGACATGGTTCTTCTACGGCATCACTCTGAAGAACCATTTTCGGTTCCAGATGGCACCTTCATGTTTCTGTGTGTACAGTGCCCTGAAAGTTTTTTTTTTACTGTTTCTTGGTAGTTTCTCCTGCTCCGATGTGAGGTCAAAGGTCAGGGATGTGTACAGATTGGAAAGCCCTCTGAGGCAAATTTGTAATTTGTGATTTCGGGGTTTATGAAATAAACTGAATTGAATTGAACACGCGGCACAGGACAAGTGTGTATAACGTTCAAACTAAAAAGAGACGGACACTGCTCATGCCAGTTCACATACAAAATACAACCACGTTGGCCCGTGCGTGTCACTTATGTCATTTCAGTCAGAGGTAAAAAAGGCAATGACGACCTCGCGGCATAAATATGTTGACGACGATGCAAATTCCCGTCAGTAGCGGCGTGCCCGCTTGGCCCTTCCTCCGTCCGACGAGGTCGAGAAAGACATAGATCAGCAGCTTAGCGGGGACTTCGACGGCGGCGTAGATGAAGTGCGTGAGGTAAATGTTCAAACCAAATCCACCGATGTTCAAGTTGATTCCGTAATTCCTACCAACCCGTCATCTTCCTGCTGCAGCGATGCCTCTCTCACCTGGAAAAGCCTGGAAACACTGTGAGAGTCATGTTCTTCGACTTCTCCAGTGCCTTTAACACCATCCAGCCTTTGCTTCTGAGGGACAAGCTGGAGCAGACCGGGGTGGACCACCACCTCACTGCATGGATCCTGGACTACCTCACCAACCGTCCACAGTATGTGAGGATAGGGGGATGTGAGTCAGACCGGGTCTCCTGCAGCACGGGGGCTCCACAAGGAACCGTTCCGGCTCCATTCCTCTTCACCATCTACACCTCGGACTTCAAGCACAACTCCGACAACGTTTACCTGCAAAAGTTCTCTGATGACTCTGCAATCGTTGGCATCATCTCTGCCGACGATGACAGGGAATACAGAGAACTGAACCAGGACTTCTTGGAATGGTGCCAGCGGAACCGCCTCCACATCAACTCTAGTAAGACCAAGGAGCTGGTGGTGGACTTCCGCCGTGGTAAACGCACTCTTTGGAAATAGATTTGAACACAAATGTTGGAGATACACATTTTGTTCACATACTTATCACAGAGGAATCTAAAAGTGACGGCCCCTATCGTCATTCCAAGAAAGAAGATGGAGCTTTTGGTTCGTCAGGCTTTTTCTATCGCAGACGAGGTCCCACTGGAAGAGTAGATCACAGAGAAAAGGTCATTCGATTTTCTATCGGGGTACAGCTTTTTAGCCTTTCGACTATGGAGCACAGGTGTCAAACACTAGGCCTGCAGGCCGAATTTGGCCCCGCCACATCATTTTATGTGGGCCCTGGCGGCTTGAAAGACATGTGATCCCATTTTCTTAAAGAAATTAAAGAAAAATATCCGTGCTTTTATTTTGAAGGTTTCAAATGAAATGGATTGATGTTGTAATATTGGATACATTTTCTTCTGTAGAATATTTCTACACTCAAATAAACAAAAATCAAATGCAAAGAGTTATTTAACAATACGTTCAAAGAGTATTTAAAGTGTTTCCGTCCCTTTAAGAGGGCAGCCATGATGCTGATGTGGCCCACGCTGAAAATGAGTTTGACACCCCCCAGCCCTGAATCCACCAAACTAATTGACTGTTATTTTAAGAAAATATTGTTTAATTTTGATTATTGACATATTCAAATGTGCAGACGCAGAGTTGACTACAAATCTGTGAAACAAGTACGGTGTTGAAATAATGACCTACTCTTTTTGAGATAAAAGGACAATATCTTATTCAGAAATTGGGATAAGTGGATTATTTATATGAATTGAGTTGCAGATAAAGAAAGATAAAGTAATTGTTGATATAGTATCATCAACGTCACTGGAAATACATCTATATTAAAAAAGAAATGCAATGAGTTGCTGGTTTGGGCGACTGTGGGTGAGTGGTTACCAGGTCCGTCTTACAATCAGGGGGTTGGCGGTTCAATCCCGATGGGTCCTTGAGCAAGACACTTAACCCTGAATTACTCCCTGTAGCTGTGTCTACGGTGTGTGAATGTAACATGGTTGTAAGTCGCTTTGGATAAAAGCGTTAGCTAAATGAAGTGTAATGTAACAGCAACAATACTGATCCTCATTAACCAATTAACCAACTTAAACATGGTTTTAAAATTCAAAAAGAGGGATTGTGTTCAGGACCTGTCCATCCTGGAGAGGGATCCTCCTCTGTTGCTCTCCTGAAGGTTTCTTCCCTTTTCCCCCCGTGAAGGGTTATTTGGGAGTTTTTCCTGATCCGATGTGAGGTCAAAGGTCAGGGATGTCTATGTGTACAGATTGTAAAGCACTCTGAGACAAATTTGTAATTTGTGAAAATGGGCTATACAAATAAACTGAATTGAATTGAATTATTTGGTGGAGGGCATGATGGAGAACATAAAGGTCTGAAACACGCACCGAAGTCCAGGCTGACGACGGCGTCCCCCGGCTGTGGGGGCCAGCCCGGCGAGCTCCTCCTTGAGTCGGGTGAACAGGGCTTCTTCTCCCGGCTCTCCCGCGGTGAAGAAGCCGATCATGCGGTGCGGCTGTGACTCCGTCTGCTTCAGGGACAAGATCATGGACTCCTCCTCGACGTCACTGCGGGTTAAGGAGAGCGGAGCACTTAATACAATGGATTTGGAGGCCCTCCACGTTGGGTTCTCCAGCTCAAGACATCAAAGCATTTAGGACTTAAACATTGTATTAAGTGACTTTTTGTTCGCATATTTTTACTTTGTTGGACACTGGAACTTCTCACAAGCTAACAATACTCTTTTTCTTTTTCCTCCTTCATATAGATTTATAATATTTACCAGCCGAGTGAAGAGAATGAGGCTGCTGTAATTCATCGATAGCGTTGTATTCATTTGAATTTGTCACGATCATTGGAACGTGATTCATCAGTTTTGCTTTTGATTTTCACAATATGATTTGATGTCCTGATGCCGTGTGATACGTGTACATAATAAAATAAGTATTTAACTATTTACACTTGCCGTTGAGATTTTTGATAGTTATCTATAGGAAAGGATTGTGGTCCAAAATGATCTCTCAATATCTATAATTTCACTGAAATCATTCAAAATGTCTTTATCTAAACCTGGCTGAAGAACTACATGAAGTACATATGAAGTACATACAGTACATATGAAGTACAGTACTACAAGAAGTACATATGAAGTACATATGAAGTACATACAGTACTACATAAAGTACATACAGTACTACATGAAGTACATACAGTACCACATAAAGTCCATACAGTTCTACATGAAGTACATCCAGTACATTTGAAGTACATGCTGTACTACATAAAGTACATATAAAGTACATACAGTACTACATAAAGTACATACAGTACCACATAAAGTACATACAGTACTACATGAAGTACATACAGTACATTTGAAGTACATACTGTACTACATAAAATACATACAATTCTACATGAAGTACATACAGTACATATGAAGTACATACAGTTCTACATAAAGTACATTCAGTTCTACATGAAGTACATACAGTTCTACATAAAGTACATATAGTTCTACATGAAGTACATACAGTACCACATAAAGTATATACAGTTATACATGAAGTACATACAGTACATATCTGTCAAACTGTGTTGTTTACAACACCTTTTTCTTTTATTAGCTTTCATTTCATTCCCAGAGGATTGAGGTGAAGGTCTGAAGACTCGTGTCAAACCTCTTTTTGGTAATGTTGCTATTTTCAGATTTCGGCAATTACTTTAATATTTAAGAATAACACAAAGTTCTCATTGCCAATATTAATGATGATCAGCATTACAAAATAAGATCCAATAAAACAAGAATAAACTAGAACGGGCACTCAGTAGAGCGCATACCTTCGCCGCAGCCACTTTTTTGGAACCTTTTCATTACCTTGACCTTGACCTTTGACCCGAGCGATACCACAATCTAATCAAATGGTCCCCGGATAATAACCAATCATCCCACCAAATTTCATACGATTCGGTTTAATACTTTTTGAGTTATGCGAATAACACATACACACATACAAAGAAATAAATAAATGCACAGCGATCAAAACATAACCTTCCGCAGAATGCAAGGTAATAAGTAACGTAATAAAAAGATGTACATACGACATAACACACGCAGACCACACACAGACCTGAACCAAAACCACAACACAGGTGTTCTCTTCTTTTGTCGTTGCTCGCAAACAATCGGGATTATCCTTCTGTGTGTATCATGTTACATTCAGTAAAAAAGAAAATTGCGAAAATGTGTATCTACAAGCATTATGAATTAAATGAACTTTGTGTTTGCATGTTTTTCATTTGTTTCTCTGTTAATGTGTGTGTGTGTTCTTTTCCTTTATGTGTGTGTGAGGGAGCTCAGTTGGTCTTGGCTGACCCTCTCCCTCGGGCCCTTGGCCCCTCTGGCCCTCTGGCCCTCTGGCAGTGGCTCTGGCCTTTCCATCTGCCTCCTACTGTCTGGTGGGACGGGGGCCATGGAAGACCCCCACACCCCTCTCATACCTACCCCTCACCAGCCCCCAGCACAGCTGCTCAGGCACCAGATTCCGCATGGCGCTGCCAGGTGGACCCCAGGACACGCTGTTGGACCTTGTAACATGCACACGTACACGGAGGAGCGTGCACACACACACACACACACACACACACACACACACACACACACACACACACACACACACACACACACACTCTCTCTCTCTCTCGCTCTCAATACCAACACATATGCTCGGTAAGCCTCTTTACAAATGGAAGCCATACAACACACATGGTTACACGGGTGGCCCACATGAAAGAACATCCTCTCTTACACACACACACACACACACACACACATTGTGCACATGTGCCGTGCCAACCCCTTTAACGTCTGAGTTGTTTCCCACAGCACACTATAATGGTCGGAGTTCACAAGGGTTGGACACCAACAGGTGGTGCTGTTTTCTTTACTAATTAGAGCTTTATTTATTCATTGGCATGTGGAAGCTTCCAAATGACTTTGGCTGGCCTGCTCATGTGTGAGTTTGTGTGTGTGTGTGTGTGTGTGTGTGTTCCATAATGGTCTATTCTCTCTCATTGTACACCAGCCATCACCTGCCTTTTAGTACTCATAATATGTTTGTTATTTCTGTGAGGATTTCGCTTTCACCGAAACAAAATTAATTATGTGAGATGACATGAGTCATCAATAACTTTGTTTTGCAATCCCAACCGACCAAACCAAATGTTATGTGGCTCCTGAGCTAATGGTACACTTATACAACTGAGGGTTCTTAGGTCAAACACGGAGTTCCACAGGAATCAGTACTTCAACCACTCCTGTTCTAATGTGCACATGCTGCCCCTTGGCCACATCTTACATTTCATTCTGATGAATAATAGGTCAGAGTCATACAGTGAAGAATAGTGTTTGATCTCTCACTTACTTTTGATTCACATCTTAAGAATGCCACAAAACCAGAATTCTTTCATTTACAAAACAAAGCCCAGATCCATCCCATTTTCCCACTGAAATCCTTAGACATGGGCTAACATTCAGAGTGCATTACTGCATTGGCCATTCATTTTCTCATGACAGCAACACAAAGTTGTCATTTGATAAAATGCCGGATTCCTGCCATACACCCTACCGTCACTCTCTCCGGCAAACCAGATCCCTGAAACTCAATAAGGACAGATACACTGTTTCTCCATTCACCGTCTGACTTTTTAAATGCTCCGCTGGCTCTGATGTCTCTGTAGCGGTTAAACATATTAATATTTTAATTAAACTTTAACGTTGAACTATAGTGGTGTGATTTTACTTTTGACCGAATCGTTTGAAATTACATGTGTAATATAACTATATATACACATATATATATTATATACACAAATATATATATACATATATATATACACAAATATATATGTATGCATATAACATATTTATTATATATATATTTATATATAATCTAAATATTTATAAACAATATTTAGACATGTTTTTATTTTGTACACAATATATATACAATTATATGTGTATGATTATTTTATTTTGAATTGTGTGTATGACCTGTTGTTCTGAGCTTAATCCCTCCATGGACTCAATTGACAGTTTTTTTACATGGGTAATAAAAGTTTGCAATTCTGATGGTTCCCTCTCTTTTCCAAACTTCGATTATCACATATTCCAGCTGTGTTCCTTTTCCCAAAACATTATGCTGTATTTCTTGTTTCATAAATATTATGCAGCCTCCTCCTCCTCCTCCTCTTCCTCATTCTTCACTATACCCCACTCTATCCCCTTGAATACTATCATCTCCTTTAATAACAAAAAAACACTTGAAACTTAGCAAAAAAGTTGGTTGAGGTGGAAACGTGTGAACATAATGTGACGGCAGAAACAGAACAACATGGACAGGGTTTCTGGCCTGAAGAATACAGATCAAATATTCACTCTTCTATTAGCTCTTGTTATGGACTCCAAGGGGAATATCTGGCTTATGAGCAACTAAGCAAAGCCTAAACAGTGACGTTGCAGGCCGGAAAACTAAAAACAATGTGTTTAATAGTGCTGCAAAGCTCTGTAGAAGGGATTCTCTGTGGGTTCATCACCATGAGTGACCTCTGTCACATACCAATAGTCATGAGATCCTTTGTTAATGAAAATAAAGTGATACATTGGGAATAAAAACGAAGATAAAAGCAGCATTTTAATCACGAAACTCTTTTGTATTTGTACATGTGGGGTGTCAAAGTTGTGTGTTTATACTTTATGAAGAGAAGATGTGACTACCATTTTCCTTCACTCTCTGGTATTTGGCGATCCATAAACTGTCCAACATTCAACACTCTTCCTCGTCAAGTTTCGTTCACTTTTCAAGACCCTTGGAGACGTGAGTGAGTCGGTGAGCCTCCTGATGCTGCGGTGTGTTGTTGCGGAGAGAGAGACACCGCCATGGACCAGACACTATCATAGCTCCCCTTCTGTCGACCCATTATCTTTTCCCTCCACGCTCCTCTTCCCTTTTCTCCCCTTTCCACCCCCTCGCCTTCTTCTGGATGTTATCTCCAGCCGCTTATGCCCTAATACCCCAATTGTTGTACTGTAAAAAACAATAATTAGCAATCCCAAACGAGACTGAGGGGCGAATTTAACAGCTTTCTTCTTTTCATAAAAGCGAAGGGAGGGGGGAGAGAGGGGAGGGGGGGGGGTTCGGAGAGGTATTGGCAAAGCCTCTTTAAACTCTCTGGTATTATGGAGGATTATTTTGTGCCGAGATCCTGGCTTGTGTGTCACTTTTTTTTCCTCTCTCGCCTTTTCTCTTCCTGGTCGTGGCAGACACGCTAGGTAAGCAGTTTGTGTCACACTTGATTGCGTTTGAGAAATTAAAAAACAGAAATGACAATAGGCCGGGGCTGGGGATGAGGGCTGGGGTGTGGTGGTGGTGGTGATGGTGGGGGGACCCAGGCCCTTTGGGGACCCCCGGTACGCTGTGTGACAGAGCGGCCCTCGCAGCCACAACAATACGAGACCTCGTCCTTCAGAGAACGCTCCACGCTCGCGGTCTCTGAGTCTATCTGCACTGGGCCATCTGCTCCCCTCCTCCTCCTCCTCCTCCTCCTCCTCCTCCTCTTCCTCCATGACTCCTTTTGGAGAGACGGTGTGTTTGAATCTGGCTCAACCAGGCACACACACTCTGCCAGGTTGGAGGTGTGTGTTCTCCTGACATATCCCCATGTGACTCACATACAGTCTGTGTGTGTACACGCAGACAGTGCAACATCTGCGTCTGTCACTGAAATCGGTGCAATATTTAAAAAGCAAGCCCTTTACAGTTTACACTGTAGGCAAACTGAGGAACATTTTGCTAAAAGGCTCCTCGGCGCTTCTGTCCGTGTTGAAATCTGGATCAGTAGAATGCTTTGAAAACAGCTGAGAGGGTACGTCACCAGAATCAGAGGGTCTGTCCAGTGCAGTGAGGATCCAGCCCTATAGAGGGCAGTGTGATACTACAAAAGAAGACTGGGCTGAACATCATGTTTTCAAAGGCAACATAGAGCACTGGTCCTACAGAGGGAGAAATATTCATACAGTCTGACTTCAGCTTGAAATATCACCATGAAGCAGTTCATTTAAGGGTTAAATGTCACGTTGTATTTAAGGTATGCTGCTCATACATGCCTTTATCTGTTTCCTCTTTCTGTAAAATGCAAAGCTTTGTCTCTGACCATATGTGTGTGTGTGAGTGTGTGTGTGTGTGTGTGTGTGTGTGTACACTTTTAGCCGAATCAAGTTATGTACCAATTCTAAATCAAGCTAAACAAGAGAAATAGTCCTAATGTGGCATTGAAGCTAAAACTACACCTAGAGTCAAACTAAAAGTTATAGTTCATATCCCATGTCAATTGGAGAGGTGAATACGTAATGCAAGAAGCTAAAACTGTAAACCTAAAGTTTAACTTTGAATTTAAAATTGAAGCTTAATTTGACCTCAAGCTAACGCTAAAGCTAAAACATAACTTACAGCCAAAGAGAATTATGTAAACTCAACTTCAAATCAGTCAAACAAATTGAAAACATTTGCATTTACGTAAACCTGAGACTTTAACACTTGATGCTGAGAACCTGGTCACCTCGGATTCTGTGAAATGAGCTTTTGTCTTTGTGAGGACTGAGAGTGACTTACTGTCTATCTCAGGCACACAAAAGGATGGCGTGAGCTCAGACTTCCTACAAAGAGGCAGCCATGTGACACTGACATGTTGCTCTGGACTGCGGAAGTGTCCGGGTGGAGGAGTGGAGGATGCAGTCGGAGCGCAGGGACAAATATGTTACACTGAAAATATATAAATTCTAATCTTCATGATTCCACCAAATAATTTCCGTTGTTCTGCTTCATTATAAAACACACAACGCAATATGCTTCATGGGTAAAAATCTTCACATTATTTATTTAGTAGTATTCTGTTTATGCAATCTGCATTTCAGAGTTTAGCCCCAACGTTTAAAAAGAACTGTTGCAACTAAACCTAAACTTAACTAAACTAAACATGACATATATGTCATCTGTCCATCCGGGAGAGGGATCCTCCTCTGTTGCTCTCCTGAAGGGTTCTGCACTTTTTCCCCCTGAAAGGTTTTTTTCAGTTTTTTGGGAGTTTTTACTGATCCAATGTGAGAGGTCAAAGGTCAGGGATGTCGTATGTGTACAGATTGTAAAGCCCTCTGAGGCAAATTTGTAATTTGTGATATCAGGCTATATCAAATAAACTGAATTGAACTAGTTTGTGTCTGCCTCAGAGACCCATGTCCTTTAGTCTTTACTGTGTGCAGCAGCGTTTACTCGTGGCCACAGAGACGAGCGTCAAGCCAAACACGGGCACTAACCCATCCATCACCCGGGGCCTTCTTGCCTCTTGCTTGTGCTCTCCCTCTGTTACAATCAATCATTCATTCATTCAATAGAGCTCTGCTTTGCTAAATCAAATCCGGAGTTTTGGATACAAGTTTGTGTTTACTCGTGCAGCACTAAGATTATTTGCATTTGACTATTTAGCAGGAGTGAACCTGAGACGGGATCCACCCAAACTGTCACGCGTCGCCCCCCCCCCCCCCCCCGTCGAGGGACCGACCTGCACCGGCCTGCCTGCAGCTCGCTGGCCTCCCCTAATATATAATCTGTTGTTACACTGTCACCGCGAAGAGCAGAGCCAACCCCGCGGAGACACCCACCGAAATTCATTAATCTAATTAAATATGTCATATTGCCCAAATGAGACGCTGGTGTGTGGCTTTGCTGCAGGATAAGCGCGGAGTGAGGCTGGGTCCCACTAGAGTAGCATGCAGCCGCCGCGCGCTAACGCTCCTGCGCTTCATTACACTCTTAATTACCTATTGTTTCTAACTAGTTGGTGGCGTTTTAATGAGAATCTACAGGCAGTTAAATGTAATCTAAATTTTCTAATCTACTGGTCCATTACCAAGGAGTCAAAATGTTATTGGTTTTGTGAGTAATCAGACTTTTAAATGGTGCTGATATCACTCCCGGAGGGCAAGGAGTGGGTTTCGACTGTGTAATTGAATTCTGTGGTTTTTTTTTCTTCTTCTTCTTCTTCTTTTTCTTTTTCTTCTTCTTCTTCTTCTTCTTCTTCTTTCTTCTTTCTTCTTCCTCTCTCTTCTTCTTCTTCTTCTTCTTCCTCTTCTCTTTCGAGGGAGCTGAGAGGAAGATTTTTTGTTGTTGCGGCTGGTCGCTCGGGTCGAGGAGCATGTCTTCGGTTCCGGTCGGATCACAAGGTTTTTTTTCCGCTCGCGGGTCACCATGGCGACCCCATCAAGAAAATGTGTGTGCATGTCTGCAGGTTGTGTGTATATGTGTTTATGTCTAAATGTGTGTGTGTGTGTGTGTGTGTGTGTGTGTGTGTGCCCCAGTCAGCCTCAGTGCTTTGCTGTGCTGTCACCTGCAGCCAGATAAGCCAAAGGATTTATCACCCAGTGAATTGCCTTTGAGTGGTGGATAAAATGGCTCCAATACATTCTCATATGAAAATGCTGCGAGGTTAATGAGAGCCAAATTCGCAGAGGGCTAAATCTATTAGGTTTTCATGGATGGAATCAATCAACATGCACCACACTGGCTGATTTGTCATATTGAAGCATTGCCTGTTTGAATTCCAAAACACAATCCTCCTCACAGAATGATTCACTTTGATTTTGATTGCCTCTTCATCAGCAAGATGACAGCTATGAACTAATTTTCTTTTCTATCATGTTACACACTTATTAGCTCCGGCTGTCCTTGGCAGATGACTGATTCTCTCCTTTTATGGAGCTATACTATTGGATTTTCCTCAGGACTGTTCAAACAGTCACAGTGTTCCTGTATTCTTTTTGAAATCAGATTATTTAGTCGTCGGGATTTTTTTATTTGCATAAAGGATTAGCGCTGGACTAATTCCCTTCCTTTAGAGATGTGCTTATGCACGTTCCCGCAGATGGATTCTCCTGATATGAGTGTTGTTGCTTATTGTGATTACACAGAAACCTTTACGTCCCCAATGGTGCACCCGTTACAACTTTAAGGAACACTTCAACATTTCGGGAAATGGGTATCTATCTTCCAGGAATCTCAGACAGTTGTGTGGAGACTGCAGGAAACTGTCATTGTTGCGCAATGCCTATTCCCCCTCTTGTATGGATTAAACAAAACAAATGTAACATGTTTTTAGTGAGCTAGAGGTGCTGATGAGAGGATTTGGTGACCTTTGCAACGAGCCAGGCCGGCTGTTCCCCACTCTTCACGACTGCTGGCAGAAACAAACAGGGATCATCCCGCCTCACTCTCGACAAGAAAAAAAATACGCTGATCTCCCAAATTGGTTTAACAGGATAAAGAAAGCCTGGCAGGGAAATCGAGAGCGTGTACTTCCTGTTTCTGAATCCTTATTGGACGCCAACTCATATACTGATGCTGTCTTGGTTTTTTTTGCCAGCAGCTTCATTATTGTTGATGAGTGTGCTGATATCACTGACCGTGTTTACATGCATTCGAATAACTGGCTTAGTCGGACTGAAATCGAATTATCCGCTTCATGTGAACACCTTTGTTCGACTATGTGCGGTCCGACTACGATCCGATTAACACCCCTGGATAACTCGATCCGATCCGGTTGATAATTCGACTATCGCGGCATGTAACGGTGAATTGGATTAGGAACTGGACTTTGCGTCTTTGCGCATGCTCGAGATCCCGCCGCCCTCCTCCCCCCTCCCTCCCATGTCGTGACCCGGAAGTCGAAAGAGTCGAAAGAGACGATAATGTCACTATTAACATCATGCAAGAATAGTAGAGGGATGGAGCTTCGCCTTGCTCTCTGTTCGCCATCTTTCTCGAAATGTTGATGTTGTTGTTGTTGGTTGTTGTTGGTAGTGGTGAAGAGGTCAAGCGGAAATGGCTGTATCACCACGAGTTGTAATGAAAACAGCGCCACCTATCGTATCGGATATGACATGCTTTCGGCCAATGATTCGAATTACTCACTGCCATGTATATTGGGATAATAGCAGATCCCCCAAAAGATAGCATAGTCCGACTAAAGCAAAATTCGAATCATACCATCATGTAAACGCACTGATAGTTGATATCCAGCTGCTCAAGTCTCCACTGGATTTTCTGATCTTTCTTAGCTCTTTTCCCCCCCGATAGCACTGTGTACAGCGTGGGGAGAGCTGGCTTCACGTTATGCTCTCATGATGCCACGATGCTCCCCCGGAGGAAACGTCTCATCGTCATCGCGGAGGAAATAAATAAACACAAAACAGAGCAGCCCGTACCTTTTTCCCAGTGCAGTGATGGATGACACCCTTGGTGTGTGTGTGTGTGTGTTTGTCTATCGCAGCGGTGCAAAGTGACCGGGGACAGGCGCCAACAGAAGAAGGCCCTGTCCCCCACTAATGAGCAGCATTATTCAGAGGCAGTCTTTGTTGTCCGCGCGCCGCTGTCACGAGCGGCACCGCTTCTTCATTTCGATGCTCCGTCAAGTTCATCGCTTATTGAAATGCATGCGGCAAAACAAGGCACCTTGAAAACCGTCGGTAGTTCAGACTCCACTGCACTGCGTGCGTGAGCCTCATCCTTCGGCTGACAGCAATCGTCGACTTAACATTCTCGTCCACTCTAAACGTGGTGGTTTTGATGCCCGCGGTGCAGCCTCGCGGGATTGGGATGAAAGCCGTTTCCTGTGAGGATTACCCTCCGCGCTGCCAATACACGGTGTCAGACGGGAGGTGGGCACTGCATGAGCAACAAGAAGAAAAACACAGAATGTCAACAAATAGAGAAATATCACTCAGTTTGTCTCTCGCATTGTGAGGCGAGGAAGAAGAAGAAGAAGAAGAAGTAAAAATGAGCAGAGGAGCTTTCAAGGCCTCCGTCGGTTGACAGGAGGTGAATAGAGGAGAGAGGGTGGAGGGATGGAGGGGGGTTAGACGAAAGAGTAAATCAGCCTTTAGGACGAGGAAGGACAAAAAGAAGGAGGCAGGGTTGTCGGAGGAAGCTCCTCCGACCGAGCCCATCTCCAGCTGTCACAAATCATTTCTGCTCGGGAAGTGAGGGGAGGCGAAATGTCAAAATATTTGAATAAATTCCGCGGAAGCCTGGAGAGAGGGCGGGGCGTTGGGGGGGGGGATATTGTTGGCGTAAATGGGGTGGAGAGGGGATGAGAGGGCTGGGGGGGGGGGGGGGGGGACACGCATGTGAAGTAGCCTTCACAGGCCTGACGAGGAACATGAGCGAGATGGAAGTCAATGGGCTTTGCCACGCGGTGATATTTTCTGCTCATTTAAAACAATTTCCTCCCTTGGTTTGGACTCCTAGTAATGACACTGACAACAGACGACAACGCGCTCTGCTTCTGTGCACACTCTGTATACACACGGCACACTTCCGGGTATTTAGACCACTGGAGCCACTTTGCCTCCACTTCACAGTCTGTGTGTTGTCTTGTTTTGCAGCACATCTTTATACTTTTTGCATGCGTGAATATTAAGCTGCAATAAGTTGCTTTCACATCTTTTGGCATTTAAAAATTGTGAACAAATACAAAATATACAATCAAATAAATAAATTATAGTTATTTGATTGCATATTTTGTATTTTCTCCTGTTCCCTGTACTGCTCTGTTGATTAGTTTGAACATGTTTCTTTGAATAACTGTTGTCTCTAAATAATTCCATCCACATAATTTAAATGTTGTTATTGTCGTACTGAATCCCATTCGTCATGTTGTGAAGATATCTTGCCATATCTTTTCCTACATCCTATCCGCTGTTTTCTTTGTGCAAATGGGGGCTTTGCCAAAGAGACTGAGCTCTTTATTTTTTATTTTGAGACAAGTTACTATCAAGCCTTGAAAACTGTAACAACACCTGTGCACGAGGCTGGTTAAAAGCTAATGACTAAAAATAAGACATCTTTTCTCTTCTGTGTGACTACAGGCATCTTCGTTGAAGTCAGGCAGCAACCTAAAGTTTGGGAAAGTGAATCCTTAAACTTCTTTCTAAAGGTCATCAGAGGGCAAAAATAAGTCTGGTCATATCGTGTATTTCTCTGTGAGAAATGAACCTACTTCTCAACTTTAACATTTTCACAGTATGTTTTAGTTCAAGGAAAGTTCATTGTAATCTTTTTGGTCGCCTTGGTTGAGGGACCACGACCCCTCGTATCACTTCTTGTTGCAAGAACAAAGATGGCGACGGCCAAAAAGCCAAACTCGAGGCTTCAAAACGCTTCAGCGAAACCCAAAATGTTTTTGTGACAGGTTCGTGGCCGTCACCGGTAGGTTTGCCCCCTAAGCCCCAAGGAATGCGCAACCAGAGGGAACGTTGGTAACGTGTTTTTATTTGAGCGCTCTGACCGCCGACTGTGTCTCTGCTCATGGCTCCCCTCTTCCTCCTGTCCAGCTCCTTTATGGGGACAGAGCCTCGCAGATACACAACCCCAGATTGTCATCAGCTGGTCTGATTGTCATCAGACCAGCTGATGACAATCAGACACCGTTCCCTGAACCACACCCCGCTCCACCCACTCTGCAGCCGAGCTTAAACACCCCCCGCTGCCACATACCTCCACCGCCCGACTTAGGCCGGGCCAACATCCGGCCTAACCTACTCCCCCTCCCCCCCATGAGAGCGGGAGAGGAAGTCGGCCACGACCATCTGTGCCCCCGGCCTATGGATCACTTTGAAATTAAAAGGCTGTAAAGCCAGATACCACCGAGTGATTCGGGCGTTGGTATCTTTCATGCGGTGGAGCCATTGGAGCGGGGCGTGGTCCGACCAGAGGGTGAATGAGCGTCCCAGGAGGTAGTAGCGCAGGGAGTCGACCGCCCACCGGATGGCGAGGCACTCCTTCTCCACCGTGCTGTACCTGCCCTCCCTCTCCGACAGCTTGCGGCTGATGTACAGCACGGGGCGGTCAACCCCATCTACCTGCTGGGACAAAACGGCCCCCAGCCCTCTGTTCGACGCATCAGTCTGCAGAGTAAAAGGGAGAGAAGTTAGGTGTGTGGAGGAGTGGTTCCCCACAGAGAGCTTGCTTTACCTCCTCAAATGCCAACTGGCACCGCTCCGTCCACTGGACCGGATCTGAGGCACCTTTCCGGGTCAGGTCAGTCATGGGGCTGGTCAGCTCCGCAAAGTTCGGGATGAACCGCCTGTAATAGCCCGCCAGCCCCAAAAACTGCCTCACCTCTTTTTTCGTCTTGGGCCGCGGGCAGGCTGCGATGGCGGCGGTCTTGTCCACCTGAGGGCGCACCTGCCCGGCGCCCAAGTGGTACCCCAGATACCGTACCTCCCTCCGTCCAACTGCACACTTCCCCGGGTTGGCCGTAAGCCCCGCCTGCCTCAGGGACTCCAGCACCGCGCCCACCCGCTGCACATGCTCCGCCCAGGTGGTGCTGTGTATGATCACATCATCCAGGTAGGCGGCAGCATATGCAGCGTGCGGCCGCAGCACCCGGTCCATGAGGCGTTGAAAGGTGGCTGGGGCTCCGAACAACCCAAAAGGAAGCGTGGTGAATTGGTATAACCCAAACGGAGTGGAGAAGGCCGTTTTTTCCTTAGACTCTGGCGACAGAGGAATCTGCCAGTAGCCCTTGGTTAAATCCAGTGTCGTAAAGAAACGCGCAGTGCCCAGTCGGTCCAGGAGCTCGTCGACCCGGGGCATTGGGTAAGCATCGAACCGTGACACCTCGTTCACCCTGCGATAGTCCACGCAGAACCGAATAGACCCATCCTTCTTGACCACAAGAACAATGGGACTACACCAGGCACTGTGGGACTCTTCTATTACCCCCATCTCCAGCATTGCAGCCAATTCCCGCTGAACCACCTTTCTCTTGTGTTCAGGTAACCTGTAGGGTCGTAAACGCACCGTCACGCCCGGAGGAGTCTCAATCTGGTGCTCTATGAGGTTTGTGCGTCCTGGAAGGAGAGAGAACACCTCAGCAAACTGCTTTTGCAACCGGGCAATGTCTGTTTTCTGGGTCCCGGAGAGACGGTCTTCACAAAGGAGCGAGGCCGGATTGGTGGATTTTGGGACCTCAGGCCCCAGCTCCTCTCTCAGATACCGAGGACACCAGAGAAACAGACTCCGCCTCCCTCCATGCTTTTAGGAGGTTGAGGTGGTAAGTCTGTGTAGCTCCGCCCCTATCAGAACGCACCACCTCATAGTCGACATCCCCCACTCGCCGTGTGACCACAAAGGGCCCTTGCCACTTGGCGAGGAGTTTAGAGCTGGAAGAAGGAAGCAATACAAGTACCTTCTCTCCCGGTGTGAATTGTCTCAGCCTGGCACCTCTGTTGTACAGCCGCTGCTGACGCTCCTGGGCCTGGAGCAAATTCTCACGTGACAGCTGACCCAGTGTGTGGAGTTTTGCTCGCAGGTCCAGGACGTGTTGGATCTCGTTTTTACTGGTGCTCGGCCCCTCCTCCCAGTTTTCTTTAATGAGGTCGAGCACCCCCCGTGGAGTCCTGCCGAACAAAAGTTCAAAGGGCGAAAATCCCGTGGAGGCCTGGGGAACCTCCCGTACTGCAAACAACAGAGCGTCAAGCCATTTATCCCAATTACGTTCATCGTCATTAATAAATTTACGGATCATGGACTTCAAAGTCTTATTCAGACGCTCCACCAGACCGTCGGTCTGTGGGTGGTACACACTGGTCCGAATAGACTTGATGCCCAGTAACCCGTAAAGTTCTCAGTGTTCTTGACATGAACTGGGTGCCCTGGTCAGTCAGAATCTCTTTCGGGATTCCGACTCGGGAGATGACCTGAAACAGCGCCTGCGCGACACTCTTTGCAGAAATGTTGCGCAAGGGCACCGCCTCCGGGTATCGTGTTGCGTAATCCACGAAGACTAACACAAAGCGATATCCGCGTGCACTCCGGTGAAATGGCCCGATGAGGTCCATAGCGATTCGCTCAAATGGAACCTCCATTAATGGCAGAGGGCGCAACGGTGCCCTCGGAATGGCCGGAGGGTTTACCAATTGACACTCCGTGCAGGACGCACACCAACGGCGCACATCCGCCCGGATGCCCGCCAATAAAATCGGGTCATTATCCGTCCAGAGTTTTATCATACCCCATGTGACCAGCCATCGGGTTATAGTGAGCCGCCTGGAAAACCATTTCCCGGCGGCTCTTCGGCACCAGCAACTGGGTGCTTTCCTGCCCTGTGTGAATGTCACGGCTCACTCTGTACAGTCTGTCCCTGATCAATGTAAAGTGCGGATATGTCTGCGCTGCGTCAGGGCGCACCAGCTGACCATCAATTCGTATCACTTGGTCAAAGGCTGAGCGTAGAGTATCGTCCCGAGACTGCTCGGTGGAAAATCTTCCATGGAGTGAAACTCGGGAGCCGGAGGAGTCGCCATAGGAGGCTCCACCGGTTCCCCCTCCCCGTCTGCAGTGTCGGACGACCTCGCGTCACCGCTGAGCACGGCGCACACACCGCATGACCCTGTCTGCCGTGAACGCACCCGCAGTCTTCCCCATTAACTTATCAAAGCCCGCCAATCGGTTCCCAAGATTAAGGGTGCGTAAGGCGGAGCTAACCGCAACCTTCACGTTATGCTTTTACCCCATGTCTAATTTCCACTGACACTATGGGATACTCGTGAATGTCCCCATGCACACACCTTATCTTCACCCACAATGCCTCCACCAATGCCCCTGGTCGAACCAGGCTCTGGTGGATCATAGACTGTGTACAGCCGGAATCCACCATTGCCTGATGTATACCCCTGGATTCTTACCGGTACACGGTATGTCGCTCCCGGACCTGGGGAGGGTGTTGGAGAGCCGGCAACCCGGATCACCTGGCCCACCTCCATCCGCGGACACTCCCGCCGGATGTGTCCGGGCTGCCTGCACCTCCAACACTCCTGCCCTGGCGTTTGAGGGACTACCTGTGGGTTGGGAAGGGTGCCGTTGTTTACTGGGGCCGGTATGGGTCGCGTCAGGGTCTGCATCGGCCTGGCCGGAGCCAGTGTGCCGTCGCTGTCTGCCTGGCCACTGGGGTGCACCGCCAGGTGGTCCTCCGCCAGCGTGACGGCGGCCTCCAGCGATGTTGGGCGGTGGCAGCAGACCCATGTCGACGTTTCCGCCGGCAACCCTCCAACAAACTGCTCCAGGATCGCCCGTTCTGCCACCGCCTGCGCCTCTCTTGTGCTCCCGGGCTGCAGCCACCTCGTCGCGGCGCCCTCAGCCGCTTGGCGTTGCGAATGGCCGGTCATCGGGCCCCATCGTCGTCTCGCGAAGCGCCGCGGTGATCCTCAGGAGTCAGCCCCAGCCGATCAATCACCGCCTTCCGCACGTCCGTGTAACTGTGGCGTGAAGCTGGGGGAAGGCCCAGGGCCGCAGTCTGCGCCTCCCCGGTGAGCAGGGGCAGGAGGCGCACCGCCCACTCCCCCGTTGGCCAGCCGCATGTCTCCGCCACCGTCTCGAACGTCTCCAAAATGACTGTCGTCGTCCTCCGCCGTCATTTTCTTCAGCTCCACCCCCGCCCAGGGGGAAGGGATAGGTGTAGCCGCCGCGGCCTGGGCGGCGAGCAGTTCCAGGGCCCGAGTCTGCTCCTCTGCCTGGCCCAGGAGCCTCCACAGTATCTGCCGGTCTGCCTCCGCCTGGTCCTTCATCGTTGCTGCCATCTGACACAGCATCTGCCCCAGCAACATCACATGCTGGGTTGGCAGATCTGGGTTTTGTTCGACGCTCTCCATTTGAGGCGAGAAAAAAAAAATCTATTTTGTAAATTTTTTTTTTTTTTCTTTTAAAGGGGTCCCACGTTTGGCTCCAGTGTGACAGGTTCGTGGCCGTCACCGGTAGGTTTGCCCCCTAAGCCCCAAGGAATGCGCAACCAGAGGGAACGTTGGTAACGTGTTTTTATTTGAGCGCTCTGACCGCCGACTGTGTCTCTGCTCATGGCTCCCCTCTTCCTCCTGTCCAGCTCCTTTATGGGGACAGAGCCTCGCAGATACACAACCCCAGATTGTCATCAGCTGGTCTGATTGTCATCAGACCAGCTGATGACAATCAGACACCGTTCCCTGAACCACACCCCCGCTCCACCCACTCTGCAGCCGAGCTTAAACACCCCCCGCTGCCACAGTTTTGACAGAGATTATCTAGTGATCATAGCTTGCACCATGAGCACAGTTAGTCTTGGTCATGTGTCAATATTTAAACTTTTTTTTTTACTAGTGCTTCTATATTTAGGATTTGGTGCTTTTCTTTTTCGCGTACAGGTCTGACCTGAAGCCCAAACCATCATGAGTTACTGTTTGGTTTTGAGTTAATTGCACCCTGCCCTCCTATTAATATTTAATGGATGAAGAGTGAGTTCGGGGCAGGTTCTGGTGATAAAGGCCTGATGATGCGTGTTTGTTCAAAGTCTCTAAATGCATGTACTCTATCAGATTGTGTGCATTGACTCTCTTTGTTCAGTCGCAGGGTCAGCGTCTCCTCTGTTTGCCTCTGAACTCACTAACACTGTATTTAATTAGGCCTCTAATCAGCCACTAAACACACAATAAAATGAGACAATCTGTATCTGTTTACCTCCATCTCAACTCTCCAACACACACACACACGCACACACGCAGACACACTTTGCATATTTGCATGTATAGTTGGTAAAAAAAAACAATCCTCTATCATGGAGAAAGATCAAGGTCATGACTCCTCTTCACACCCGATTCCCTGAAACCAATTAAACTGTCCGTCGGTGAAGTTCAGTTGGAGGACGGCGACTGAAAACAATAGTAGATGACAGCTCCGCTCTCTCTCTCTCTCTCTGGCTGCGTTTTCTTGCGGCGGTAATTCTATTTGCAGATTCTGTCATTATGACCAAAAAGCCGGATAACTTTTGCGATCAGTCAGATGCTTTGGAAGTGTTCTGCTGAATGACATCGTCAGCATGTGGGAAAGGGAGTCAGATGTCAAAGATTCTGTTGGAGGTCGGACCTGAGCGGAGACTCAAACCCATGAGGAGATGCGATCTGGCTTCATGAAATTAATGTGTGAGGTAAGTAACATTGAGCATCCATAAACACATGAAAAACGGATATATATAACGTTGTGTCGCAGTTTTCGTGTTTGATCAAATCAATAATTCGAGACATGAACAAATCCTTAAGCGTTTATTAAGTGTTTATACATATGTACAAATCAGTTTTCATTTTAATTCAAGGGCCACATCCAAACTAGATTAATGCCAGTACTTCTCGCCACATCTCATGACCTCCACTGTGTATTGAATTTGCTCTGCTGTCACGGCGAGTTAGAAATAAATAGATCAAAATGAATTAATCTAATTATTAAATGAAACAGATTACTTCTTACATGAATATGTTAAATGATTACAACTCTGTTATTTTGTCAACTGATAACAGTTACAGATGCTTCACAGGAATATTGACAAATGACACATTGAATGCTTTGAAATGTCCAAATAACCGAAATTACCGAACCGGAAATTATTATTGTTTCTATACGTTAATAAAGGAGGAGCTGAACTATAGTGTTTCACAGTCTTTGGGCTTTTCGAAGTCATCATTCAATTCAATTCAGTTTATTTTATATAGCCCAATATCACAAATTACGAATTTGCCTCGAAGGGCTTTACAATCTGAACACATAAATCATCCCTGACTCAGGGCCTCAAATCGGATCAGGAAAAACTCCTCATGGTTTCATAAACAAAATAGGACAATGAAACATTTTCTGCTACATATATTTTCATTCTCTTACAGCTCTAAATTGTGCACTCCGAGTCTCCAAATCTTTACCTGAGCACACCTGCACCACTATCGCCTCTCATGTGGTCAAACAGATGCAACCCTCTCAGGTACTTCACACTATAACTACCCACACAGGTGTTCACTGCATGCTGACAGGGCTAAATGCATAAAACATGCTGCACTCTGAGATATATTCAAATGAACATGAATAATAAAATGTCCGGCAACCAGGAAGTCAGATTTTTAATGGCACAAAACACAGACCTGTCCGAGGAAAACTCTCCTGTTCCATAATTCATGACATTTACATATCACAAGCCTCTACACATCCTAAGTGTACGCAACGTCCCCACAGTGCATCAACTGGGACGACACATGATGCTCTGCTACGTGCTACAGCCTTTTTTCTTTTTTTCCCCCGGGGGAAGCTCTTCCAAATAGGAGGTTAGCCACAGTTCACGTCTGCCTATCTCTGCCTTCAATCTAAACCAAGATGGGCAGGCGTGCCTGGATATCCTCAGAGCCTCGTGAGACGTCCCCCCCATGTGGGCCGACCGTGCTGTAGCTGGGAGAGAAGCACCCAGACGCCGGTCTCTACAACAAGCAATAACCGGCTCCTCAGCCGCTATGCGAAAAAAGAAAAAAGGAGAGCAGCAGACTCGTTATCTAACTGGCTTTTGACAGCTGGGGCATGAGCAGAGGGACAGGACGCATGCGAGCGCGTGGATGTGTTTGTGTGTGTGTGTGTGTGTGTGTGTGTGTGTGTGTGTGTGTGTGTGTGTGTGTGTGTGTGTGTGTGTGTGTGTGTGAGTGACACAGAATAAAAAAGGGAGAGTGTGAGCGTATACCCATGTAGCTGTGCATGCGCTCAAACGTGTGCGTGTCCATCCCCCATTTGCATTTGTGTGTGCTCGGCCGTGTGCATATGTATGTGTGGCACAGTGGACCAGAACAGAGCTCTGACAGTAGCAGCACCGCTGCTCGCTGATGCCTGCCTGGAGGAGCTGACAGCGGCCCGGCCCGTCAATCACCGAGCAGGCCCACTGGCCCTCCATTCACATCATCCCATCTTGTTAACTCTAAATCTGGCCGGGCACTGTTTATACACTCCGAGTGTCTGAGTGTCTGTGTGTGTGTGTGTGTGTGTGTGTGTGTGTGTGTGTGTGTGTGTGTGTGTGTGTGTGTGTGTGTGTGTGTGTGTGTGTGTGTGTGTGTGTGTGTGTGTGTGTGTGTGTGTGTGTGTGTGTGTGTGTGTAGAGAGAGAGAGAGAGAGAGAGAGAGAGAGAGAGGTATCGTTCTCTCTGATTGGCTCCTGGTCTTAGCTGCATGTTTCAGTCAGAGATCAATCAACACAAAGGGATCAAAAACGGGAACATGGCTTGCTGACAAACGGGCCGTTCTGTGAGAGTTAATCATTTTGTTTTTGTCGAAACAAGTCCAAGCAGTTGATTTTAATGCATTGATCTCAAAGTGCATCTGATTATTCAAGAAGTATTGCAATCAAAGCACCTTACGATACGCAGACGAGCCTCGCATCCCCCAAAAAAAGAGACTGATTTAGTCACACTGGGTGTATTTTTATCTCTGAAGTGCCTCGCGGTATCTATCACAGGCCATTGATGCCATTGGGAGGAAGAGACCAAGAGCTTTTGTAGTCAAAGGTAATTATCTCCTCCTGTCGTCCACTATGGATGCCTGCTAATGAGAGCTCGACTGGTGATTGGTTGCCTGCGGGGTCTGTGGAGAAGCTCGGCTCTGTTTTGTTGAGACAGCGGAGCCTCGGTGCTCTGGACAAGTCATTCATCTCTGCAAATGCCAGCCAGGACATGACCACCATACACACACATCCAGGTTACATTAGGCTCTTAATTATCAGCCCTGTATCCCGTGAGTGTGTGTGTGTGTGTGTGTGTGTGTGTGTGTGTGTGTGTGTGCGTGCGTGTATTAGTCTGTTTTATGCATTTGTCTTGGAAGACTTTCAGTCGAGGTTATAGTAGAAAGAGTTAAAATTTAAAATATACACTTTTATTAATCCCCAAGGGGAAATTAGTTCTCTGCATTTAACCCATCCTTAGTTATTAAGGAGCAGTGGGCTGCGGGTGAAGCGCCCGGGAAGCAACTGGGGGTTCAGTGCCTTGCTCAAGGACACTTCGACTTGCAGCTAATGGGGAGAGCGGGGATCGAACCCACGACCTTGCGGTTGAGGGACGGCCCTCTTACCCCACTGAGCTAAAGCCGCCCCCAAAGGCACTATGCATGGACATGAACACTCAAGTCAAAGTACAGAATAATTTAATATTTTAAGTATGATTTATTTATTTTTGAAAGTTGTATCAAACCAGCAATATTGGTGTGAATATACACACATTTTCAATATTAAGCTAAGCAGATGAATCTTTCATCTTATTTTGTTTTTTTTAATTCAGTCCTCTAAAACAGGGTCAACAAGCCTCTCATTTCTGGTTGGATGCAAGCAAGCTACTTAATGTGTAATACTTTATGACTGTATGACATGTCGAATCATATACTTTAATAAAATCACCACGCCAGATTTGTAACTGTGGCAGCGGGGTGTGTTAAGGCAGGGGCGGTTTCAGGGAACAGTGTCGGGACCAGGTCTAATTGGCCTCAGCAGCTGGTGGTTGATCGTTAATCAGCCCAATCTGAGGTTAATCTCTGTGTGTGTCTGACCCCATAAAGGAGCAGTAAAGAGGCGCAGGAGGCAAGAGCTCTCGCGGTTGGTGGTAAATGGTTTTCTTTACTGGGTTTGTTTTTTATGGTAAAGGTAGCACAGACTGCTCTGCAAATACATTATGGTAATTGAAAGCACAAAATATGTGTATGTTGTTTAAAAAAAAAGAATACATGATTTAAACATAATTAACGAAAACATTAATGAAGTTGTTGAAGGGGTTTGTATGCCCACTGATGGGACCAGTAAAGTTACTGAAATCTGTTGCCAGTCTTTAAGCGGAACATTTAATTTGTGTTTAAACCTTTTTAAAATTAAATACTGAAAATCTAAATGAGCCAACACTAACACTGCAAGAAACTGTTTATCAGCATCCCAAATAACACCATACGGGTACTCTATCCAACATTATTGCTTCATTGCCGAGTTTGGTTCCAATACTTTGTTGTCCTTCTCATCCAGGTTTGTCTGCTTCATGTAAATAATAGGGATATATTTAAAAACACAAACCTAAAACCGCCTCACATTTACACCCACAGTGAAGATATCTGCATATCAACTACGCCAATGGCAGAAATCAGTCAAACAAAGCTTTGTGGCAGACCTTTTAGAAAAACCTCACCAACTAACCACTAGTACAGTGAGACTTACATATGTGTAACCGCCTGAGGGGAAAGGTGGTGGCTGGAGTCTACATTCCAGAAGGCTCCACCCACTCGTTCAGGAGAGCATGGGGATCAGGTGTGGGAAGAGACACACCTGATCGTGATCTCCTCATCAGGGGAAGAAATAAAAGGGCAAGGAGAGCAACAGCGCAGAGGGGAAAAACGAGAGGGGAGGAGAAGAGTGACTTCTCCTCTGCCTGAAGAAGATTAAGCCGGTAAATCGGCTAGCGGCCTGGCTGAGATAGATTCTGTAAGGAATAGATAGAGCTTGTGTCCGAGTTACTCTTTCAGTTGTATTTTGTTTATCTGATTAAAACTCTTAAATTCTACTGACTCTGCCTGTGATTGCTGCACTGCCCTAACTGTTGTCCTCCGTTCCATCCTGTTACATATGTAAAATACAGAGTATCACATTAAGAAAGCACTTGTTAAAACGAATACTCCAACGTTATTCAATGCACTCCATCTGCTTTTTTGAAAGAAACACTGAGTATTCTCCAGTGGTATCTCCGGCTGGTGATCCACAGCAGTACGACTTTATGCCTCTAACCAACTGGCTGATTTCAAGATGTATAGTCTGTGGACTTTTGTGAAACATCCATATGACAAAGGACAGTACCTTTGTCATACAGTAGGATCCCAGGAAAACTAAATACTTCTCAGATCCCAATAACTCACCACAAATCACTTTAACCTTTGCATGACACAGCTGTGACGTTGACTCTCTGTATTTAAAGGCATTGGAGGGGTTGGCAGACATCAGGCCATCTCTTCCCTTGAGAGCAGAACCTCATGGGACAAGGGACATGATGTTTCCCTTTATGATTGCCCCTTTAACTATAGCCCGACCTAAACATGCCTGTAACCTGTAGATTAGATTAGGTTAGGTTAGGTTATGTTTCATTCAGCAGTTAAAGCCACCCTCACACTGGAAGTCAGCTATAGTCCTTTGCTCAAATATGCCCCCATTAGGACAGACCAACCACTGATAGTGCAGTATTAAAAAATAAGTTAATTTGTATGTGATTGTAATAGGTCCTAGCCTACAATGTTTTATTTTTATTTTGGTCAGCATGGTGACGATATATTTCAAGAGAAATCCAACAATGCCCTTTAACAGTTGTACCAAGTTGTAGTAATGTGGAATTTTGTTGTCCTCTTTCAAAACATTAATTTGACAACAAATGTCATTCAGGTGTGTGTTTGATAACAATACCTGGCACATGTATACCTTCAGTAACATACAGACACCGTCTGAGTCTTCTTACGGAATTCTGATTTGTATGGAAGCCTGTTTCCGCCACTGTGATGAAAAAAATTAAGATCCTGTAAGTCATAATTATGAGATAGTATCTCATAATTTCGACTTACTATCTCATAATTATGAGATACTATCTCATAATTTCGACTTACTATCTCATAATTATGAGATACTATCTCATTATTTCGACTTACTATCTCATAATAATGAGATACTATCTCATTATTTCGACTTACTATCTCATAATTATGAGATACTATCTCATTATTTCGACTTACTATCTCATAATAATGAGATACTATCTCATTATTTCGACTTACTATCTCATAATTATGAGATACTATCTCATTATTTCGACTTACTATCTCATAATAATGAGATACTATCTCATTATTTCGACTTACTATCTCATAATTATGAGATACTATCTCATTATTTCGACTTAGATACTGACTGAGGGTGGGGCGTAACAAAGCAGAGCAGGGAAGCTGTGTTGAAGAAACAGTGAACCAGGTGAAGTAAAGATAAGGTTTGAGCTAACAGCAACTACCGTGTCACTGTACCTGCAATACAACCTTCGCAGGTAAAAGCCAATGAGAGGAGGCGAACGGCCGCTCAACAACTTGTAGAATAGCGTTATTTTCCGCTATTTTGACCGCGGTGTCTCGGTAAGTTGTACTTCACCACAGCGCTGGTTAAGCTAGCAGCAAATCGTTGTCAAATAAGCTAAAGCTGTCTGTATGTGGCCGACCTGTTCAGCTAACAGTTTGTATCTTTAAAAAATGGCAAATTATTGTAAACTCAGCTACCGGCTGAGACGGCAGCCCCTCTCTCTGCCTCCGGTACCTGCATGCAGGTAGCCTACACGAAACATGAAACGCAACTCTGTGTTTTGATGTCAGTGATTTGTTATTGTAATTTAATAATAATAATAATAATATTTCTCGTTTGAATCAAATATATAATATATGAAAAATATGGGGGAAATAATTAATATCTCTCTCTGTATTGCTCAATCGCACGCACGCACGCACGTGCACTAACGTCAATGCCATGGAAACCGGACCGAGGCTATAAAAAGGCCGCGGACGTTCTGATTCTTCCCTTTGCACTTTGGACTTTGACATGAGCTGAACCCCCCGTGGACTCTCCTGTGAACCCAAACCTGTGAAGGATACTCTGAGGCTTTTGCACTTCTTGAGACTTTTTGCTGGATACAAAACTTGTTGGCGAACCGAACGACACCAGATCCGGACTACGAGAGACCCTGAGACCCTGAAAGAGGCCCTCCGACGACCGAGAACCGAGGACGAGCCCCTGCTGAACGGACTGGGCTTTGATTTGGACTATAACTGTGACGGTAAGACCCATTTTACATTTAATTTAGCATTTATATTATTAATGTGTCCCCTTAAATCCATAAAAGTGTTCTTAGTTTATAAATCAGTGAAACTGTTTGACTTTTAAGGTTTAAAATGGTGTCTGGCAATGAGGGGGAAACGATGTTTTGTGAAAAGTGAGCCTCAGTCGATGATTCGTCGTGTAAAAAGATATTTGAGCTGCAGACTGTCTTGAAAATTGCTGAAGATGTGCGGAGTGTGTTGACAATTAGTGTAGGGCATCGAAACCCCGATGATTGTGGATTTAAGGCATCAAAACGTCTAAGTTTAACTTGGCATTTACAGAAAAAAGATGGCGCCTCGAACGTTTTTATAGAATTTTCAAGTAAAATTTGCAAAGTGCATTTATTTTGTTCGATATGAAGCGCTGGGGCCTCCGCGGTCACGTGACCTGCATGCACGTGACCCTGAGTTGCTCTGTTCCGGTTGAAACGGGACTTACTGTACACACATCTGCTCCTTTACTTTAACATATTAAAGTGATTTATTTGACATTTAACATTGAAATGCACTGTGCTCGTTGTTGCGGTGCTTTGCTTTCGGGGGACAAGAGAGCGATCTGTTAAGTAGCGTTAACTGATGGGAGCGCAGAGCGCGCGCTGCCTCCAGCACCTCGTGAACGGGAGAATTATGAGTTATAAACCAAAGAGGTTCCTGTGTCGCCATGTTTCACTGTGCGTCATGACGCGCGTGGTTTAATGTATATTAAATACGTTCACGCCGTTTATCGCGAACCATTTATTATAATAATTAATAATACACATTGTATTTATAAGGCGCCTTTCAAGGCACTCGAGGTTGCCGTACAACACATTAAAACAGTTACAGTTAAGACAACCGGAGATTGTCTTATTCATCTTTTTATTCACAAACACCGACGTCCTGAATAAATGTCTTTGCCGAGAGCTCAACTGTCGCTTAATTGACCACCAGAAGCTGTGAAAGGCCCCCAAACTTTATGAATTAATAATGATTAAATTAACTAATTCATTATGAACCCCACTTTGTTGTTTGGGGCATATGCAAATACTGCTGACATTATCAATAACGATAATTATTATTATTATTATGATTTCCATAAAGAATACATCTTTATTATATAGTCAACATGTCCATCTTTGTGAAACATATGTTTTTAATATTTACAAAATGTATTAAAGTTTAACATGAAGTGTCACATGGAAGCAGCATTACTTGATTCTCATTCCCTCATCTGTTTAAACAGAGCTGCACTATGTTGGATATAACTGTTAAATGTATAAAAGGCTCTTAAGCACTCTTATGTGGTCTGTCGTTGTTAGGATACGCTGTGGTTTTTTATTTTCTATTATTTCTAATAATAATATATTATTGCTAAATGTAATACAGAAATATTTATTTACTGTTACAAAAAATCCTGACGGTTTGAACCTTTCCCTCTTAGCTGCTCTGAACGACATCATGCCGCTGCCTGCGCTGGACGTCATCCGGATCGCCTCAGACGACGAAGGTAATCGAGGTGAGGCTGTGATTGCATTTGTGGGTCAGGCCATGCCTGAGGGTGGTTGGGGTCGCGGTTGGTGGCGTCCCCAGGTCCCATTTGATGACGACGAGGGAGAGGAGGCCATCTCGGACAGCGAGGACTCCGGCTATGGCTCCATGTCCGAGAGGGAGGACGAAGAAGATGACCAGCCCTTCCTTCCTCCCATCCCCTTCCTTGGTGCGCCGCCCCCCTTCTTCCCCCGGCCAGAAGAGGACTCCGCCCCCTCCACCTCCGGCCTCGGCTCCTCCGTGAAGAGGACCAGGGAAGAGGACGGCGCGGGACCCTCCACCAAGAGGACCAGAGAAGAGGACTTCGGGGACGTTGCTACCTTCCGAAGATACTGGCGGACGGATGAGGACAGCGACGAGGATTGAGGCCGACCACTTGCTTGCTGCAGGATCTTAAACCTTCATGTCTGGCAGGACTGATAAAGCCCCAGACAGCCTTCCCTCGCGTCTGGCGGGGTTGGGAATAGGTTTCATCCTGCAGCACAGGTTTTGGTGCGGTCAATCCTGAAGAAGCTCCGTCCCCGTTGTGCACTTTGGAGTCCCATGGTCAGGAGGACACAGTGCGGTCATTCTGCCTTTAGAACAGCAGCTCACCTGATTACATCATCACATCAGCTGCTCTTGCTCTTGAGTTTACTCGGGCTCCTCCTGTGAAGCATTTTTAACATCACGCCACCAAATTGTCCCAGCACAATTTTAAGGAGGCAGCATTCTGGGATATTTGTCTATCCCAAGTACAGACAAGTCATTTAGGATGCATCACTGTTAAAGTGGGCGGAGCAAGTTACATCTGGGCTCAGATGTGACTCCTCCCACTTTGGCTCTATGGGAACTTCAGAATTGGAACAACTTGACAGACTTGAGATGTTTCACAAGTTCAGACAAGAACTGGTTTTGAGATGAGGACCACGATCTCCGCCCTCCACTTCAGGCCTCGGATCCTCCACAAACAGAACACACTGGCAGTGGGAGGAGGACAGCGACTCGGATTGAGACCCCCAGCCTGTTCGCTGCAGGATTTTAAACCTTTATGTCTGGCAGGACTGACAAAGCACCAGACAGCCTTCCCTCGCGTGTGGCGGGGTTGGCAATAGGTTTCATCCTGTAGGAGAGGTTTTGGTGCAGATCATCCTGAAGAAGCTCCGCCCCCAGATGTGTACTTTGGAGTCCCAGGCACGGGAGGATGCAGTACGGTCATCCTGCAATTAGACCAGCAGCTCACCTGACGACATCATCAACTCAGATCCATTTGTATGGAGGCTTAATCTTGACAACCTGACCAGATGTGATGCCTAAACAACTCACATCTCACCTCAAGAAAATACCATTTCAAAGTTTACATTTCCAGTTGTGTATTGTCTCCTCCGCCATTGTTCCCTGATGCTGGTGGGAAATGCATTCTGCATTCGGTAAAGTGGAGCAAGTCCCATCCGGGCATCTGGACCGTGGTTGGCTATATGGGGACTTTAGAATTGGAACAACTTGACAGACCTATGATGTTTGAATGAATAATGGGTCCACAAATTGACCTTTAACCTCTAACTATGAAGGCAACGACGCTCGAACTTGAGATCCACTACCAGTAACTTACCTGAAAACCATGTCACAATTAATACAATGTCACATTAGGTTTAATTAAAAACTTACCTTCAAAAAAACCTGCAAGTATTATAATAATTACAACTTAATAATAACACAGACCTCCAATAAAACTAGGAATCAAAATAAATAAAATTAACGCTTAACTTACTTTAGAATTAAAATTAAAACTCCTCCCACCTCCCGACGCTCCCAACTAATGGAGTGACGGGTAGGTTTGCAGACTCGCCTATCCAGGTGAGTAAGGGTGCTCGGTGTATCCACACCCCCCTTACAGCTCTGCTTCCTGCTTGCTCACACCATTCCACTTTACCACAGACCTTCAGTCGCTTCCTAACGAACTACATAGGTTTTAATTCTTTAAAAACCGTAACACAAACTTCAACCACCTCGGGCTCGGGGGCCGGACTCAGCTGGGACCACAGCCTCTCCTTCTTAAAATTCTTTTATACTCAATAGTGGCCCTTACTAATAAATCCTGACTCCCTTTCAATTTAGGAACTCTTACCAGGGTCGAAGATCTAACGTCAGGGGCATCGCAAGTGACAAGCGTTGGTCAGTGCATAGTCGGGGTCTCCCATCATACGCTTAAGCTGACAAGGCGGTAGCAGGGGGACCCAAAAAACCAAAACCGTCCCGGTTGTGAAACAGTGGACCAGCTCTTTACCCTCGCAAGACTGCTGGAGGGGTCCTGGGAGTTTGCCCAACCAGTCTACATGTGTTTTGTGGACTTGGACAAGGCTTTCTCCTGGGTTCCTCTGGGGCTTTTGTGTGGGGTGTTGCGAGAGTTTGGGGTGCCGGGCTGTCGGGTCTCTGTGCGACTGCAGTATGAGCTGTGTTTGTATTCTCTGCAATAAATCAGATATGTTCCCGGCGTTCATTTGACTCTCTCTGGTTATTTTTAGAGTTAGGTGAAGGTGGCTGAACCAGACAGATGTGTGATAAAAACTACTAACGTTAAGAAAAGTCTCCAAGTCTCTTTTACCCAGGTTAAGGACCTGAGGACCAGATGAGGAGGACAGAGGACCAGATGAGTTCCAGATGAGGACCAGATGACTAGATGAGGAGGATGGAGGACCACAGCACCAGATGGACAGCGGCGGTGGTCTTTCTTTCAGTGGGCTGAGTAAGTAATCCCTCTCCAAGACTACAGAAGTAGTACGATTCCATCAATGGAGGCCAGATTCAACACAACAATGTGTCGTTGAGTTCAAAAGTATTCATCTCTTGTGTTTGTGTCTCACAGGCAGGACTCCACTGGGCTTTTGTCTCACTCTTGGGGAAGCTGAGGGTGGGCGTCAACCATCCCGATGCCCAGACCCCCAGCAGACCTCTGAACCCCTCTCAGCACCCCAGAGAGTCCAAGACTCAGTGAATAAGGTCCTAGCTGCCCCCCCACCCCGACACCACCCGCCAGCCAGGAGGACGAGGAGGGTCCCGTCCCCACCAGCACAGAGGACGTAGTTTGTTTCCATCTGGAAGCTCCTCACACACACACAGGAAGCTGTCATCCGCTGTTTGCATCATCTGCTGACAAGAAATCAAGGAGGAGACTGACGCTTCAGGCTGAACGAGAAATAATCATCTAAAGGCTTTCAAATGTCATTGTCGCATAAATTCCTGTATGTTCATGTTCATGTATGTACAGTATTGTTACTGTTTATTTACTGAGTAGCACAATTATATACATGTTCAACAAACCTTCTCAATATGTCTTTCTTTAGATTGTATCATTTTTCTGATCGTTGATACCACTGGGTTACATGTTTTCTCAGAAGAAGCAATTGGTTAATATAAGATCTATTGTTTGTTTGAGTATGTATAATAAATCATGAAAGTGCTCCTTAACCAATATGCTGGTTTCTGGAAAGCAAATGGGACACCGTTTTACATTGTATCGATGCTAAACACATTTCGGTTCCAAATTGAACAAACGATCTTAAATACACATTGGTTTTTCATAATCAATATCCTGATAGTGACTGACGAGAAAATGGTGCCACTACACTTTGTCCTAAAAACGAAACTGAGATGATTAAAAGAGATTTGAAGAAAGTATTGTAGTTTTACCAACACAGGATTGGTGGTTAAACATCATTTTATTTAAAATTATGCAAAAGCACATCAATATAGCTGATCTAGTACAACAAAGGATTGACGTAGGAAATGTTGTCAGCCAACAATTTACTACATTGGGAATATTAAATATTGTCTCCATAAAATATTTAAAATAATTCATAATTATTCATAATCATATTTCTTCAAAAATAACAGGTGTAGTACACTGAAGTGGAGCCCATTGATGTAGATATTGAATGATTTCACTCTAGACTTGATAACAGTGAAGCTATTGAAAATTTTTTCCATAAATTATGACAATATTCATAATTATTCAAAAACACATTTCTTCAAAATAAAAGGTGTAGTCCACTGATGTGGAGCCCATTGATGTAGATATTGAATGATTTCACTCTACACTTGATAATAGTGAAGCTATTGAAAATTGTTTCCATAAATTATGACAAAATATTAATAAAAATTATTCCAAATCTTTTTTCTTCAAAATTAGAGGTGTAGTCCACTCATGTGGAGCCCATTGACGTAGATATTGAATGATTTCACTCTAGACTTGATAATAGTGAAGCTATTGAAAATTGTTTCCATAAATTATGACAACATATTAATAAAAATTATTCCAAATTTTTTTCTTCAAAATAAAAGGTGTAGTCCACTGATGTGGAGCCCATTGATGTAGATGTTGAATGATTTCACTCTACACTTGATAATAGTGAAGCTATTGAAAATTTTTTCCATCAATTATGACAAAATATTAATAACAATTATTCCAAATCTTTTTTCTTCAAAATAAAAGGTGTAGTCCACTGATGAGGATCCCATTGATGTAGATGTTGAATGATTTCACTCTACACTTGATAATAGTGAAGCTATTGAAAATTGTTTCCATAAATTATGACAACATATTAATAAAAATTATTCCAAATCTTTTTTCTTCAAAATAAAAGGTGTAGTCCACTGATGTGGAGCCCATTGATGTAGATCTTGAATGATTTCACTCTACACTTGATAATAGTGAAGCTATTGAAAATTGTTTCCATCAATTATGACAAAATATTAATAACAATTATTCCAAATCTTTTTTCTTCAAAATAAAAGGTGTAGTCCACTGATGAGGAGCCCATTGATGTAGATATTGAATGATTTCACTCTAGACTTGATAATAGTGAAGCTATTGAAAATTGTTTCCATAAATTATGACAACATATTAATAAAAATTATTCCAAATCTTTTTTCTTCAAAATAAAAGATGTAGTCCACTGATGTGGAGCCCATTGATGTAGATATTGAATGATTTCACTCTACACTTGATAATAGTGAAGCTATTGAAAATTGTTTCCATAAATTATGACAAAATATTCATAATAATTATTCCAAATCTTTTTTCTTCAAAGTACGAGGTGTAGTCCACTCATGTGGAGCCCATTGACGTAGATATTGAATGATTTCACTCTACACTTGATAACAGTGAAGCTATTGAAAATTGTTTCCATAAATTATGAAATATAATTCATAATAATTATTTAAGATGAGTTTTCCCCCAAAATAACAGCTGTAGTACAACACAGGGTGGCCATTTGACGTACGGTATCAGTTGTGTCAGCCTAGACAATCTTTCAGTGGAGCTATTGAATATTTTTGGAATATGTTTTTCCTGGATTGCTTTTGCAGACGGTCCCTGGGCTTAGGTCTCACAGCTGATCGCACATTGAGACCAACGTTATTTATCGATCTCGAAGACCGGCTTTTTTTGGTAAAATGAAGGTTGTAGCTTGTTGTCGACATCACTCCGGTCACAGAGAGGTGTTTTTTTTGTTTTAACTCCGTTTCGTCAGAGAGCTATTGAGCCGGGAAGTCCGAATCTGTGAATATCTTTCTAACTTTACTGAACTTGAACTCACCCAGTTCAGTATCTAAGTCGAAATAATGAGATAGTATCTCATAATTATGAGATAGTAAGTCGAAATAATGAGATAGTATCTCATAATTATGAGATAGTAAGTCGAAATAATGAGATAGTATCTCATTATTATGAGATAGTAAGTCGAAATAATGAGATAGTATCGAATAATTATGAGATAGTAAGTCGAAATAATGAGAGAGTATCTCATAATTATGAGATAGTAAGTCGAAATAATGAGATAGTATCTCATAATTATGACTTACAGGATCTTAATTTTTTTATCACAGTGGCGGAAACGGGCTTCCATAGATTTGGCTTCGTCATCCATGTCAACTTTTTTTTCTCTAGCCTGGAAAAAAATAAAATAAATGCAAGTGCTGTTAAATAAGAAACAGAAAGCAGACCTAGTTCTGCATTCATAGTTCGCGAACTACTGTCCCCAGAATGCTTCGCCAAATATTGTTTATCGAGGAAGTGATGCGGCGTTTAAGGTTCCTACGTATCTTCAACCTCCCACCAATTTCAGACTTTTTTTGTATCCCTTAATTCAGTCACTCATCTGAAATCAAATTGTAAAAATTAACATGTTTCAGTTTCCCTTTTTTATAATGTTTGGGAAATTACGGGGACAGTCAGCTGTTTCGTGCGGCAACTGTGCAATAAAGTGAGTACAATTATTTCGGTAAAATTCTCCCCAACGGACTTGCTATTGGTTCAGTAAACATAACATCTCAAAATCTCGATACTACAGAAATATTTAGTTAGGTATTCCCATCATTAATTACCTTTCAGATTATAGTTGGACACAGTTAGATATAATGTGAGTTCAGTGAGAAACTGCATTGTCCGATTGTTCGGGAAGGCATCACAAGGTAAACGGCAAGAATATGGTTTGGTTGTGAAATGTCCTGTAAAAGGGACGAAGAGGATCGATCTACGTTCATTGTAAATTGAAATAATTTCCCATCCTCTTCCATTGCTAAATGTTGCAGAGAAGACGTGTTCCTATAGAAGCTAAAGGCTATGTGTTGACAGTTGAGCTTGTTTGTATTACGGTAGGGCTACTTAGCTAACGGTGGCTAGCTAGCTGACTAACACCAGCTTTTTAACTGTCACACATAACTAGCTTAACAAACAACACAAGGAGGGCGGCAGCTCGCTAATGTTACTTCAGAAAAGCAACTGGTTCTTCAAGATAGCGTTAGTTCGTGTACGTGTAACGTCAATGTATCTACAAATGGAAACCCAATCCCACGGTTTCATGACAAGTTAGCTGACGCTAGTTACAAGTCCGTTAGCTAGCTAGCTGTCCTCGACACACCTAGAAAACCAAAACAGAGATGACCATGTCCTGTTACTTATCATGGACTGGTCGAATGGCTATGTGCGGTTTCCCCCGCCTTACATTAACTTCAGGACTATTTTACATCAATGCACTCGGACGCATTCATGGTAAAGCTTTACACAGCATTTGTAAACATTACACAACCTTTGATTTAATTGCCTTCGGTGTGTTGGCCCAGTATTGAAAACGGCTGTCAATTCTTTTGGGACTGATGCCAGTGGCTCCAGGACTGTTTTGAATTGTACTTTTGGGACTGTGTCTTTGTTTACATCTGGATCACAGGTTGTCCCCGGAAGTCATGCCCATTGCTTAAGGCAGCCTGACGTTGTATAGCTGATTGATTTGAAGTGGGAATATCTGGTACGGTATCTGTCTGTTAACTGGGCAGTGTCACCTTCTACTACTGTACATTAATGCCATCGAAATGTTAGCAAAGTAAAACATATGGCAGGACACCACCGTCCTCAAAAGCTTCAACTTCCATCAATAAGCTAAACCTTCGCTCTCCATGATATTTAGTTATCTGGAAGTTCCCCTATGAATGCTCAAAGTAGGCAAGGATCTGTTGATTTACATTCTCTTAGACATGGGTGTGTTTGTATACGTTGGAAAGCTTCCATTTAGGTTCAACTACTAATCTAGGTGGCACATGTTCCTCCCGTTCAACCTCTTTTTTTCAATGAGCTCAGCATTCACACTGTTGTTAAGTGGTACTCTGTGGTGTCTCAGACCTGCTGTCCTGCTGTTCTCACTTGTGTTTGTCTGCCTAACCTACAGGTCATGCATGCAGCTGGGCCTCTGGTCTGCGCTTTGTACACGCCCAGCCATTGAGCCAGTGGCCTTCCAGTAGGTGGAGGCTCGTCCTCCTTCCAGCCTCTGTTTCTCCCCACTGCCCCCATCAGCCCCAGAGTTCCTTATGCTAACCCTCATGAGCATGTTTTACTATATCTGTCTGCGCCGACGCTCCAGGAGTGGGACTCGAGGCGAGGTTCTCACCAGTCGAAGGGCCGTCGAGTCCGGCCAACGTGCGGTGTTACCGGTCAGTGTGGAGGTGGAGCAGTATGCCAAGGAGGTTCTTGACTTCAGCTCTCACTATGGCAGTGAGAATAGCATGTCCTACACCATGTGGAACCTGGCCGGGGTGCCCAACGTCTACCCCAGCTCAGGGGACTTCACTCAGACGGCTGTATTCAGGGCTTACGGGACGTGGTGGGAACAATGTGCCAGTGCTCCGCCACCTTTCCGCCGCACCCCGAAAGGCTTCCACAGCCAGGATTATATTGAACTGGGTTTCGAGGAGCCCGTCTACCCAACCGCAGTGGATGTGCTCGAGACTTATTACCCTGGAACTATTGTTCAGATTCTGGCCTGCTCTCACAACCCCTTCTCCCAGAACCCACCAACTGATGTCAGGTAAAGACAACCATCAATCTAAGAAACCATCAGTCATTCTCCACAGTGCTCCAGTATGCGGAGCTCAAGGTTAATTTATTGTCATTCTTTAACAGTATGCTTACCCAATGAAATGCAATCTGTAATCTCTTTATGCTACACAAAGAAAAAGCACGATACAGTTGTTCTTATTATTGTGGCGTACAGAGGATCACTAGAGGAGTCAAGGGGGCTTTCACACCTGTAGTTGGGTTCATTAGGTCCGAACCAAGGGATGAAACATTGTTGTGTTTTGGTTCTGATCCGGTTTCCTGTTCTCACTGCCTTATTTCAAGCAAACTAAGAGGAGTACACATGAGTTGGTTGCATGGTTTTTATGATTGGATATGATTATTGATGGTTAATCTACTTCTCTACTTCTGCTCTTTGGTGTCACAAAGAGCTCATAAAGAAATAAATACACATAAGTATTATTAAACTGCAAATTGACCACATGGTATGAATAATGACCAGCAGATGGACGCCTTACGCCCAGTTGATCAACGTTGGTGATTGCACAGACACGCACGAGGGGCCTTTTTCAGAATGATGGGGGGGGGGGGGGGGGTATTACTGTGGCATTGCTGTCACACTCTTTTTTTTAAATTTTAATGGACTTTATAAACTAACAAAGTACAGAGTCGGATGCCAGAACAGCTGTTCTCACAGCTTTTGAACCTATTAATCAGTAAAATGACCCGTGTTGACGTGCATACGTGTTGATTCTCATAAATGGATTATATACAGATCAATTATCGCTTTGTGAACACACTTCACAATCAGCAGATAGATTTATTAGTAATTAAGCTTCTGAAATCCTGCTATAATATATTATCCGCAATCGTAAAATCCAGTGTTTTGTCTGTTTGCTTTCACACCGCAAACTCACCGCACCAGAGTCCTCTTGGAGGGAAACGGGAGACTCACATTTGCAAACGGTCTCGATTCTGTTTGGACTATCTATCGAAACGCTCCAAGGTTTAACCATGGCCAATCAGGTTGGGCGTGAAACCGACTTTAACGGCCCGTGGACAGAAACTGCTCTGTGGTCTGTTGTTGTCGGCACCAAGAAAACCATCTAATTCAATAAGATACACACAGCTTGAAGTAGAAGCTATAGTCTGCTAGTTTTAGGACTGAACCTCGGAGACAATACAAAGGCGTATCTGAATTAGTATGCATTACTTCCATTGTTATGCCCTCACAAATTGATACCCCGGCATTTGTATTCTTTATGCGTTTGTAAAACACGTAAGCGCTCTATAAATAATGTTTATGGCTACTTCAGGACATTATTTCAAGTCCCCTGGTGTCCGACAAGAGCACCTAAGTTTCTGTTATCTAACAGCAAATGTTAGCCTGACATTTGAGAGATAACAGTCAAAAGAGAAAACTGTAATGCAGTGTTCAAACAAAGGAAAGCAACAGCTAATATCTGGAATGTGAACACAGAATAGTTTCTGATGACCCTGTGAGGGTCTGTGGTTAGAAAGCGGCGGGAACGTGGACAGAAGGTTGTTACTTTTGTGGAACCGACCTTCTCAAGTTCAGCAGTTAGACATGTTGACCTCTCTGTCTGGCAGAGGCACGCCGTGTAACAAGGGGACTACAGATGAAAAATAGCCTCTTGGCTAACTCTGGCACATTTACTGCAATGTTTTTATCAATGTGCACTGTCCCTTATTAAATAAACCATTTAAATTTGTAAAGTTGTGCCACATGTTAGTATTCCACAGAGGAATATTGATTTAAGTGACTCATATATTGTGCCTAATTTTTGTGGTCGCAGCTTTGTTTTCCAAAGAAAGAAAGATTAATATTCTAATGTTTAAAAAAAAATGTATTAAAGGAATTGTCAGTAAAGTCATCTCTATTTTTATTTTTTATTTATCATACAGCATGCAAAAGTGATTGTTGGACAGTCATACTATTACAGTTAACTAAGTTTTTTGTGATATTTTATAAACAGAATGATAAAAAAAAAAGATGCTGACATGCCTTGTTTGCCGAGCATCATGCCAATCAGCTTACATGTTACTGAGTAGGAATACACAGCCATCACCCTACATAGAAATACATTTTCAAATATGATTGGTCTGGTGTGCTTGGAGGGAGCCTCCTCAAGTGTACCCAAAGAGTATGGATGCGTAACCAGTGTCAGTACAAACATATTGGACCTCCTACAAGTTTCCTAAAATATTAAAATCTGTTGCTCTATTCGTGTCAATAATCACAATTATGCCATAACCATAATATAACATGGCAGTTTGGAAAACAAGAGGGGGCTAAAATAGTTGATCAGCTCCCATCAATCGTCAGTGATGAGTGAGGTGAATGCATGAGGCAGTCGCAACCTTTGAAACACTAAACCAGGAGGTGAATGCCAGGCTGTTGGATTATGATTATGGTCAGACGTTTTTAGCCATATGAAGCATTCTAGTGCCACTGTTGAGGTAAATAGATTCCTGCGAGTCCAACGCCCAACGGTGCTAGAGGCCAGACTTCAGGTGCCTTCTGGTTGTGGCTTCACAGTACAACTCTTTCCTCTGTCCAGGTGGGAGGTGCTGTGGTCAGGGGAGCCCACGAAGGTGATGACGCCCCAGGCACGTCAGTTTTCCCCGAGCATCAAGCACATCAGCTTCCCCACCAACCTGCTGCGCCTGGAGGTCAACAGCTCTCTGCTGGACTACTACACCGAGCTGGACGCTGTGATCCTGCGCGGGGTCAAAGAGAGGCCGATGCTGGCCCTCTATAAGATGCCTATCATCGACATTAATGACCTGAGCGACAGCGAGGAGGAGCTGTTGGATGTGGGAGGTCCGTTCAGACAAGGAGGAGAGCGCAAGCACCAGAGGACAGGCACTGGCTTCTTTGACAAACTGCCCTATGAGGTGATTACAGACCGTCATGATGTGTACGATGAATCACTCGGGCCTGACGGGAGGATAGATGCACACAATGTTTGACCAATGATGCGACCAATTGGTCCCTCTAAATACTTTTTCTGTATTTTGAATATGAAGGTCCCATCACGCTCCTGGCACCCACTAGTACTCGTGGATGTCATTGAAGGCAACCGGAAAAACTGTTTACATTCAGCGTTACTCATCAAAAATCAGTTTAATTTTTCCGGTCGTAGCTGCCATAGTTGTATGTCGGCACACAGCCAGTAGTTTTTGGCGAGAAAGTTGAAATGTTTGAAGGAGATGTTTTTACAGCAATATACAATCAATTAGAGAGGGAATTATCGCCTGTTTGACTTAATAGCATTAGCTCTAAGCAGCTAATAATACATAATTAAACTACAACGGGCACTCGGTAGAGTGCATACCTTCGCATATCACAAGATTGGGCATTGAATTATGAACATGTTGGCATTAGTTGCATGCCAATTGGATAACAATTGATTATGGTAGAAAGAAGATTTTGACCTTTTCATGACCTTGACCTTTAACACGATCAATGCCAAAATCTAATCAAATGGTCCCCGGATAATAACCAATCATCCCACCAAATTTCATGCGATTCGGTTTAATACTTTTGAGTAATGCGAGTAACACGCATACAAATAAATAAATAAATACACGCCGATCAAAACATAACCTTCCGCATTTTCAATGCGAAGGTAACTACGTAATTACTATTGCCAAGTCTTTAAATACAAAAACAATGTATTTCCCAATCATTTAAATTGCATGTTTCCGCAAACAACCACTACAAATGACAATAGAAAAATAAAAGGATGCCATTTAGAATTTTGCCAATTTACACTGACTGATGCTTGAAATTATTTTTTGGGATAGTCCTGGGATGTTGGTAAACAAAGAGTTGTCTTGGATTTATAGTTCTTGGAAAGAAAACGTGTTACCGGGAGGTCAGACTTTTATAACATTTTAAATAATAATAGCACTAGAAAAGTAAATGCTTTCATTGCTTTGCATTGTTTCCGTCCATGTTTACAAGTCTTCCTCTTCATTGCCTACTTGGTGCAATTCAGTGTTTCTTGGCACTTTACCGCCACCTGTAGATCAGTGGAATAGTGTGAACATTAAAAACACTCCTCAGTGCTACTAGAGGTCAACACTCCACAGGATGCTTTTAAGCCAGTTAATATCATATATAAGTGTCTGGTGGCTTTTTACATTAAACTTTGAAAAGGAGCAACTTTAATTTAATCGCTGAATGTTATTGATAGGAACATTACATATTTACAATATAAATCACAACTGTATGCTAATTACAAGGCAGACAAATAGGCCAAAAGAAAAATGTTCATTACCCACAGCAAATAGACGTCAACATGTCTGCGTGACAATGACAATAAATTGCAACGTCAGCGTTTTTCATGTTTCTGTGTCTCCGTGACTAATCGGGCGGGCCAACAGTTTTTCGATACAGCTGATGCTGATGACAACTTACGAGAGTGTATATGTACATGTGTATACAACACATGCACATTGTGGCTTGGAACCTCTTTTTTGACACGTGATCTCCTCTGCAGTCACGGACACCGAGTCATTTTCATGCCACGCAGACGTATCGTGTTGTCTGAGGCGAGCTTCAAAACTTGCAGCGTGCTTGATGTTCCGCCTCTTATCTCTTCCCCAAAACCGCTGCCATTAACAGCAGTCCTCACAACCCCGCCGCGTGCTTGTTCCAGAAACACAATATACCCATTATCTGTCAGCTGATACCCGCTTGAACAGCAGCGCGTATTGTTAATTTACCGCAACACACACTGACGCGGGCATAGTCGTCCTCTCTCTCTCAGAGCGGCACACGAAGCCGGCTCACCTCCTCCCTGATCCTCCTATCAGTGCTTTGTGTCCCAGATAAACACTATTTTGATCTATATGACCGAGGGCACGCTATTAACATTCTCCAGACGACTCTGCTGCTCTCCACTGTGTCTGTGTTTCACTTTGCTTTCTGCTGTGTTTTCCTACCAGACCTAACACGTATATTTTGTTGCCTTTCCCCCTCCCCCCTTTAATCTTCTCTTCTCCTCTCTTGCCCCCTTTTCCACCCTCAGCTCATTCAGCTGATACTGAGCCACCTGACCCTGCCAGACCTCTGCCGTCTGGCCCAGAGCTGTAAGCTGCTGCACCAGCACTGCTGCGACCCGCTGCAGTACACCCAGCTGAGCCTGCAGCCCTACTGGGGCCGGCTGAGTGACGCCTCGTTGGGACACCTGCAGAGCCGCTGCACCCTCCTCCAGAGGCTCAACCTGTCCTGGACCGGCAACCGCGGAGCACTCACCCTGACCGGCTTCAGCAGGTCAGGCTGTCAGCGGGCTAGAGAACCAGGGGAGACAACCTTGGAAAACTAGCAAATAGTCACGGGCGTTAGTTTTGAGGGAGGGACATGCTGAGAAAAAAAAATACATTGAAACTTTGTTCTTTAATTCATGGCGAAAAGAAGAAAACAGATCCTAAAGGACGTGGGCCTTATCGTCCGAGATAGGGACAGCTGGTCTAGCTGGTTGCTGATGCGTGTGAGGCATTTGCTCCTCTCTACATCCTCTAATGCAGGGGTCAGGAACCTTTTTGACTAGGAGAGCCATAAAAGCCAAATATTTCTAAATATATTTCATTGAGAGCCATATAGTATTTTTAACGTAAAATAAAAATATACGTGGGTCGCACTGCCGTGCGCGAGACGGAGAGCCGAGAAGTGTTAACGCGACACGTAGAGACAGAATGACATGCTGCTGTGTAGAGACGATCAATAACAGACGTTTAGTTTAATACAAGAACAAAGACGTCTTTAAGAAAAGGACCTTAAATTACTTCTGCCGTAATCTGGCGCGATAGAGAAAATTACAGGGGGGCGGGCGGAGTTTTTTTTTTTTTTTTACTCAAAATTGTCTGGGAGCCATATGCCGTCACCGGAAGAGCCATATATGGCTCGCGAGCCATAGGTTCCCGACCCCTGCTCTAATGCCTCTTCCTCTCCATCTATTCTGGCCCTCAGCTTCATGAAGGCCTGTGGCCTCGGCCTCGGCTGCCTGGAGCTGTCGTGCTGCCACTTCCTGAATGAGGCCTGCCTGGAGGTCGTCTCTCAGACGTGTCCCGGGCTGCAGGAGCTCAACCTGTCGTCCTGCGACCGCCTCCACCCGCAGGCCTTCGCACACATCTCCAAGCTAACGCGCCTCCGCCGGCTGGTGCTCTATCGGACCAAGATAGAGGTAGGCGCGGTCAACAAGCCACCATCCAAATGACATTTTACACCTGCGCACTCACATCCGTCCCGTCCACATTGTCACATGATGTGTTTGTATCCTAAATGTCTGCCCAGTTTGTGATGTTCAGGTAGCACATGGTTACCTTTCAGATGCGGCAAGAAAACAAAACAAGCAAACCTCAGTCAGCAGTTAAAATGGCGATGTTGGGAGTTTATTTTTAGGTTTGATTTAGCTTTTTTTGTTCTATACTGTGGAAATGAATGTAGATCGAGTACATTTCCTAGGTGCTGCATCTCCATCCACAACTGTGATGAAAAATGGTGAAGAGCACAAGAAGGAAAACTAATCAGAAGCCCTGTAATGGAGATTAGATGCTCCAGACGGATACACCACATCTGTATGTTAAACATCTGTTCGGAACAAAACAATACTACTGTTTCTGCCAGATAGCTTGCATGAGTTCTGATGTACCATGAAACTACAGCATGTGTACAGTGAAATGCAGTATATACTGTACATATAACATATTCAATTCAATTCAATTCAGTTTATTTGTCTAGCCCAATTTCACAAATTACAAATTTGTCTCGGAGTGCTTTACAATATGTACACATAGACATCCCTGCCCCAAAACCTCACATCGGATCAGGAAAAACTCCCAAACAACCCTTCACGAGGAAAAAAGGGAAGAAACCTTCAGGAGAGCAACAGAAGAGGATCCCTCTCCAGGATGGACAGATGCAATAGATGTAATGTGTACAGAAGGACAGGTTTAGAGTTAAAATACATTCATTGAATATGACAGAGTGTATGAATAGTTCATAGTAGGCATATTCCACGATGGAGACCTCCACGATCCATCAGGCAGATGGAGGTAGAGAGGAGGAGTAGGCGGAGTCTCAACAGTGGGCGGAGTCTCAACAGGGCAGTGGCGTAGTTGGTAGCAGGAATTCCACGACCCAGACCTCGATGATCCATCAGGCAGATAGGATCTATGCCGTCTCATTGGGTCCGACGACCCCATGAGACGTGAAGTCAAAAGGACTCCGGGGAGAAAGCAGAGTTAGTAATGTGCAATAGAGAGATACAAATTCATCCATAAGGAGAGAGAAAAGAGGAGATAGGTGCTCAGTGCATCCTAAACGTCCCCCGGCAGCTATAAGCCTATAGCAGCATATAAGCTCTGTCAAAGAGGAAAGTCTTAAGTCGACTCTTAAATGAGAATCAGAATCAGAATCAGAATCAGAAACAGGTTTATTGCCAAAGAATGAATGTTTTCACAAACAAACGAGGACTGTGTCTGCCTCCTGGACTGTGTCTGCCTCCTGGACTGAAGGTGGAAGCTGGTTCCATAAAAGAGGAGCTTGATAACTAAAGGCTCTGGCTCCCATTCTACTTTTTAAAACTCTAGGAACTACAAGTAGTCCCGCATTTAGTGAGCGTAGCTCTCTAGTGGGGCAATATGGTACTACAAGCTCCTTAAGATATGATGGTGCATCACCAATCAAGGCTTTGTAGGTTAAGAGAAGAATTTAAAAAGTGATTCTTGATTTTACTGGGAGCCAGTGCAGAGCAGCTAGTGCAGGAGTGATGTGATCTCTTTTCTTAGTTTTAGTGAGAACACGCGCTGCAGCATTCTGGATCAACTGGAGGGACCTAAGAGACTTCTACATATACAAGCCTCGTCCTCACAGTCGAGTTTCCAACCCTCTTCAGCTTTGGAGCCTTCACAGTCGTGTCATGTGTGCACACAGCCTCTTTTCACAGGTTGTATGTGAGCTTTTTGTTCTACGTTCCTAACGAGTGAATCATCTCAAACCCTTCAAGGCAAGGCAAGGCAAGTTTATTTATATAGCACATTTCATACATGAATGCAATTCAAAGTGCTTTACAAAAAATAGATCAAGAATAAGAAATAAAAATAAAAAAAAAGGAATACAAAGTGCAGACTTATCTTTTTGACCATGTGGATGGTCTCAACACACGGGAGGAACAGCTCTAGCCTCTTCTGGTTCATGTGATAAGGGACAGTGCACATTAATCAAAACATTTCTGTAAATGCGCCAGTTAGCCAAGAGGCTATTTTTCATCTGTCGTCCCGAGAGGCAGACGTCATAAAACAAACCTAAAAACATAAGATTACATCTTGCAATGTACAATATTTACACTTTCCAATGGGTGCACAAACAATTAATAGCGAGACTGGTGAATATACTCTTGGACGTTGTCAAGTACTCACAAAACAAGCAACAAGAAGACTCACACATTCAAAACGGACATAGTCAAAGTCAAAGTCAGTTTTATTTGTCAATTTTCCATATGTGCAAACATACAGAAGATCGAAATTGCGTTTCTCTTCTGTCCAACATAAAGTGAATTGTGCAACATATAGACAACATAGAGTGCAAAAATAGTAAAAAACATGTGAACATATAGACAACATAAAGTGCAAAAATAGTAAGAAACATGTAAACATATAGACAACATATAGCCAGTTGTAGTTACCTCCCTGCATGTTGAATAGCTTTAGTAACAAGACATTTAAATGTGTAGTAAAGGTCCAACCCTGCCCTAATGTGGCACAATGATCTCTGCTCATTTGATGGAAAGTGTGTTTTTGGTTGTGCGTAGCGCATTCTATGTTGTTGTCTTTTGAGATGAACCGCGTCAACTCTGAGCCACGGCCGCCCTAAAGACACGTACCGCACGCACGCGTTCAGGTTCGGGCCTGCCCGCCGTGTGAAAACAGCTGTATTGTGTTTTGGTGTGACGCCGCAGCGTCGGTCGTGTTTCAGAGCGCCGTTGTGGGCAGGAGGGCGGTGTCGAGTTTCCGCGGCGGAGCCAGGCAGCGTGCTGCAGGTTGTTTACACCCGGGCAGACAGAGCGAGCTGTGTGTGTCTGATTGAGGCCCTGACATCTCGGCTGTCATTACCCTGTCACGGCTCTAATTAAATGGCTGGCTCACCCGAGAGAGGCGTTTATAAAGATGCCAGGGACAGACTCAAACACACACACGCACACGCACATACGCGCGCGCACACACACAAAAGGCGTTCACTTTCCCCTGCCACTGAAGTGCATGTGTTGGCAGCATCAGTTGTGGGTTCCCATCCCTCTCTCCACGCCGCAGTGCCACTGGAGAGGTCTCGACTTGGTGAGGAGACGTAACAACTACCGATTGCACCGGATGAAGTTCCCTTCATCACAATGAGCGTTCCCCGAGTGGCGGCAGACCGGACTTCACCGAGGAGGAACTCGGGACCACATGACTGAATGTGTTACTGTTGTTTGAAAACATATTGTTTATATTTTCAACGTATACTTTTTGGATCTTGTTATAAAGAAATAAAATGACAACTCTGCATCTTTCTTGTCTTTCTCACTGTTGTTGTTGTTGTTGTCCTCTGCAGCAAACGGCCATCCTGAGCATCCTGACGTTCTGCATAGAGCTGAGACACCTCAACCTTGGGAGCTGTGTGAGGGTGAGGACGCACAAATACACACAGAAAGAAGTCTGTTTAACACAAAACCATCCAACAGATGGCAGAATCGCCAGTAACAGCGAGCCTGGCTCCTCCGATGGTGACAACATCGGTTTTTTAGCAACTGTAAAGCTCACTCAGTAACACTTTACCCTTTGTTTGTTAAATTTATACACTACAGAAGTGTGAAGCAAACAGCAAATTGGCCTTTTTACACGAACGAGATTGGGTGTCATTTGGAGTTTTCGGGGTGCAGGTAGGTGGATGCTGTCGGCCTCATGGGCATCTGTTGAAGAGATGGATCTGAGCGTGTATTGATCGTCTCATCTACATTTCTGCCAGAAAGCAAATGCATTAATTTCCCGTAAAATGAACGTTAAACTGTTCATTTTAATGATGTTATTTACTCTGTGTTCATGGACAGACAAATGTGTTGACATTACAGCATCATTTTTTTAATACCATTCATTCATTTGAATAAACAAGACATTATCGTAAATGTTCAGTTTATCATGGCGATAATGTTGGGGCCGATTCAGTGGCTCTGAATATATATCTTTTTCTAAAATATAAATCAAAAAAGAAGGGAAAATTCACCCCGAAAATATTTTCCTCATCTACAGACCGTCTAATTTGCAAACTCACTGACTGAGGGGCTCGATAACTCGCCCACTCACTTTGTCGCCGGCCCAGTTTCTACCATGCTGATGGATGTTTTGGTGCAGATTAATATATAGCATGTGATAAAAGCTGAAAGGAAATTCCAGATGTCAGTACAGTTTCTGCTTTTGCTATGAGTGTCATAATGTGGACCTAGAAAAGTGCCCGTAATGCAGCAGCAGTATGCCTCTGCAGACCTGTGGGTACTGGCAGTTCTGTTAAACCCATCCCAAACTGTCACTCCCGACTGTGGGCGCGGAGTGGCAGGGTGGGGGCTGGATAACGTTGCATCTTGTGGGATCTGGCTGATTTTCATGGATATCTGCTTGTTGTGCCAAACGGCTAAATGTTTGGAATGAATACGCCAACCGCCACAGCCCTAATGTTATAAATGATGTGCTCTAAATCAATTCAATCCGAGTTGAATTCCTTGAGGGTCCATTTTAAAGCTGATCGTAACCCTCGAAGCCCCTCCGGTAAACATTAAACAGACTGCTGCATACGATGGAGAGGCCGTTTTTACCGCTGTCTCTCTTGCAGATTGAGGACTACGATGTGGTGGCCAGCATGCTGGCCGCGCGCTGTCGCTCACTCTGCTCGCTGGACCTGTGGCGCTGCCGAAACCTGACTGACCGCGGCCTGGCCGAGCTCGTCTCCGGCTGCAGGTGGGCACTACCGATGTCGCCCTTAATGCGACTTGCACTCTATGGACCACAGTGGCAGAGCAGTGCGTATCTGTTTCCAGTGCATTTTCTCGATGTCGTGGACTGAGTCACCTCTGTGGTTCCTCAGGATGCTGGAGGAGTTGGACCTGGGCTGGTGTCCCACGCTGCAGAGCAGCACCGGATGCTTCCAGCAGCTCGCCCGCAGCCTGCCGCGCTTACGCAAACTCTTCCTCACCGCCAACCGCACCGTCTGCGACGCGGATGTGGAGGAGCTGGCGGCCGGCTGCCCCTCACTGCAACACCTCGACATCCTGGGTAAGAAGCTCTTCCCTCGCACGTCTTCATACACCCAGATGGCGGTTATTATCAATTTATTTATAACTTTAGCTGTTGCTGTGTTTTCCTTTCCACCTTGATCTTTAACAGACTGATCTTTATTCAGTGTGGGACGTGGTCAGATGTCTTTGTGAACAGCAACACATCTCAGAACCAGGAAAGAGCACTAAGTAGAGAGCTGGTGTCTCATATATGACACAATGTGTTGCATACACGTTAAATGTAGCATGAGGAAGTTCACCTATACCCGCAGCAATATTCAGATTCATCAACTCTGAATTGTCCATATGTGGATCGGCCTCATAATCCCGCCCCTCAGAGCACCACATGAATGCCGATGCATAGAACTGTGTCTGAGAGGAAGACCAAAGCAATGGATGCGCTCGTGGGCGAAGTGGACACGGCATCAGTCGCATGCAGCGCTCTCTTCTGCGCTCCGGATGGAGGAAATGTGATGTTGAGACCACGCTGATGAAATATTGATCACAATTCGGCTTGTGTCTTTTATTATTGGAAAAAGATCTATAAGTAATACGTGACAGGCAGTGAACATAAAGGTGTGAAAGCGATGCCTCTCGCATCTAATGGCTTCAAAACCCCCATCACCCAGAGTTTCCTTACAGGTGTGTACATTCGCTCCTGAAGTTTTGATTTGATATGTTTTGTGTTGGAGGGGGCACACGTTTGTGGATTTCTGAAAAACTCAAGTTTTCTGCAAACAGAAACCTCAATATTATTATGAATTGAAATACCAACAGCTGCTGTACACAAACAGTGTAGTTGCGTACGGCGATGGGCAGAGCAGCACTGAAGCTTGACGGTGTGTTTTTCAGGCTGGTTACGCGGATGAGTCGGTGGTATTGGTGTGTGTGGGTGGAAAGCAACTCAAGTGGTGCAAAGAATAAACCTGACGCTTTTTTACATTATATGTAAAAGTAAGCGGTGCTCAAAGTGTGTGTGTGTGTGTAGCAATCATTATCACATTCCTAATTTCTCTTGTGAAAAACCGATACGAGGAGACGTTCCGTTTAGAGGGTCTATTCAATTCAATTCAGTTTATTTTGTGTAGCCCAATATCACAAATTACAAATTTACCTCAGAGGGCTTTACAATCTGTACACATACAACATCCCTGACCTTTGACCTCACATCGGATTAGGAAAAACTCCCAAGAAATAGAAAAAAAACCTTTCACAGGGAAAAAAGTGAAGAAACCTTCAGGAGAGCAACAGAGGAGGATCCCTCTCCAGGATGGACAGATGAATAGATGTCATGTGTACAGAAGGAATCATTAAAGAGTTCTATTCAATTCAATTCAGTTTATTTGTAAAGCCCATTTTCACAAATTAGAAATTTGTCTGAGTGCTTTACAATCTCCAACAAAAAGGGTCTTAAAGTACAACTTCACATACTGTTGGACAATTATTATATCGAAATAGATAAAGCTCAAAAAGCTTTAAAAAAAATATTATTTGACTATTTCCAGTTTTCCGCATCTCACAGCCGTTGTGTGTCTGTAACGTTCAGGGACGCGGCTGGTGAGCGCGGCCTCGCTGAAGAAGCTCCTCCAGGCCTGTCCACGACTTCTCCTCCTGGACATCTCCTTCTGTTCTCAGATAGACATGCGAGTCGTCCAAGAGCTCTCCGGCCTCTTCCCCAACGTGTTCATCAAGAAGAGCTTCACCCAGTGACCCCGGCGCCGTCTCGTCTCCCACCGGCCGCATGCAGGAAGAGGAGGGAGGTGAAGAAGAGGCAGGTCGGACGTCTTCAGATCGCTGTGACGAGACGAGAGCTTCCTCCAGACCACAACAGTGGAAACGGGTGAAGAGGTTATTTGGATTAACCGGCTGAGCACAAACAATGAAAGGCTTCCAGTCACAGTATTAGAGAACATGAAACTTTATGTTCATTTTTTTGTTGGGACACTTGAATTCATGGTTGTTGCACTAAATCTTTTACGACATCTTCCCAGAATCACCACTTGTGTATTCCCAAGAAACACTCGGCGAGGGAATATACCACTGGATGCAAAACACACAACACAGAAATATGTGAGTCATCCTCGCTTGAAGAGCTTAGTAGGACATCACGAAGGGACAACATGTGACAGGTGTGTGAAACACGCCTTTACTGGACAAGGTAGGAGGATTTGGACTCCTATATTTATGTTAGCTGGTGTCGTCATCAAAGATCAAGGCCTTGTGCAGAAATCATGCTGGTGGTTTTAATGCATGGGGTCATTCTGAAGGCCGATATCAAGCCAGTTTGATTTGACGACAATAAATCGTATTTGCTGTTGTGTTAAAAGTGAATACGCAGTGTGAGCTTACTCAATGTACGCTGTGGATTGCGTATTTGTTGCTGCGGCAAACCGACGGTAGACTCAGACACGTTGAAAAGAAATACACCATCAACTGTTCTTGCGCCCGAGATTCCCTGGGAACAAGTTTTCGCCAGAAACATATGTGAGAACTTGTGAAAAGCATTTGTTTAAACTTACACATCTGCTATGAATAACTTACAGGAGTCGTACAAACACCCCGGGCATAGAAGCAGCATAATGAGGCCGACTATAGGAATCAAAACACTGAGGCGTAAACCCAAAGACAAACATGAATCAATGATGTGAAAGAAAAGAAGCAAAAGGACCGAAAATATCTTCTAAATTATCCAAAGTGTGCACATAATTGAATTGACTAATCGTTTCAGGTCTAATTGTTTATGTCAACCAGACAAGAAATGCATTAATAAAACAATAATACAATCTTCTGATAGCATAATATAAGGATGCCTCCAACCACGATATGCGTGTTCTATACTATTGATTGATTAATGAATTAATTGAGATCTTGGCATGATAAGAAACTGAACTTTAGATTTTAGTTACATCTGAACCATATTTTTATTTATTTTTTAGGGTCAATTTGTGTTTAAATCTTCCCTCTGAATGTAACAGGGTGTTCAAAGAGCCTTTCACTCGGGACGTGTCCTCCTGCTGGGCGACGCCCACTCCTCCAAACAATGGCTTTGAGGGCCAGTGTTGTGGCGTTCTGCGTGAAACGCTCTTTATTGTTTCGTTGGTTATGAAAGAGACTTTTTCAACAATGAACTCTGGCCAAGTGAGGACAAACAAAAGGTTCAGGTTCGTTTTTCGGTTGGCCAATTCGATAATTGGATTGATCATTTTTTTTAGTTTGCTTAGCGTCGTTCATGCCGATCATCGTTATGTCAACGGGATAATGAGTTTAGGCTCCGAAGATGAATGATAAAGTTTTGAAAGTCACCAGTTTCATAACTCTTTCCTGATGTTGCATGTTTTCCACCTCCTTATGATTTCCTTACCAAAATGCAGCTTCACCGATGTGAAGGAGCACTGTGGGGATGTGTAAACACTCTGTGACCTCAGTATTTGTCCTGAAACTCAGGGGTTTTAATATTTCATCTGGTTTTAGTGTTGTACGTGGAAGCAGCTCACACATCTTTACAGTCCGTAACGCGGGAGCTTCGAGGTCGTCTGTCAGCGTTGCTCTTGCACAACAAACGCAGAGCACTCGCACAAACGTCACCGCTTGTCGGCTGAGGAATGTTGCTGTAATTGTATGATTGTGAAAAATGTATTGTTGTCCCTGATTATTTAATTTATGTAATATATGAAGCCACAATAACCACGCGGCAGAAGCGCTTAAAATGCTTTCTTTTGGTTGTATCTTCTTTGAATCACATGCTCCTGGTCAATATTTGTGCCTTATACTCCTGTTTGGATGTGGTGTGAGTTTTGATGAATTAATTTGCTTTTCAACCAAAGTAGTACGCAGACTCCTGGTCTCTAATCCCACCACTATATTTGGCCAGTTTAAATGCCATATACTGTACATCAGCCATGGTCATTTATATGCAACATAATATTTATTTATACTTCCAAATGTTATGTAATCATTATTACGTTATCCTTCTATACATTTAACGGTACTACACATTTTGGGAACTCCTTTTGACCCAAATGAGAGGAATATAGTTCATAATTTCATCTGATTGAACTTGTCGGTACAAAGACTAGAAGTGCGTCTTCAGCTTGGCACAAAGAGTGGAAATGTAGTTTGTAAGAATAAAAATATAAAAAAAGAAGAAGCAATTAGTTGGATATAGTTATAGCTTGGGAGCTTTTAATTCATCTATCATTGCAGAAGCTAAGTTGTTGTTGTTGTTGGGGGTATTTGACTTGGCCTTCTATGAATACAGTCAAACTTTGTAAAGTGTGTTTTTCTTTTTTTTCCTTCTTGTTATTGTCTGCTTTTTGACAAACAAGATGCTCCAGTCTTAATGCTTTCAGTCTTTGTGCAAACTAAGGCTAAACAATGGTGCCAAATATATTTATTTATTTATATATATATATTTATATTTATTTATTTATATATATATATTTATATATATATATATACCTTCTAATCAGATTACTATGGGTTTGATTGGAAACCCCAAAATGCTGGACTGGCCCATTTAAAATGATACTTATGTTGAAATTAATATATATTTTCAGTTTACTTTCAGTCCGAGTTTCGACTTAATAGTACCAGCCCCCTGTTGTTGTTGTTGATGTGGAGGCAGATTTTATTTTGAAGGGATGGTCACTGTGGTTCAGCACCTCTGCTTTTCTCTCTTATGAATATGCATTCTCTCTCCTCTCCGCTCTGGATGTGCGACCGACCTTCCTGACCACCGGACACGAGATGTGCTCCGCGTGCCGCAGTGTGAACGCCACTGAGAAGATGGAGCCTCCGTCACGAAGAGACTGGGGCGCTTCACGTTCACTCGATTTTAAATAAACCGAATGCTGACAACCGAAAGAGTGGACTCTGCGCGTCTCTTTTCAAACGTTCTCGTGAGGATACGGATATAACGAGAAGTGTTTAGCGTTCAACAAAGTGTTGACGTCGGTGGAATTAGGACGCTAATATTCCGTTGCTCTTCGATGAAGAGAAGATTGTGTTAATACTGTATCACGCTGAGTCTTATAAGTGGGAGAAAAGTATCGTTGTACATCTCCTGAATCCACAACAAGTAGCGCAGGCAGCCATTAGTCAGGATGACTGACTGGCGTGATCCTTTCTGCCATTTTACAGTCTATTAATACCAGAAAGAAGTGACATTAGCTTGTCTTCTTAACGGCCTTTTAATGAATTGTTTATGCCTCGTTTAATGATGTATATTGTGGCCCTGTAATGTGCCCTAATGACGGAGAACGAGGCGGCCTCGACTGAGGTATTAATTTGGACCGCCTCCCCTATGATTATTCCTTAGCCGGCAGCTAAGGGAGAGAGGGAGAGATTGGACTCGACCGTGATTCACGGAGGCTTTACGCTCGGCGCCGCCGCCTGATTCCTCGCCGTCACGCTCCTCTACGAGGCTGATGTATCCGCGGGAGAGCCACGGCAATTAGTTCGTTTTTTTTTATTTGTCTTACAGATGAAGCTTGGGGTGGGGGGGGGATATCTGAATTTTTTTTCGTGCCTAAATAATAAATCCAGCATTAAGATGTATACATAAGGGGGGATGGCACATTCAATTGATTTCAGTTCATTTTATATATTACAAACTCTCCTCAGAGGGCTTTACAGTCTGTACACATACGACATCCCTGACCTTTGACCTCACATCGGATCAGGAACAACTCCAGAGAAATAGAAAACAAACCTTCAGGAGAGCAACAGAGGAGGATCCCTCTCCAGGATGGACAGAAGCAATAGATGTCATGTGACCAGATGAACAGCTACAGAGTTACATAAACACATTAAATGAATATGTCAGAGTGTATGAATAACACATGGTTGCACTTTGCTTGTACTTCTTTCCTAACCCCCCCCCGCCCCTTTTCTTCTATTGACACACCAGATGAGTCACACCAGAACATACCTTGACAAATATGGCAGCAGGTGTTGTCATTGTGTTCTCTTCAGTGAGTTGTGGTCTGTCTCCATCAGGCTGGGACTCGACAGGCCTCAGAGCTGCCCGAGGGAGGCCTCCCTGTGATACCCATCATTATGCGGCTTGGTACTCCTTCTCTAGTTTCTTGACTTAGACTCTAATAATGAAGACATCGCTGTCAGTCCTTGCACCGCTGTCTAAAGCGTATTATTTATGTTTTGTATATGAGTATATTAAAAATGTCAGCGCCGGGTCCCTTAAATCCATCTAAGTGCAACAACCGGTATCTCTTTGAGGCAGAAGTCTAGTCCTGGACCTCCCTGACCTTTGACCTCACATCGGATCAGGAAAAACTCCCAAGAAATAGAAGGAAAAAAAACTTTCACGGGGAAAAAGGTGAAGAACCCTTCAGGAGAGCAACAGAGGAGGATCCCTCTCCAGGATGGACAGACGAATAGATGTCATGTGACCAGAAGGAATCATTGCAGAGTAACAACACGTTCAATGAGTATTACAGAGTGTATATATATATATATATACACTACCGTTCAAAAGTTTGGGGTCACTTAGAAATGTCTTTATTTTTCAAAGAAAAGCACTGTTTTTTTCAATAAAGATAACATTAAATTTATCAAAAATACACTCTATACATTGTTAATGTGGTAAATTGATATTCAAGGTGGAAGTGTCTGGTTTCTAATGAAATATCTCCATAGGTGTATAGAGGCCCATTTCCATCAACTATCACTCCAGTGTTCTAATGGTACATTGTGTTTGCTAATCGCCTTAGAAGACTAATATCTGATTAGAAAACCCTTGTGCAATTATGTTAGCACAGCTGAAAACAGTTATGCTGGTGATATAAGCTATACAACTGGCCTTCCTTTGAGCTTGAAGTTTGAAGAACAAAATTAATACTTCAAATATTAATCATTATTTCTAACCTTGTCAATGTCTTGACTATATGTTCTATGAAATGTTCAATTCATTTGATAAATAAAAGTGTGAGTTTTCATGGAAGACACAAAATTGTCTGGGTGACCCCAAACTTTTGAACGGTAGTGTACATACATTACAAATAACTGAGGAACCAATTAAAAGCGTTCTACAATTATCAAATCAACCAAAACGTCAAACTATTTTCTATCTTAATTGCTGCAAAAAGGGAAGCGCGCAATATATCCAATAGGAAAAGTTTGTAGTCGAGGAGACAAAGACATCATTTTCTTTCTTTTGAAGTTTTCTCTTTTCAGGTATTGTGCGTGTTTGTAACTATGTCTTACGGCCATGCCTGCTGTTATCCTTCCTACCTGCTCTACTCACACCCAGCTCCTGCACTTCACCACCCTTCCACTCTCCACCAGCAGCCCAGCTCTTCAACACAGGAACCCTCAGGCCGAGCTCACTTCTCACAGTCGCTTCACTGTGCTCTGTCTCCTTGATCTCTGGACTCCTACTGAGACCTGGATCACTCTGCTCTCTCTCGCCTCTCTCCACAGCCTCACTCCTAGCCTCTCTCAGCCCTCTCCAAGACCCTCTCTTCGGGGCACAACTACAAGGTACTCATCTCCGGGTCATGGTGTTTCTGTCCACTCTGACTTTTCTTTTGTTTTCCTTTTCATCCGACATACGGTGATTCAACTTCACTTACTGTTGTTCTCATCCTGTTCTCCTACCGTCCCCTGGTTCTTTTCCTGTCTCTCCTCCCCCCCCTGGGCGTCCTCCTTCTCAACCCCTCGCCACGGCCCCCGCTCATCCTTCTGAAGTCATTTAACATCAGACCACTCTTATCTTTCTCTCCTCCTTCTCTGAAGTCATGTGATCTCCTACTCTTACTGTCCTCCTTGAACCACACTACCGGCCTCTCACCCTACCTCCAAACCACACAAGACACTCTACTACCTCTTCACTCACTTCTCCTCCTCTTCTCTCTCCTCTCTCTTCTTCGCCTCTGGTACTGACATCTCTCTCCATATCCTGCCACCTCTGCACCTGTACAGACTCTGCACCGCGCCTCTGGCATTCCCTCCTCTCTGGCCCTCTCCTCCTCCTCATCTGCTCTCTCTCTGTCCCCTCTGCTCTCCCTCAGCAGCCTCCTTCTCCTGTCTTCATCTCTTGATTCTTCCTCTCTCTTCTTCCTCTCTTTCTCTTCCGCTCTCGATGCCTCTCTTGCTTGACGCGGAGAGAGGTGCCGAAGAGCCCGAGCTTGAGAGCGCGCCAAAGAAAACGCTCCGGAAAACTCGAAAATCATCTCTCTCCTCCTCTATCTCTCCTCCTCCTCCTCCTCAATCTCTCCTCTCTTCGCAAAACCCTCTCTCTCTCCAGTCTTCTTCTCTCCTTCTTCCTCCTCCTCAATCTCTTCCTCCTTCCTCCCCCTCCCTCCTCCTCCCCCCCACCTCCAACCTCCTGCCTTCCTTTTTACTTCATTTACAGACTCACAACCTCGCACCCAACACATCCATCTCTCCTCGCATCACATCCTCCTTTCTTCTTCATCCTCTTTCTTCTTCATCCCTCTCTCTTCCTCCCCTCTTAGCTTCTCCACCTCCGCCTCTTTCCTCCCTCACCTCGCCCGACCACCCTCTGCGCCTCTCCCCCCAGGCTATTGCTCCTGAGGCTATTGCTTCCTGACCTTCTCTTACTCACCTCCTCTCAACTCTCTCTTGCTCCCTCTCTCTCTGCTCTACTCTCAAGGCGAGACCTGTTCCTCCTGACCCCCGCTCCGAAAGTTACCCGTCAGCAACCTGAACAGTCTCTCTTCAACTCTCTCTTCTTTCTTTCTTCTCCCAACTATCTGAGCATTCTACAGTAAACTACTCCCACCTCCACAGCAGTGTAACCACCCCTCACACCAGCAGGGATTCAAGGCCGACAGAGGTCTCCCTCCTTGCCGCCCACACTGCTAGAGCAGCCTCTCTCTGCTCTCTCTATCTCTCTCTCTCCCTCTCTTATCATCTTGACCTTTCTGCAGCCAGATCGACCTCTCTCTTCTCTCTGATCTGGATCCTCCAGGCAGCACTCTCTCAGGCTCTGCTTCCTGCACCTTAAAGGCCGCCTACCGGGTTGAACTTACCCTGCTGTGTCTGATCAGGATCCTCTCACTACTGCCTCTCCTCTCAGGCTCAAGTCCCCTCCCCTCCTCTTCTCTCTGTACTCAAATTCTCCTCTGTCATTCTCTAATCTCGCTTCTCCTACCATAGATATGCTGACTGGCAACTGAATCTTCTGCTTCCATCATCTCGTTTCCACGTGGGTGGCGATCTCGGCCTCTCTCTCTGCATCTCTGACTGACATCTCTGCTCACCACTGAATCAACACCCTGACAAGACTGAAGCTACTATTCCTTCCAGGAATCCCACCCCAGACCTGGGCTATCACCTTCAACAGCTACAGTCTGCCCTCACCCCTTGGCCCCAGGAGCCAGGATTGAACGGTGACACGACACTCAACTCTCCCGCCATCGCTAAGCATTCACGATGCTCCTGTAGGTACATGTACATGCTGCACAACATCAGGTATAACAATCTCTTACTTAGAAGGCGGGCGCGGTTCTGACAGGCTCTGGTCATTTCACCTCGACTGCTGCCAACCTCCTCTGGCTCTCTGCCTGGCTGGTGGCCATCCACCCCTGCAGCTCATCCAGAATGCAGCAGGCTCAGCTGGTCTTCAGCCCCACCATTCACCCACACCACTCCGCTCCTCCTCTCTCCCTCTCTGCTCTGGTCCGCTCTCGCTCCGCATCGCCTGGCGTACGCATCGTGCCGGCGTGGGCCCCGATCGGGCCCGGGATATGGTCACACCGATACCGATGTACACCGCCTCCGCCTGCAACTCCCAATCTGCAACAGCCAATCGACTTGTGACTACTGCACCTGGGCTAAAGATTCTTTGCTCCAGACTGTTGTCCTGTGTGGCTCATCAGTGGTGGAGCAGCTCCCGACATCAGGACAGCAGGCAGAAAGTCTCTACATCGAACACAATTCGAACACACCTTTTCCCGACTATATCTGGATTAAAACACAGATTTACTTCACTTAGATAGCACTTACTTATGTTACTTTTGTAGTTCGACTATGTTGAGGAAATGTTACTTCCTGTATTCTTGTTGTTCTTAGTTTGTACTCTAGGTTGAAATGCACTTATTGTAAGTCGCTTTGGATAAAAGCATCTGCTAAATGACATGTAATGTAATGTAATGTAATGTATATCAAAGTTACTACTTTGTTTGATCATATGAACCCCATTCAAATGTAGGTTTTTGTTTAATGACATTAATGAAGTAAACATCATCTCGAGCCTGCTTCCTCCCACTCACCTCCGCCTCTCGTCCTCGCCTCCTTCCAGGTCCCTCGCCATAAGAAACTAAAAGAAATGAACCCCCCAACCCGCGAACGAATGATCAACATTTACGTATGTTTTGTTGTCCATGTGGTTTTTACATACCAGTCGTATGCTCATGTGGACACTATGACTGAGATAAAGATGAAGAAAGTAGGCCTACTGACGCCGCTGCCTTAAGGCAAACACAACTATTTTCTGTATTTTCATTTCTATTTTTTTCAAATATTTCAGATTTCAGCATTCCAACGCATTTTCTTGTAATTGCATGACTGGAAAACTGCATCTGTTAAAAATCAAATGAACCCAATTGTATTCATGAGTGATGATGTTAGTCCATTTACTAGCCATTTAAAATTATGAAACCATTTTTAAATACGAACATTGTTGTGTAAAATGACCTGTTGTGGCCTCTAGAATAATCACAGCCTCATATAAAATATGACACTTGACACTATATGTATATATATATATATATATATATATATATATATATATATGGAGAGCCATACATACTCTGAATGCCTAGTTCTTTACTTTGTTGTTCTTAAGTCTCATGAGGCTGTGATTATTCTAAAGGCCACAACAGGTCATTTTACACAACGTCAGTATTTAAAAAGGGATTCACTATTTTAAATGTAATATGGATAAGATCTCCAAATGTCAATCATGTTTGATTCAGTATGGTTTTGACTTTGTCGTTCTTCGAGGTATATGGTGTTCCTAAAGGTCAAAGTAATGTGGTCATTTTTTATAATTTCTATAAATTAAAAGTGTCAAGTGTCCTATTTTGTATTATTTTCTAGTAAAGACAATATGCAGTGACTGCTGTTCACCAATATATTAGCATGTCTAATTTTGACAAGAGGAGCATTATTTTGGTCCAAGCTGTTGAATATCCATTTGAACTTGAAGTGGCACAACTTTGATTTATTTTATTGTTTTATTTTTATTGTTTTACTTTATCTATCTTACTTGTATGCTGGCTGCTGTCCGTGAGCCTCCTCCCCTCTCTCAGCCTCACACAGAGCCGTGTGCAGGTCCATGGCCAATGTCAAAGGAGCTGCAGAAGATGGCCTTGCTGAGACGAGCCGAGCAATTATATCCTGAATAATTATGCGCTGAAGGGGAGACACGATTCGCCCCACTGATCGGCAAAGTTCATGTGAAGTTATAATTAAACAATAACTCGTTTACAAATGAACGCACACGCGCATTTGTGTACTTAAGTGTGCAAAGTGTAATTAGCTGCGATGCATCTGAGTGAGATTGAAGAACAACAATGTCAAATGCTGGAATTATGTTCTGCTCATGAGCTCGTATCACTGTTATCTGTGTGGGGGGATGAGCTGTGTGTGTGTGTGTGTGTGTGTGTGTGTGTGTGTGACAGGGAAACTTTGGCATCAGATGAAAATATGTTGGAGGTAAATAAAGATAGCCACAGAAACGTTCATTTAAAAAATGTTGAATTTAATATAAATTAAAATTAAAATGACCATAGTAATTCATATTGAAACACTATGACGTTTTACACAATGTTAATATATATGTGATGTGAGTTTGACGATGTATTAATGTTGTTCCACCACACACAATCATCTCTCTCACTCTTGTTTTTTTGGTTTTGGTCTCAATGTGCTGAGTCAGCATTTAACAGCAGAAATAATACTGCACGTCCCGTACCTATCACCAGAGGCACCGAGAAACAAATGTTACGTTGTCGATCAATAGTTCAGAAAGAAAACAGGATCGCCACCAGAAGAGGCCTTCTTAACGTCGGGAGAAGAGGAGAGGAAGAGTTAATCCTGATAACAATGTGAGACACGGAGATGGAGCCGACACCCTGCACGATGCTGCCAGCCTGAACACGCTTCACAGGCTGACGTGGACATTCATATGCTGACTTTGATTTTGCAAAAACAAACATGAATGTGCAGGCTCATGTCGAGGTCTGTAAAACCAGCGTCTGGGTTATCGTGCTTCCCTTCGCTCCAGCTCCATGTGTTACTGTTGACTCTACAGGCACGATTGTTTTTGTTAATTGAATAATCCTTAAACTTTTTTTGCTATGAATTCTTCGGTGTATTGAAGTGTCAGGTGTCTTTGTTCAGGCACGGCAGTGTGACGGTGAGCCAGCATGCAGCAACACCGGGACCCTCAAACCAAATGTCATCCAGTCATCACTTTGGCAAACGCTGCAAAAACTCTGTCCGACTGCGACAGACGCAGAGTCTGTTTTTGCAGTTCTTAATTCGTCAAATGTATGTTGTCTAAATGTCCTTTGTTGTTGTTAACAGTTGACTGTTTGCAATTTATGTATTACTGTATCACTTCATTACTATTATTACACTTTATTTTCGATTTTCTGTATGTTCAACATTGGAAAATTGACAATAAAGATAACTTTGAAGTTGTTTTATTATTTACACCTGTGTTTCTGCTATTGTGACATGTAAAAAAAAAAAATTTAAAGTTGAAAAAAAACATACCTTTTGCTTGTTTTGTCCGACCACTGATCCAAAACCAGAGATATTCAAAGTAAAATATGATTGAAGTGACCAAAATCCTCAGATTTAAGAAGCTGGAGCCATAATGTTTCTGTTTGGATGACTTACAGTCTTACACGATGATTGAATTTAATTGAATATGATCAATTTGAAGGATCTTGTCCTGTCCAATTTGATTAATTATAATAATGTCAATACACACCCTCTAAAAGTCTGAAAACGTATACCAATAAGTTAATATTGCTTCCCAAAACTGCCATAGAGTTGTTAAAGCATTAACAATAGTCGTAACGCAATAAAGTTAACGTTATTTTTATGGGCTATATAAAATAAACTGAATTGAATTGAATTGAATGGGCATTTATTGAAAATGATTACATAAGTATGTTTTTCTGAAATTTCCAAAATATCTTTGAATGAAAATGAAGTGATAATCAGTTAAATCCAGGGTGTTACTGACACTGGTAATCATGATTCAACACTCTAACACCCTTCACTCTAACAGAGGGAACAGAAGTCTGTAAAGTGAATGCTATTTTAATATTCTATCATTTTGACTATTGTAATGAGGGCCTCAAATATCTTTCTCACATTCTTTACAGTATGACAACATGCTTCTAAATCTCCATTAGACAAACCACTTCACCTTCAGGCTATATTTAATAATTCTGCCAAAGGTTCATGATTTGCCAAACATTTGATTAGCTTGGCCTCACCCCCGGGTCCCGCTGTCGTCGCTAGATGGCGCTAGACCACCGATGATCCCTCTCTCTCTCTCTCTCTCTCTCTCTCTCTCCGGGTCTCTGTGTCTCCACAGGTTCAGCACCACGACAGTGGAGTGTTTTTGTTTTAGTTTTTTTTCGTCCTTCACTTGGAGCCTAATGGGAAATTTAAAGTCACCTAAATAAAAAGGAAGGCGTAATTAACGCGCTATTAATTGCATCTGCTCGAGAGCGGATGAAGGGCGCGAGGGCGCACCACTTTTTTTGGTGTGAGCTTCACAAGAGTCGACTTCGGAGGCCAGACACGGGGCTTCACTTCCGGGTGTCGTTTTCGTGCCAGGCATCCCAAATGGCGGGTCAAATGGAGAGCGTGACGCAGAGAGTCCGACATCTTTGTGTGCACGTTATCCCACATCATCTTCATCATCATCTTCGTCATCATCATCATCATCACACCCGCAGAGAGGAAGAAGCTGTTTTATAATCTGTAACACGTGCTGTATTCCAGAGGGATATCCATGTGGTTATAATCCCGCGTGGAAGTCAACTAACCATATTGTCATTGATTCATGAAACACATAAATTCAGTAAAAATGTACTTTTGAAGAATAAACCGCTGACTCTCCCTGGGTATTATGATAAATATATATAATGACGTATATATTTCTCATGTTGACGCTACTTTTATGTTATTATTTCATCCAGAAATAAAAAATAAATAAATGGGCCTATAACTGCAGACATGTGGGCACTACAGAAAAGATGTATTGCAATATCCGGGAATAAAAGGGCACCTGATGTTTTTGTTTTGTTTTGTGATCTTTTAAATTGGTCATCGACATCAATAAGCGATGAGCTATTGATTCCCAATCGATCCTCCTGGTTTGCTTTGTATTTGCTGAGGTAAATCTCACTCTGGTTTTATCCACACTCTTTTCACACTCTGCACTGCTTCAGTCAGACTTGCAGCTCGTGGAGTGAAATGAAGAAGAATCCAACTGTAATTCATGTTATTATGACATCACATGAGTTTGTAGTTAAGCAGGAAGTGGCAGAGAAGAAACAGCAACTCTGCATTCTGTCCGCCAGCTCCAAAATAAAATGAATCACAAAAGATGCTCATAGAAATATTGCAGCACCGGTTCCTTTGGGAATATTAAAATACCATCAGGGCCACCGCTGTCAACAGCACTGTCACTACGAGTCCCAACAGTTACAGTGGATGTTTCTGGTGAGATATCTTATATTGATCCTAAACTTTATGTTTGATATGGGAAAAATGCAATCCATGAGTTTTAAATAAATAAAGTAAATCTCACAATTGATGAAGTCTGGTTGTTCTGTTAACCTTTAGTTTAAAGTTCTTGACCTCATCAACCAAAGTGAAGCTCAAAATGACCAAAACAATGACAGTTTTTGTCTTGTGTTTTTTTTTTCCTTGGACAAAGCTCCAGAAAAAAACCATATTTGATCCAGAGCAGAGGAATGATGATGAATAAAACAACTTTTAGAATTTTTAGGATGAATTTTATGAGAGCCTACATTTTGTTTGACGATATCTATAGATTGTTCTTTTTTTATTTTGCTCCACACTTTACTGTGAGTGTGACTGTGAACAGAAAACAAGTGAAACCTCTATTTCAGTGAATCTTCACTGGACCCCTTTCCATCCTCCTAAGGACCATTATTGGTCCGCCGGCCCCACTTTGGGAACCTCTAATTTAACCCTAGATGGAAGCTGAGGTTCCCCCAGCCAAAGCCAGTCCATTTAAAAGCAGCCCGTGGCAGAAACAACATCATCGGCTCACAATCTTCTATTCATCAAGCCTGATTTTCTCCCAACATTAATTCACCCAAACCAATGAGCTCAAACCAAGAAGCCCTTTTTTTTTTTTTTTTAACCACAGATGCCAAAAGCAGATATTGAACTCACAGCAGCAGCATAATTCTCTTTTGCTGAATTCAAAGAAGAAAAATACATTTAGCCTCGACGTTGGAAAAAAGCTGTTTAATATCAACCCCCATTATTTAAAAATGTGCAAGTCCGTTGTTCGTGTGATGAAACACCTACCAGGCGTTTATCACCTCTGTATCTACCCCAGTTCATCCAGTGAATATGACATAGCCTACCCCCCCCCCCCCCAAAAAACAAAAATAAAAAACAACAACAAACGACTGGTTTAACAAGCAATTAAACAAAACAACAACAAAACAGCGTCGGATTGCTACGACATCCCATAACTTGGACTTCCAGTGAATTATGACATGGATCGATTCATTAAAGCTACTGAGGAGATATTTCAATGCCATAAACGTTGTGAAAAGTAAACCAGGACGGGTTGGGGAAAAAAACTGTTTTCATATGAGAAGGGAAAAGAATAATTCCCTGGATATCTGTTTTTGCATAAAACGAAAATCATAAGCTACGGAGAACAGATGTATTTACAATAACTGTGACGTATGAGGCAATCCCGCTGAAAAATAATAAAATTAAAAACATGTCTCTCTCCTTCCTTACCAAACAAAAGCCTTCTCGGTGACATTTCATATATATCTCGCATTTTATGTCAACTCTAAAAAGCCATCGTATAATAAATTACAATCTCATTAACATTGCTAAAAAATAATATAAAATGTCGAAGAGCAATTTCCCTCATGTAATAAAGCAACATAGACGAAGATGAACAAAATGGCTGAATTGACGACGACCTAACAAACAAATTAAAATAACATCCCGTGAATAATAATAATAATCTTAATCTTAATAATAATAATAATAATAATAATAATAATACAATTTTGATCATATGCTGCAATTTTTGGAATGTCACTAAAATGTGTTGTGGGATGAAAGGCCTTATTATTATTATTATCTGTCTTTTTAATAATCAGGATGCGCATCTCCGTTTTTATCATATCTGATTCATGTGGACAAAATAACAATGTTATCGATCCATCTGAATTCAGTCCTCAAAGCACTACACTTTGATTACACGATGTATTGTATATGGCCAAACAGAGCTCCTCCGACAATTTAAAGAAATTAAATTGATTCCACATGAATACAAAAAATAAAAAATCTTTAGACTGAAAAAAAATACGAACCATAAAATAAATGAAAGTGTAAACGAGCATAATTTCGGCAACAGAATGAACGTTAAATATCACACAAACACAAGGCAGTGGGTAGGCTATATGAAGGAGACTGAAACTCAACCTGTTTGTTTCTGAAAACATCAATCCGAAAAGTGCCCAGTGAAGAAAGAAACAGGCATGAAGTCATGACTTTTAAAGTTATACAATATTTACAAAAGTGGATCCAAATGTTCTGTGAGCGTGGCTGACATATACTTGTTGTAGATATATATCTATATAGCCCATCCTATTGTGGAAAAGTGCCAGATAATCCAATCAATCGCCACGGAGCCCTTCTCTCTGAGGGGGGGAAGAAATATCATTAACGCATGTTTTGTGGAAAAATATAATGGACTTTTTGTTTATCCTGCTCTCTGACTTATGATGAAGGTCATACCGTGTGTTCGTCTTCTTCTTTTTTTAAACCCACATCACTGCACTCTGGCCAATTATTGAAGAGTTTAGCCAGAGAGCTGCACAAATGTAATACTAATACTAATAATAATAATAATAATAATAATAATAATAATAATAATAATAATAATAATAATAAAATAAAAAAAGATAATATAATAGTAATAATCTATGTTCATAACTAAATCCTGAACTCATAAATAAGAGCAGTTTCTCCCAGCAGCGCGGCGGCTCTGTGCTGCCTGGCTGACAGATGGGACTCGCGCGATGCTCACCCTCAGCTGGACTCCACTGGACTGGGGGCTGCCGCCTTTACTGGCCTCCAGTTTACTCCATTAACGCAGCTCCTTTGACCCCCCCCCCCCTCCCCCTGCCCCTGCCCCTGCACCACCCACCCACCCATCACTGCTGGACACACAATTTAGAGCTACAAAACTAAACGCCTTTGTATTTCCTTTCCCTTTTACGCACAGGGAAAAAATGTGTCTTGTAATTTGATATAAAAGTGTCGAATGGAAACCATTCAGCTTTATGCTTTTAGTCTAAAACAGGTATCCCTCCTCCCCTCCCTCTTTTTTTCATTCCGTCAAGTATAATTTCCATACATAATAGGGGCTACACCTTGAAACTGCGTCGACTGGAGTCACAGTGCTGGGCATGTGTATCCTCGGAGAACACAACGCAGGCTTATGTTCCTTTAGCTCTGGAGAGAGGACAACACAATGTTCCGTCCTCCTCTCACTCATTCTCCATCTCTCAGATATTCACTGCAGATATTGTGTGAGTCCTCACTGCAATCTATTATACATAAAGCACCCACTATAGCGCGTCATAGTTCAGTGATTTATATATAACCTTGGGGATAAATAAAAAGGATAAACATGTCCTGGAGGAGCGGTCCAGCGGAGTTCATTGGACCGGGGTCTGGACCCCGTGGTGCGGCGGCGTGTCCTCGTACACATCCTCGCTCCCAGGCAGAGCTCCTGCGGGAGGGGTCATGCGTTTCTCCTTCTGTCTCCTGTTACAAAACCAAACCCTCACCACTTCTTTCTCCAGCTGCAGACTGTCCGCCAGGCCGAGTATTTCCGACGCTGCCGGTTTGGGGGACTTCAAAAAATGGCTCTCCAAAGCTCCCTTTACGCTCACCTCGATGGAAGTCCGTTTTTTCCTTTTCCTCCCCTGCGCCGCGATTTTGTCCAGGCTGGTCGGGCTGCCCGAGGTGGAGTCCGCCTCCTCCAACCACTTGTTCAACAGAGGCTTCAGCTTACACATGTTTTTGAAGCTGAGCTGCAGGGCCTCAAACCTGCATATGGTGGTTTGGGAAAACACATTTCCGTACAGGGTCCCCAGGGCGAGTCCCACGTCCGCCTGCGTGAAGCCCAGCTTGATCCTCCGCTGCTTGAACTGCTTGGCGAACTGCTCCAGGTCGTCCGAGGTCGGCGCATCCTCGTCCGAGTGGTCGTGGTGGCTCTGCGGTCGGTGCTGGTGCTGATGCTGGGACGCAGGGTGGCCGTGATCGCTGAGGTGCGGGCTGTGGTGGTCGTCGTGGCTGTCTCTTAGGTTGTGGTGGTGCATCCCTTGCCCGCTGCCCGGGATCAGTCCGTTGACGCTGAAGCCCGGCTGGGAGTAAATAAGGCTTTGGCCGTTCGTCGTGGCCATGCTCGGTATGTGAGCCGCGGTGGTGGTCCTCCACGCCCGGCCGTCGTGGTGGTTCCCGTGCGTCTGGTGCACCAGGTGGGGCGCCCGCGCCTGGTGCTGCTGCAGGTTGTTGCTGGAGTTGTGCATCTCGTCCCGGGCACTCTGCACCGCGGGTTTGATGTCCTGCTCGGCGCCGAGCGGGCTGGAGGACCACGGGGCTCCCTCTCCGTGGGACAGCGCCGTGATCCACTGGTGTGCGTGGCTGAGCGCGTGGCTGTTGCTCTGCAGCGGGTAGTCGCTCTGCAACAGGCTCTGCGCGTCCCGGTACGCCGTGGCTTGCTGCATGCTGCCGGGCTCCGAGTGCACGATGGATGCGCTGGAGGTGAGGATGTTGTAGTGGTTAGACGCTGCGGTCGCCATGACTCTCGGAGCCGGACTGGTCGCTCTTATTAAAGGAAGCTCGCATTTGACAGATCCTCTCCTGCCCACCGGCGGCTCTCAGGCGCTCTGCCAAGTGGACGCCGAGGCGCACCTGGACTCCGCCACGCCCCCGCCCGCTCATTGGGCGTCAGAGGATGATTGACGTGGTTACCAGGGGCAACGACGCGGTGATTGGCTGCGGGGAAGTCTCAACAAACACTACTCTCTTTGTTGGGAGAGGTGCGAGTTGAGGCTCCCGTGGAAGCCGAGAGCCGGAGTGCAGCATGGGGAGCCGGAGCACCGGGATCAGCAGCTGTAAGATACAGTTGATTTACTTTGATAAGCATGTTCTATAGGACTCAGGCGGAGGGAGCCTTGATCCGAGAGAGCGGGCTTTACCCGATCGGGGGGGATTACTACTGTAGGATGTGCACTTGTTTATTGAGGTAGACTTTATATTTTGTTAATTGTAATTTCTGCGCATATTTCTAATATTAAATGTAAAGGAAACGTGTGAGTAAACTCCTGTTCGGCGACGTTAACTTATATTAATTTGAGCCAAGACTGTTATATTTCAAATGATATGCATATATGCTGCATGTCTCTCATCTGCATATCAAGGCCTGTCTGTAAAATGCTGTTTAATGTTTCTTAGTGCTGCAGTGTTGCAACATGTCTGCAAGACGTTGTAGGTGTGCATATTAATAGGTGTGTGTTATTTGTGCACCGTGTGTGTGTGTGCGTGTGTGTGAAATAATATACTGACTATTCATACACTTCATTTACATAAGTACGAATATGCTGACATATTGGCAGATAAAACACATAATGTTAATGTACAGTGCTGTTCAAGATGGTGAAATACATCAAGAATACAAGAAGTTTAATTTCCAAATGTAGATGTCTGGTCAAGGAAAAAGCTCTTGACGTTTCAATCAAATCGGTTTTATTAGAATAATGTTTTTCTTTGAAAATATAAACTTTAAATTGTGAGTTAAATGGACCTCAGTTGGTGACCAATAGTCTTTCACGTAAAAGTTGTGTAGCAGTTTCATTAAAAAACGAAACCTGACAACTACTTATTAAAGTTATTCATCACAGAATCACTTACACTATTACACGCGTAATAACACGTATAAGTGTTTGTAAAAGTAAATTAAAAACATAATTTAATGAAGTCTTGTAAAATGTGGATATATTTAATTTGTCTCCTCGTGGAAACTTTTAACATCCCATAAAGTAAACAAATCCACTTTTGGACCAGGCTGTAAAGTGAATTAACTGCATGGGCGGAGTGGCTCTATATCAAGGAGGGTCCAGGACGAGTTGAGGTTCTATATATAGTTTGAATGATGTACAATATATATATATATATATATATATATATATATATATATATATTTAAATGTCATTTCTGTGATTACCAAAATGTTCCTTTTAGTTTGAGACTCCTCTGGTTGTTTACAGCATGTACATTATCCGTAGATCATTCAGGATGCATATCATTAGAGCCCTTACGGTTCCTCATACGTCCCCAAAGTAGATGTTGAAGTTATGTTCAGGTCCTACACACATCTTTATAGTTCATAGTGTGTGGAACGCTACTCTGGCTGCTCATCATCCAGCAAAGTGAGAAAACACACAAGTGAAGAGGAGGATTAAGTCCACACTCGGGCCTCCGTGTCCAGGGCAGGTTTTCATCCCAGCTGCCGTCCCCCCAGTGTCAGCTTCAGGGACCAGGACTTTGTCCAGAGAGGGGACATTCCTGGCCGAGCGCTGCTGGTTGCCATAGGGAGAGGTAAATGAAACAACAGCCCCCCCCCCCACCCCCCCTCTCTGTTCCTGGACTATCTAAAGGCCTCTATTTAGAGAGGCTCTCTGCTGCGGGGACAAAGCCTGGGCATGGATAAAGGAGGGAGGGGTAAAGAGCACCGGGCCCTGAGAGGCAGAAAGACCTAGAAGAAGTGAAAAAGATGAGAGAGATTATGTCTGTCCTCAAAGCTGCTGCTCACATGCACTGTGTGAAAATAAAATAAAACACAACTTTAAAAATGCTGCTAGTCAGAAGTAAATTCTGAAGCAGTCGCTTTGTTCTGAATACTAGACCAGGCATTAATAATTCTTACTGTATAGATGCAATTAAAAAGCAGTTTTTGTCGGCCTATAACAATCACGTCTAGCAGAAATAAAATAATACATACTGGCCACAAATTAAACATATAAATCAATAGTCAGTTCTTCAATATGCACAATTTATAACTTCTAAACTATGCAAATGACTGAAATTGTAATTAAACATTGTATATAATAATCCAGACCCATAGCAGTCAAATTAAATAGCAATAACAAAGCAATCATCAAAGACATTCTTTCACCAAAAAATAATCAAACTGTGTAGTAAAACAGAAAAGTCTAGACACAAAAATTATTCTTAGCACCGTTAATTTATACGAAAAGTTCACACAAGGACACATGTCACGTGTATCGACTATAGAGGTGAACAATACAGGGCAGGGAACAAAGGGCAAGTGCTAATTACAAAATGTTTCAGATGCTTTATATGACCTGGATTTGATTTTGATGTCGTGCATTGATTTAAGACGTTTCTTTTGTGTTGATGCTGCTTCAGTCACAAAAATAGACATATATAATCTGAAGTTACTAAAAAAGATGAATACAAATACAAAATATAATCATATTAAAATTAATTTAGGCTAACACAATTGTATGTCCAGCACATATTGTGTCATATGTTGTTTAGGCTCAATCTGCAAACACAATGGACCAACAATCCAAAATATTAGAATCAAAAATTGGCATAAGCCAGAAGACAAGTCATTTTCTTGACTGTAGTTATGTCTGTTTACATTAATACTATCTGGACACACATTGAAGTAAACCAGGCCTACGAGGATCATTTGAGAAACCAGAAATAAGCTGATATTCATTCCGTGTATAACTCAAGCTCTTCAATCAAGTATTGCTGATTGGGCCTTTAATGAATCTCATTTGGGCTAATAATCCTTTATGGATGTGAGTCCAGCTGCAGTGATGGCACATGAAGCAGCCGGGATATTTAAACCATACGAGGAAAAGTTTCCAGGCACGGCCCGCTAATTCATCCTGGTAATATTGAACATTATTGTGGCGTAACATTGAAATCGGCCAAATCAAAAGAACATTGTGGTAATTAGGCTGTAATTCAAGGAATTACCACATCGCCACACAGGCTTAAATAGTCGTGTTGGGAGAAACGCAAAGCACATTATTTTAATGGTGTAATATGCAAACTATGGCTCGTTTCAATTACATGGCTTAACAATGCATAAATGATGCGAGCCTTGTTATTTGGACTGCAGGGTCCTCAGTTATTCAATCACTCAGAGGGGCCAATGTTAGGGGCCACGCCGCCTCCTCTCACAGTAAAAACATGGCGCCGAGCACAGAGGGCCACTGACAAACTACATTTAAGGGAATAAAAATGAACAGCCGAGAATGTAAGCGTTAAATTAACAGTAGGATAATTATATGACCCGTGTGCTGTAAAGATTCAATTTCTCACGCTCTAATTAGGCGACTGTCTCCCCATACATCAGCTCACATCCCTCGACCAATTTCTCACCAGAAAGCGTCCTGCGAGCGAAATAATTAGATTTTATTAAGACACGGCTCGCGTAATAAAAAAAAATCAAAGGAGGGGCTGGTTGAGTATGATATGTTTTTTAAACCATTGATTGTTCCACACATACAGTCCACCGAGCCTCGTTTAATAACGAGGACATTGAGTGGAAAGTGGAGGGAAAGCATGTCTGACTGTATTAACCCTTATAATGAGCTGTCCACTCTATAGGAAGACAGACATATAGACCATGGTGACCCTTTTTGGAAAGATGCTATTCAAAAATCACTCAAAATTACTTAAAGCTTCAACTTGCAATACTTTTTTTTCATCATATGACCAGTGATTATAAAACTAGCTTGGAGTCTAACATGCAGCTTACACAAGTGTGATGTGGAAACTCTAAAAAGCACCCTTTTTTTGTTTTTGTTTACATTAGCAGACATCTTGTGCCTCATTGTCAAAACTTGGAAATCAAACAAATTTGCACATTCATAGCTTCTTTAATTTTAGCGAGGTAATCAATGTTTTTTTGTTTGTAGAAAACCCATTTGTGAAACAAATTATTATTCCATGCAGAGAGTATGTTCATGTCTTAAAACACGCCTCCGGGGGATCATTACATTATTTGTTTTGTCCAACCAGCATCCTCAGACCCCAAAATATTAGTTTATCATCATAACAGTTGAAGAACAATACCACATTTTTACAAAAAACTACTAAATGATTCATCAATTATTAAAATAGTTGAAGATAAATGCTCCGTCGATTGACTTATTGTATTCTCTCTAACTATATACATATTGATTAGTAGGCTCATATTGAATACCGTTATAATCTCTTGACTACAATCCAATGTGGAACAATTCGATGTTTACCATTTTAGCATTTAGTGCCACAAAAACACAACATAGTCCCCGATGGAGCATTATTGGTTTATTAGTCTCATCTTCAGGGAACAATCACGACTAAATGGATATTTCTTTGCTTTGCAACCACAACTTTGACTTGTTTGGCTCTAACCGAAAATACCGAACCTTTTCCTCTCCAAGGCTGTGTCGACATTAAAGATATCCTGCGATATAACAAAGAAACATGACATGGTTACACTGTGGAATATCTACAGTGGAAGACATTCAATACTTTGTAATCACACACAGATCAATTGCTGCAAAGTAATAACACAGATGTCATGTTGCTGAGGTTTTGTATTTCAGATTAGCTATTCAGATATCAATAATTCTCTTTACGACTCGCTTCAAGTCTTACATAACGAGAGCCCACGCCTTTCATCCTTACTGTAATTGTTGTGTGCATCAAAGAGAGGGAGATTGACAGGCTGCATGGGAGGATTAATACAGTGGGAGAGTGACTACACACTGGAAGGGAGGGAGAAGAGAGAGGGTAAGATATGGGGTGAGGAGGAGAATGAGAGAAAGTAGAAGGGGACAAAAAGTGGGGAGAGAGTTAACGAGAGGGAGAGCATTAATTGTGTGCATTGTGCCGCGGCTCTTTGGCTGAGTGTGGCTGTCGAGGTGCGGCCGCTCGCCCTCCAGCAGCCCGCCGCCATCCGAGCCCGCTCTCAGGACGCGGTATTCCAACGCAATTAGGCCACTCAAAGGCCTGCTTAAAGCTGCACCACACACACACACACACACACGTTCAGATAGCAACAGCCCCTGTGGGTCCCCTCCATTGTGGCGGGGAGGTGTATTCTGCCCCTCTTTGAGGCCCTGGATGTAGAGACCACCCTGGGGAGCAGAGAAAAGGGAGGATTACCTCTCTCTCTCTGTCCCCTTCCCCTCTGTCTTTTTCTCTTTCTGCCTCTTTTGGTTTGGGAGTTCACCTCCAAGTCAGCTCAGAGCTGAGCTCGGGTCGGTCCCTCCAAAGAGACGCCGTGTACTCGGGGAGTTTTATGCGAGAGGAACCGGAGGAAGAAGAGCAATGAGGCATTTCTGTGATGGATGCCATTGCGGGACTGCTTTAGCAATATCACTTCCCTCTTCCTCTTTCATTATTCATAGAGCCATATATTTCAACAAGTGGCGTGGGGCGTGTAGCTCAGCAGCTCGTCCCCGTTGGCACCAGTCGCTCCCCCCTGTGTTCAGAGGAAGCTCTTCGTGATAGCAGAGTTCTGTTGGCTGCCTTTCGGCGCGCCTCATTCCCCAGAAAGCATTTAAAGCAGATTACTAAGCTAACGCTACACCTCCCTAATAAGAGAAGAGAGGGGGAGGGAGAAAAAAACTGGCACATTAACACCTGCAAATTGAAGCAATACTACTCAATGGCATCAACAGATTAACGAGGTAATCCACACAATGAGGTCTTTGATTCGTGTGCTTTGGCAGGCGCGATGCACACTGTTATTCCGGACTGTCCCATAGCACGAGAAAACCTGGCATAGAACCGCTCCCTTTTTATTGTCTTCCCCATCAGATGAGCTTTTGAAGAATTTTAACTGGTGCATCTGGTGTGTGTGTGTGTGTGTGTGTGTGCCTGTTTCCTTGTCAGAGAAATAAGCTGCTGGCTGCTCCTGTGGCACAAGTGAGGGGAGAAGGGAAGGAATCTCTGGCTTTCTGAAGGCTGTTTAAACAGCAGGGCTGAGGAGCTCTCCCTCACCCTCTGCCCCCCCCCCTATTTTTCTGCATAAGGACGTGCGTATAGGCTATGTGTGTGTGTGTGTGTGTGTGTGTGAAACATCTCGGGGCCCCATTGCTCATGTGCAGCTCGATTAGCCCCACGTGCCTCGTTCGTCAGACGTGGAGGCCGAGCAGATGGCAGGAGCCGCTCCGTGTTGCCGCGCTGCGGCGATGTAACGCCGCTCTAATTGAAACATCAATACCGCCCTGTCAATACACCACTGCTACTTTACACCTTTACCTGCAGACATCTTTGTTTCACATCGAGACGCACCGAAGAAATAGTTTCAGGCCGATTCCAAAACGGCAACGGTGTAACTTTCCTCCACCCCCCACGCTCTGAGACAGCTTCTGGTGGTTTTCGAAATATCCTAATTTCAATAAAAAACTGAATTGTCTGTTTCTCACAGAGTTGCGGCGTTCGGGGAAGCATGCAGAAAGAAAGACAGAGGCTTTTCCTATTTCGCATCTCCACATTTTTTTTAATGAATTGATAAAAAGTTGAGGGAGTTCACGTGGCTGTTGATCGTTAATTTGATGTTATCGGAAAAGTCAGCGGAGAACAGAGAGAAATTAGGCGGCTGGAAATTAATTTGCTATTTGTCCAACTCAATGAGGAGTGACACAGCCCTATAATGAATGGGTAATCCATTTCTTATTGCACTGAGCTGAATTCACCCTTCATTGAAGTGGAAAAAAACAAACATATCTTTCCCTAACCTTTGCAACATCAGAACAGGGGGGTAGATGAGTGCAGAGCCATGCTTCTTCAGATGTCCATGTTTGTGTGTGTGTGTGTTTGAGTTTTACAGCCACGCTACGAATCCCCAATACATGATTTGTGCCGAAACCGAGGTCACACCGGACACGGGACTGACCCACGATCAATTGACTTGCTGCACTGGGGAAAACAACAATCTTTATTTAACCGTGGTTCTGTTTGTTTCTTCCTCTGCTCGGTTCCTCCTCCTCCTCCTGGATCTGAAGAGTCCGACTGCTGACGCCCTCCTGGAGACTCTGAGCTGGTAAGGATCTGTTCTCTCTGGTGGTCTTGGTCCCACGAGGCTCCTTCACGGCAGAAGGTCTCGACTCCATGGAAGACGTCTGTGAAACGTCTCTCTGATGTAACTGTTGAATACAGAAGTATTAGAAGAGGGAACTTCATCTACAGGAATTACATGAAGAAGCAGGCAGTAGAAGCAACATCAGATAATCTTGTTGTTTTCTAAAAACATTGATAGAATTTATTCTTTTTAAAGATTGAAAAATGGCGAGCATCATTTCCTAAATCACGACGTGATGTTTGTGATGACGTCAAATGTTGTCCAACCAACAATCTGAAAGCTAAAGACACTGAACACAAGACAGACATGAAATCCTCTCCATTGAGGGAACGGTTCTCATTAAAGGATGAATCAATGACATATTAAAATACTTCATGGATTCATTGTTTTTAGATCAGCACATGTCCAATAAGAAGGATTTGAAATGCAAAACATTGAAGTGGAAAATATTGCATTAAATGTTTAAGTTTAAGCCCGAGGGGGGAAAGTTGTTAAATGCGGCTAACTGCAATTGAAAAGTATAAAAAAACTATTTGACAAGTCGGTTAAGTGGCATTCGACTTGAACGTCACTCAAACCAAAGAGCCGTGAGACAAACGCGTCCTCTCTGAGAGGAGCGATGGGACTTCTTTGAAGTCGTGCACGGCGGAAACATCAACGCAACATTTCACGTTTTTCACACCGCTTCTGATTTGATTGGCTCTCTCTCATGATGATGTCATCTCGCTGCCCCGTCGTCTGCTGTGGTTGCGGATAAAAAAAGCCTCATTAACTGTTTACGTCAATGAATCCTCTTCTAATATTGGCATAGCAGCAGTGGATGGACATTCTGTCAGGTTCTTGTGACGGGGTGAGGCTCAGGTGCAGAGAGACAGGCTGGACGCAATATAAATAACAAAAAAAAGCACTCTTTAATGAGGCAAAACAGTTTACAAAAAAACAAGGTCCAAAAGGGGCAGGCAGAGGATCGTTGGTCAGGGCAGGCAGGGTCGAAGCAGGCAGGATCAGATACGACAGACAGGACGATGGGAAAAGGACACGGAACCATAGACGACAATCCGACAGCAGACACGGGAAAGACTGACACAATATATAGGGGGGGAAACACAGGTGTACGACATCAGACAGTAACGAGACGAGAGTGGCTGAGGGCAGGTGCAGGGAATTAAACAATTAAGAGAGAGAAGACACAGAGGAGACATAGGAGACACGGAACAGGGTGTTACACATTCACATTCATTTTCACAGATTTTCTTATTTGGAAACTGAACTCGGAGCACTATCTGGACTTGAAGTGCTGCCGTTTACTGGAAGTCAGGGAGGGAGGGGCGTGTTGATGGATTATTAGTCCCCAGAAATGATGGAACAGACACAAATAAGTGTCAGGATAGCCAACAGAGACATCCACCCCACCCTATTGCACAAGGATAAAGCCATTCATTACAAAAGATGTCATGATTCATCGCAGTGATTACATAAAAAAGTTGTAGTCCAACATTTTCTTTTAAACATTTTGAGAAAGATTTTGAGAAAGAATAGTGAGAATAAAATTTATGCTTTCAGTCCCTGCATTCCCCACAAAGCAACCAACAGGATCTTCTCATTAAACTCTTAATCTGTTAAACGCCTCGTAAACTGAAGCGACCCTTCATCTGATGTACTTTGACGTATTTCTACATGTTGCGGTACATCATTAGTTCTTGTTTAGACTCTCTTTAGGTTTTCCGTCTGTTGCGCTTCACGCCAGCACCACTTTCAGCGAGGGGGTTGTGACCCCCACGCCCCCACCCCCCTTATGGATGTAATGGGCTGAAAAAGAGGAAGAAAACACCAGAATAAATCAGATTCTGTTCCTCTCAAGTAAAAAGGACAAGCGGCCGAATTTGAAAACAATCACAAAGGGTCTCGACGTTTCACACTGTGTTGACGACGCGGCTCGAGTGTTTAAGTGACTGTCGACGTCTCCGACTTGCGAGGAACCCCGAGCCGGCGGCTTACGGCGGGGCGCTTCGGCGATACAGTATTTACAAGGCGCGTGGAAGTGGGAGCGCCGCAACAGACGGCAGCGTACTCGGCACTTTCAATTATTTCTCACAGCATTCATGGGAATAGAAGCACAGCGGGGAGGACAGTATGAACAGCAGAATATAGAGAGAAATCCCAAGATGCAACTCATCGTATGTTGCTGTTGAGAATAGTGCATGTCTCCAAAATAGGAGGGGTAGAAATAGTACGAGTGGCGTGTGGACACGGCGATGGAGCTAAAACCAGAGCGTTAGTCATCGGAGGGTTAAAGTTATGAATTGATAGCATCTTAAAAAGTCAAGTGCTCGTACGAGGCGTGTGCAGATAGTCCTCCCTTCTCCACAGGGGCGAGAATCACAATGTCCTATTCTGAATGACTCTATATGATTCTACGGCCATGCTGTCTAAAGGCTCACAATGACAACGCTGATGTCTCGTAGGTATAATGTTTAACATGTTCAACATATCATTTGATAATGGATGTTGGGTACATTTCTACAAATGTTGAAAATATTGGCAAAAAAAACAACGAGACTGATTTAAAGTAACCTCTTGTAACCCCGTGAAAGGGTTTTTTCTATCTCTGTGGAGTTTTTCCTGATCCGATGTGAGGTCCTGGGACAGGGATGTCGTTTGTGTACAGATTGTAAAGCCCTCTGAGGCAAATTTGTATTTTGTGATAATGGGCTATACAAAATGAACTGAATTAAATTGAATTGAAAGAGCAACGAGAAATGGTCTTTAAAGATGTAATGACATGAATTCTTAAGTGAAACATCATCTGTCGGTGGTGTGGCCAGAGGATCATTAACACCCAGTAGGATTCATGTTTCAGAACAAATTGGTGGACCAACCATTCACAGAACTAATAGCTCCAAAACTATAGTATAAACTATAAGCTGTTCTATTTATTAGTGGGATGCACGTCATGTCGTGCCAGTGCGCTTAGAGACTCACCGACGTATTCAGATTGGTTGTATTGTTGTTCTTCTTCTTTTAGATTGCACTGGTGTGCGTGTATCTTTCCAAAAATACGAGTATACGCTCCGGTTCCTCCCTCGCGGTCCCGACCCCCATGACCTACTCCCATTTAATTCAATTCAATTCAGTTTATTTTATACAGCCCAATATTACAAATTGGCCTCGGAGGGCTTTACAATCTGTACACATACGAGATCCCTGACCTTTGACCTCACATCGGATCAGAAAAACCCCCATTGGTCTCAGACAGTTCAAAGTATTAGTTCACATGAACAAGTCTCTCCCAAATGCAAAAAATAGAGGTCGAAAAACTAAAATGTGACGTCATCAAGTACATGTATGAGCAGCTCTGGACATATTACTGGATGACATGACACACGTTCACCACTATTGATTAAAACGTTCCTATGGAAATAAAAAATGGATGTCTTAATTGAAATGGTATTTCCCTCAAAGTCATGGACCAATTTGCTTAAACAATAGGTGTTTTGGGGTCTAACTTCATGTCAAACCATTTTTTCTTCTTGTCTGCTATGACAGATATATTGACCCATATCTCCTGATCCCCCCTCACACAACTACTGAGAACGACATAATTAGGGCTTCCAGCTCTTTGAGGGTCTCCGTTCGTCTCTTGTATGACATTTTTGTGAATTAAACTTCCTCAAAAGGGTAGTGGAACTCATGGCCTTACAGAGCCTTGATTATAATACACGGGGCATTCATTAAGTTGAGACGTGGGATTTATGTCAATGATGTGCGGTTAGGAGAGTTTGGTGAATCTGATTTTGAACCGACGTACCTGAAAGACGCTGAGGATGAGAACACGTTAATGTTGTTGCATGAGGCCCAAATGAGTCATAAAAGAATAACTCCAGTCCGTATTTTCATAGCTCGAGGTTATGATAACACATAAAAATGCGTTTTATCATCTGATTTGTTCGTTTTCATTAATGTCACCGTGGCCTGCTCAGCGGCTCACTGTGGTAAGCACAGAGTGTTTCATAAGCCACGGGAATGAAGTCCAAAAAAGAGAAAAAACAAAACACAAGACCGGTAGATGTGCCGTACATACACGCCGACGCCATATTCATGTGACTAAGGCGTCAACGGAAACAGACGACAACCAGAGCTGATCTCTGTCTCCTCCTTTAGTGAGAGAGGCTCAGACAGAGACGCTTGTTTCCCAGTCCTTCCACTGTCTCTGTGGGACGACCCCCACACACACACACACACAACCTAGAGGATCAAACAAAGGACATCATTTGTAGGCCAAGTCTTTTTCTGAGCGTCTCTCTCCTCGGCTCTGCATACCAATCCAATACGGAGGGGAAAAAAAGCCACGCCGTGGTACGTGTGTGTGTGTATATGTGTGTGTGTGTGTGTGTGTGTGTGTGTGTGTGTGTGTGTCTGGGCCGGGGGTTGGAAGGTCTGTTTGCCTCTCCGCCGAGCATCGATTTATCCGTTTCTCCAATTTATTTCTCCTCCTTGCCTCTACGATCCATTCAGATGTGCCTCTAGGGGAGGAACTCGGGGTAAAGACGTTGTCGGCCCTCGTTGTTGCTCCGAAGACGACTCAAAGCTCCTCTCCGGGCCCGGGGAACGCGGACCCCTCGCAAGGACATGTCAGGCATTAACCTGCACACAAACAGGGCAACCTGCTGTCCAGCGGCACACTCTTTTTTTTCCAGGGCTGTAATTGGCCTCGTAATGCAAGGGCACAGGCAGAAGGATTCAATCTTTGTGGGAGGATAATAGTGAAATTAGAGTTATTTCAGTTCAGATCCTGTGCTGGAAGATGATTTAGTGGACCACAAAATGTCCTCTGAGTTCTGGCTCTTGTTTCGGCAGCAGCGACTGTTGGCGAAGCCGGGATGATATGTAATTGTTCCTCATAATCAGGCCAAGTGTACGGGTGGATATGATCAGAACCACAAGATCTCAAATCCCCATTCAACCATCTCCGTCTGCATGCTTCTGACATTTTCAGACGTTATTACTCAGACTCAAGGATTTGTATCCTGAAGCCTCGGCGGTGAAGACAGAAATGCTGCATGTGCACAAATCCCGCTGTCGTACCCACTTACACACACACGCGCGCACACACACACACAGACAGAGATACACACACACACACACACACACATATAGCAGAGATCGGCGAGCCATTCTTCAGTGTCACAGTGAGCGACGCCTGGCACATCCTTACACCTGAAGTTGATCAATGCAGATATGTCCAGGGGGAAATTGAAATCCATAGGAAATTAGGCGGCACCAGTGATTTATTGGAATAGTAAATCAAAGTGTGTGTGTGTGTGTGTGTGTGATGTGTGTTTCCGCTCTGTGTACAAGTACTGTACCTTGTGTCTGGCTGGGACACTGATGTCAGCGGCCCGCACCTTCCCGTCTCTCTCCATTTGGTAGACCCATTGAATCAGGTCCAGAGGTGGGTACCGGCCCCTTTGGTCCTCCCCCCTGTGAGGGACGGGGTGACGCGACCCCATGGACACAATGCTCTGCAGGGGTCCCTCTAAAGAACAGAAAAGAGAAAGAACCACTGATGAAGCGTTGCGTGGCACTGTGCGCCTCAGTAGCTGTTTTCAACTAAATGTCAAGTACATTTTGTCCAAATGTTTTAAATATTTCCAAAAATGAGCTCTCTACTTTGATTTACTGGACTGGAGTCGAACAAAATAACAGACTTTTGCAGATTTAAAATACCATAATCTGTTTTCACTGTTCTATTCAGTCCTTAGATTTATAAACCTGAAGATGTTCATGAAATCAAATCCTGTGTTTACATTCTGTAATTCACTCTCGATATTATACACTTTGTTGTGTACGATTCAAACGACCTCCTGACGTATAAGGGATTTACACAAAACATGCAGCGTGTAATCTGGTGTTATTTGTCGTTGTACCTCATTGATATGATCCTCACTGCTGCCAGAGCTCTATTGTTAAAGTAAGTGTTGTGATTTAATACTTTGCTCATGCAAACCAAACATTTCCGACTGCTTTTCTTCAAATTAAAAGCATGCAGCTGCCGGGACACAGGGCAGCTCTTATTGTGAAGGGGTCACAAAAGTCCAACTTTGTTCAGTTTGGTGGCGAGCGCACTGCGGCCTCGTGATAACAGCTTGTACACAGGTTTAACCCTCCTGTTACCTTTATATTTACTGACATATTTTACCCTTGGGGTCAATTTGACCCCAGCAATTAAAACCTCCAGAAAATTATTAGAATTAATATTGTTTTCCAAGTTTAAGTGTGAGGTACTTTATGTTTGTTTGTTGACTACCTAAATAGCCCTTTAAATATATTAAAAAGTTGATATTTCTTATATGTTTGACAGTGAAAAACAGCCTGTGGTCAAATTGACCCGAAAGAACACCGACATTAAACATTGAATGGGGTCAAATTGACCCTAATGTAACAGGAGGGTTAAACAGACGGGAAGTTTTCCGAGATAATATTTCAAGACATTTCACACGTATAAAGCCATTTAGAGGGAAATCGTGTCACGGTTAGAAATGTTTTCAATTGAATTCATTGCAGAATTCTTCTGGCAAAAATCTAAAAAAATTACTTAAAACTGTTGCTTTTCCCTCTTTGTCTATCCCATAATGGAAAGCGTGACACTGATATTCGCGACTCACACAACCTTTCACTTCCTGTTCACCATAAAACAAAGTTTGAATCCTAACCTGGCCTCATTAAGAACGTACGCATCGACACATCCTGACTTCAGAGGGTTTCTCCTCAGCTTTCTGTGCTTGTGAAGTAATCTGATCCATTTAAGAATTAAATTATAACACAGGCACACTTACAGGGAAAATCTAAAATATATATCCGACACTGAGCACAAGTCTCTTGGAGGAGATGGCATTCATGCGTGAATGTTCAAAAAAATCCAGGCGGATTTTCTCAGGAATAAAACAGAGACAGTGTGTGTCGTGAAGCCCAATTGAAGGATTACCGCCCCACACACACTCACACAGCCCTTCACTTGCTGTTTTTTCTTCTCTTTTCCAGGTACAATGCTTGTGTTCCAGCTTGTTTTTGTCCTGCTTTAATTGCTTTTTTCTCTCCTCTTTTTTTTTTTTTTTTTGCAGAGAAGAAGAAAAGACAACAACAAGGCGGCGAGAGCTGCAGCTAATTGAAAGGCTGTAATTGTGAATGGGGGCATTCATCTGGAGACGTCGGCCGTGAATTGCGCCGCACAATGCGCCGCGCCGTGCTGCTCAGATCACCAACGAGTCACCGCACACACACACACCGACGCACACACACACACACACACACACACATTGAAGCCCCTTAGATCACTGGTGCTCAGAGGAGCGACGTCATCACACCTCGCAAGACACCGAGCAGGGGAGGGGAGAAGGAGTGAGGTGCTCGGGGGTGGGGGAAGGAGAGGGGAAGAGGAGGAGGGGAAGAGGAGGAGGAGGAGGAGGAGACGGGATGGTGGAATTGATGTTTCCTACCGTTGGATTTTGACCATAGAGCCCAGGAGGCAGAACAGATTTTGCCACATTCACATAAACACACACACACACACACACACACACGCACGTGTGCACAAACACACATATTATTTGTGCAGTCATACAACAAAAAAGATTACGCACGGTCTCTTTCTCACACTCACAGAACACAAAAAAAGACACATACAGGACTGTCTCAGAAAATTAGAATATTGTGATAAAGTTCTTTATTTTCTGTAATGCAATTAAAAACAAAATGTCATGCATTCTACACTGCACACACACACACACACACACACACACACACACACACACACACACACACACACACACACACACACACACACACACACACACACACACACACACACACACACAGTAATAGAAAGGTAGACCCATGTACACACGTTTGAAAGATAAACATCCAAACATTATGTATGTAAGTTGTCAGAGCTCAACCAACAAACCCCTCCCCCCGCTGGAGCCCACACACACATCCTTCGGCCAAACAAGCACCAGGAAGCCCAAACACACAGAAACACGGTCACAAAGAACAAAGTGACGCTATATGTAAAGAACCCTCTCATCCCAGCGAGGCGAGGCACCTGTCAGCGCGGCGGCTTCTACAGAGAAACACCCGGAAACAACAACTCAATTAAACACACCGTCCTCAATTACTGCCACATAATCACTGCAATTTAGATACACAGCCACCAAACAAACACAAACAGGGTACCGATCGGAGAAGTAAGGCCACACAGACACACACACACACACACACACACACAGGACTCCCCGTATTGTATCTGCTGTCTAACTGTCATAAAAGCGAGGAGACAGCTGATTTACTGTGGATCTAAAAACACTTACGTGTCCACCGCAGTATAAATATAGCATCATGTAGTAAAACACAGATTATGTCCTCTAAAAGCAGTGTGCTAAAACGTAGATTCACGTAAGTGTTATGAACTTTGAACATGACATCTGCGAGTCGGTCAACTGTGGGGTAAATGAAGAACTGCACCATGTTTCAGTAACTTCCTGAGACGTCATGAGTTATGTAAGAGACCTGCATTAAACCGTATACCTTCACAAAGGTTGTATCTGGGTTTTTTGTTGCTGTAACTTTTAGATTGAACTCATCCTTCTGGGGGGGGGGGGGGGCTCTAATTTGTGGTGCTGTTAAACTGCATTGCATGACACTGAGAGGCGTTTCTCATATTTTGTCCACCCTCGTTAACATACAAGAGGTAGACAAAACTCAAGAAAAATGTAATCCTCGTAAGCTTCCTGAGAGGAGATTGTACTGTTGGAGACTAGCTGGCAACGGAAGGTGCCGAACAGAACCATATATGGAAGAACTTGACACACACACACACACACAGAACCCTGAACCCTCCAACATGTACGGGGTGAGTTAGGAACCATCACACCTGACAGATATCACAGTAATGCTCTGGTCATAAAATCTGGTGGAAATTACCGCACATTTACCATGTTGCCAAGACATAGATCAATACCACTCTCACGCTGTATGGTAAATAAGAAGCTGGAGCTAGCAGACAAGTCAGCCTTCCAGCACCTTGCTAAGCTAAGCTAAGATAAGATAATCATCTGTCCAGCTCTAACAAGCACAAAGAAGCCTGCATTTTTAAATATTTCACATTTCTCTCTCTCTCTATACACATTATATATATATATATACATATATATGGATATATATATAATGTTTTTATATGGGTTTATATATATAATGAATATATACTGTATATATATATACTGTGTGTATGTATATATATATATATATATACATACATACACACAGTATATATATACACTACCGTTCAAAAGTTTGGAGTCACTTAGAAATGTCTTTATTTTTCAAAGAAAAGCACTGTTTTTTCAATAAAGATAACATTAATAAAAAATACACACTATAAATTGTTAATGTGGTAAATAACTAGTTATGCTGGTGATATAAGCTATACAACTGGCCTTCCTTTGAGCTTGAAGTTTGAAGAACAAAATTAATACTTCAAATATTAATCATTATTTCTAACCTTGTCAATGTCTTGACTATATTTTCTTTTAAATTTTCAATTCATTTGATAAATAAAAGTAAGTTTTCATGGAAGACACGAAATTGTCTGGATGACCCCAAACTTTTGAACGGTAGTGTATATGTATATATATATATATACATATATATGTATATATATATACATATATATATACATACATACACACAGTATATATATACAGAATATATACATTATATATATAAACCCATATAAACACATTATATACACAGTATATATTTACTGTAAATATATGTATATATAATGTTTATATGTAAACATATATATACATTAAATATATACAAATTATATAGATGTATATATATTAGATTTATACATATATATGTAAAATAACATGAACATATCCAAATAGCATTCAAATAATATATTCTGCATAGAGCATAACAAGAGCTTGTCTAAAATGTATAATCACAAAGTTATGACGAGGTAAAATGAAGAGCCAGCAAACTCCTACGAAATGATGTCATTGGGGAAAAGAATGTAAGAAGCTGTGAATGTGTTGTGTGTGTGTGTGTGTGTGTGTGTTCGTGGACAGCAGATTGACTAACAGCTTGAACTTGGGTGAGATCCAGAAGCACGGGGAGGGAAACATGGATGGATGGAGAGAGAGAGGGAGAGGAGGAGGGAGAGACATCGATTTCTCAACAGAGAGATCAGCATCTTGACAGAAAGAGACGAGAGAGCAACAGAGCAAGACATTCACACACACACACACACACACACACACACACACACACACACACACACACACACACACACACACACACACACACACACACACACACACATATAGAGAGGGTTCCCACTGTGGCCCTCCACGACCTTTCCATCTCTTTCCAGCTTTCCTGAACTAAGCTGAAATACTTAAATGCCCTAGAAAGGTTCTTCCTTCTTCCATGTAGTATGTATTCTAAAACAAGTTGGGCTAAAATGTAAGTTCTAATATTAAAAATAAAACAGATCCATCTGTAAAATGTCCAAACTTGAACGGTAAATGTGTTAAGGTCCTTGACCGCTGGAGCCCCCCGTTGACAGAGATCAACAGGAGAGTGTGGTTCAATGTCTCTCTCCCAGCATGCATCGGTGCATCTAACAACCCTAAAACCCGGTAGCCGGGCTTGGTGTCGGTGTGGCTAACGACGTGTGTGTATGTGTGTGTGGGTGGGTGGAGGTCGTGGGCACTGGGGGAGCTGACACACCGTGGGGGGGGAGGGGCAGCTATGAGGTCACGCTGTAATTACACATCACACTGGCCTGTGGTCACTTCCTCTGACTACAGTGCCTCAGCCAAAGAGGCAGAGATGGTGGGTGGAGGCCGGTGGAGGAGGGAGTGGAGGGCGAGGAGAGCGTTGCGCCGCACTCGTGGGGAACTTTTGACATTTTATAAAGTTCAATTGCTTGTTTATTCTTATCATTTTTATCGCGTCACAGGCATTTCATGCAACGAACACGCCTTTTAAAATTATGCAGAATTAATCTGGCAGCATATTTAACCCTCCTGTTACCTTTGGAGTCGATTTGACCCCATTCAATGTTTAACATCTCTAAACAAATTACTAACATCCGTTTTTTTGCTTCACATTTCATGACTTTTCCTAATTTATTGGGGACAACTGGGTAAACATAAAATTCACATGATATGTTTTCAATGTGCTGTAAACAACTTGTACGCATCGGTGTTCTTTGGGGTCAATTTGATATTAGAAATATGTACTTAGAAGTAATATAAAGCCATTAAAACACCAAAAAGATATCTCTTTCCAATTTGAGGTCAATCAGTGAGATTTTAATGGTGATCTGCATATTTCGCCATCGTCGTGAACAAGTATTCTGGATGTATCAGGTGCGGGGGGGGGGGCTTTTTATTTAATGGGCTATTTAGGTAGTCAACAAACAAACATAAAGTACCTGACACCTAAACTTGGGAAAAATATGAATTATATTAATTTTCTGGAGGTTTTAATTGCTGTGGTCAAATTGACCCCGAGGGTAAAAGATGTTAGAAGGTAACAGGAGGGTTAAGGAAACTAAATGTTACGGTTTGATCTTGACAATAACTTTTCATAAATCCCAAATATCCAGACTTGTCATGTGCTTAGTGGTACCTCGCCGAGTGTTTGGCTCCGTAATGTGGCATATGTGGGGAATTTAAAAAAACTTATTTTATTGTCATATCACATATAGTTAGATACATATATGAAATGTGTTCTCTGTATTGACCCATCCTTAGTTATTAAGGAGCAGTGGGCAGCTGTGAAGAGGGGGTTCAGAGTCTTGCTCAAGGACACTTCAACATGAACTATGGGGAGAGCGGGGATCGAACCGGCTACCTTTTGTAACGGGACGACCGCTCATCCCCATGAGCTGCAGCCGACGGCGGGTTCTTGTAAAGGGCGACTGTGGCTCAGTGGTTAGCAGGTCCGTCTTTCAATCAGGCGATTGCTGGTTCACTCCCCGCCCTAGTCAATGTGTCCTTGAGCAAGACACTTAATCCGAAACAGCTGTGGTACGGTGTATGAATGTAACATTATTGTAAGTTGCTTTGGATAAAAGCGTCAGCTAAATGTCATGTAATGTAACGGCCCGTCCAAAGACATGTGTTGTAAACTACCTTCAGTTATGAATACTGTGGTATGTGGCAAGTGAAGCCACATTCCACTGTGACACGTTTAAAAGGACCAATGCCCTTTTTTATTCCCGCCACCGAGGCTGATATCATGAAGTTTGATTTGATTCGGTTATTGCAGAGGTGTGGACTCGAGTCACTTCTCTTAGTGTTCGAGTTATGCTCGAGTCATGAATCCGAGTCATCCTGATTTCATTCAACTTTTGACTTTCACGCCAATGACGTGTGAATTCTCTTCACTGCTTCGGTTTTGACTCGACTGCTACACACCCAATCAGACAGATTATCACAATTAGAATATGTGTATGAATCTCAAACTGTAATTCATTCTGTATCCCTTAAATAATTCTGAACCACCTCCAGTATTTGGAGTATTTTGTATTCACTCGAGAAATATATGCTATAATAGTAATTTTAAAAAAGAAACCTCTGCTGCGCATTAAAAAAACTAAATATCAATTTCAACCTGAAAAGAAAACGCTATTTGAGTCCGGAGGAGGTCAAAGACAGACTTCACTCCATATAAACGTCCTACATCTGCTCGATCAGCTGTCCAGCATGCATGTGTGTGTGTGTGTCGTGTGTGAGTGAGTGTGTATTCCATAGATGTGTGTGAGTGCACCCAGCGGACCAGAGGCCGGGCCCGGCGCCCCCCAGCCGAGCGCCGCATCGATTTGTTGTTAGTAAACAAACAGCTGGATGCTACAGGTGGATCGATACGCCTCGCATGCCCGCCAGCCTCCCAGCATGCCTTTCTGCCAGGTAGACACGGCTCTCCGTGGAGCTGCGACCTCATGAGTCAAATGTTTTCAGTTGCCTGATTGTTTTCAATTGAACAGAAGTACGCTTTTTAACATAAGTTGACTCTCCTGACCACAAAATCTATAAATACCATTTTAGTATACCATAACTCAACAAACTTCGAATTTTACATAGAATTAAAACATCCCGTTGACACGTGTGGTGATGATGTCATCCTAAAGTCCACCTTATGGTATACTGTCATAATAAAAATCCTGTTTAACAACAGTGAAAAGTGTGAGAGCTGCAAGCAGAGACAAAACCAGGAAGGGGGAATTAAACTTCCAGACAAGAGAGAGACAAAGAAAGTGAAAGGATTATCAGAAGCCCAGTCACAGAGGGGAGAGGGGAAGGATTTCAAAGCTAGGGAGAGAAACTATGGGGAGAGGGGGATTAGTGTTTGGGAGAGATGGAGGAGATCCAAACGGGCGAGCCGCAGAGACGAAAGTGAGACCCGGAGATAGAGGATGAGAGGAGAAAGAGATGGAGACACAGAGGCAGACAGACAGAGAGGGAAAGGGAGGGCCAAAGACGTACGTGGCCAATGAGAGGAAGACGGAGAACACCACTGTTACAAAGGAGGCGAGTCAGAGAAATCATTCTGAAAGACGGGAAAACTCGATGACAATTGTTTGGAGAGGAAACTTTGACAGACAATGACAGTAAAGCTCTCTTGAATCTCAGAAAAAGTGTCAGAAACCTTCGTCCATAGTCGACTGCAGCCGGGAACTCCGTGTTTAGGTCATTTAAATATCTGGTAATGAGTAGCACAGGATATGCCATGGACATACCACGCCTTGAGCAGAACTGTTAGTGGATGAGAGTTATGGATGAGGTCATGCGACTGGAGGGCTGCCGGTGCAAATCTGTGGCCCGGCTGTGAATACAGAGCCAGGCGAAAGTGAACCAGCGACATCTTTGTTAACTCATACAGGTTATTAAATTACTAGCTGAGCGCTGACGGTTCTGTTCGGGGACGTCTGTTCAGAGTGACTCGTCATCGTAAGAGAAGCACAGGTGTCTAATAATTAATAACATTAACAATGCTTCTGTTCTAGTAAAGCCATGAAGACGAAGACGCAGGCCACACAGCGGGACCCTGTCATGACAACATGGCCGATGGGTCAATCTAAACGTCAACCTTCACCTACTTTTATATTCTTGGGAAAGACTCACTTATGTCTGGGGTGCAACATAATTCTCATATGAAACCAGTATTGACATTTCTAATAAAATCTGACTGTCTTATTTTGCACAGAGCTCATTGCTAATATTTCTGAAAGATAAGTATTTAACGTTATTAGTCCAAATGTGTCCTCAATTCATATTATTGTCTTTTTTTATTGACAATTCAACAATAATAGCTGTTAACTGTTATTTTGTCCTGGTAGCGGATATCTTTACGTAAGACACTTATTGAAACAACACTTGACACACTTCTGTCAAATCGATCACAACCCATTGATCTATCAGACTCAGATCAATAATTACACTCCTTTATGACCTGTCTATGAGACACCATTACATAATTTAAATAGATACAAAATATTACTTTCATTTATGTAAAATATAAATCAGGAAGTAACTAGAAAGTAACACAGTGCTCAGAATAAAGCACCAGAATAAACCCAGAGAGGGAACCTGTGTGCTCGCTGTGATGCAGCGGGCAGGAAGACGGGAGGGGGGCGGAGTCTCGCTGTGTCTACATATGTAAAGCAGCAGGGGAGCAGCAGTGTGTCAGACGGAGGCTCTGGCCCAACCTGGATCCCTCCAACACATCAATCATCCAGAACAGGGCCATCATGGCCCCATGGCATGCTGGGAGACACGCTCACACACACATACACTGCGGCGTGCTTAAACACAAAGCGACTGAACACACACACACACACACACAGCGTTGCACTCGCACAAAGGTTTATTAATTGCGTACGCACGCGCCCACACACACACACTGCACAAATAGGTATTGAAGTGCAAACACATATACAGTATCACAGTTGCGCGCACACACACACCTAATTACATAAATGAACATTCTGCAACACTCATAGAGACAAACACATTATGCAGGAAACACACGGGAAAAAAGTGCGCATAGTAAAAAGTGCACGTAGTGAATGACACACAAATACCTCGAGTGCATCTCGTGCACGAGTCCCACTCCTTCCCAGTCTCACACAAAACACGCACACAAACAGGAATAGGTATCCTGTGCCCACAGGGTGCCCTCGCCCCCGACCATCTGTGACGGGTGCCAACACACAGTGGGTGATATTTACATGGACACCCCCCTCCCCTCCACACACACACACACACACACGTTAAAAAAAGAAAGAGAGAAATACACACAAAGGGCCCTGCCGATCGCTTGATCTCCCAAAACTCATTAAACATGCAGATATATGCAAATATATGCACCTCTAGAAATCCACCTTGGGCCAGAGTGAGGGAGTGTGTGTGTGTGTGTGTGTGTGTGTGTGTGGCGGAAGCTACACGCTAGTGAGAATGAGCATGTGAGTTCCACTGTGGCAATTACGCACTGAGGCTTGGAAAGAGTGCAGCCGTGTTACTTTCACAAATAATTAAACTGCATTTAGAAATCCCGGCGAACATTGTTACGCCTTTACATCTCCGATGTTTGTTTCTCAGGTTTTAACTGCACAGTATAAACATGCAACACAGAGTTAACATTTTGCACTGACATTCAATATCTTTAAATATAACAAGGGAAATGATTAAAACATGTTGTTCATCACACTAATTGAACAATAAACAATAACTATAAGACATATTCAGGGATAATTGTTTGTAATCAGATCCAAATACCTAATACCAAATACCTATAATAAGAATGTAAGTTCCTACAGAGAACCAGGATGCATTCTACAGTGAATATGTAACAAAACAAACTGCATTGGATCCATAAGGTGAAAGGCATTGATTGATTAACATCAATGTTTCCTACTGACTGCATGGACCAATCAAACCCAGAGTTCCTTCATTATCTGTTATTCCATCATCACTTTGTCGCTGTGTGTTGAGTTTGTGCAACTCCAGACGACGCTGATGATGATAAACATATGATCTGTCAGTCACGGCCTGGAAGAGTGGCTGTGTGTGTGTGTGTGTGTGTGTGTGTAGCCACAGTGCTGCAGGCTAAATAGTGCCATTATATTCCTACAGCAACACTAGTCACAGTCAGCTTGAGTCTCAAAGTCCTCTGGGAATCAGAGATATCTCTGCTCCAAGACCACTGCCACACTGCTACACACACACACACTGCTACACACTTGCACACACACACACACACGCACACACAAACACAAATACAAACACTCCCTGTGGGCATGGCTGCATGGAGCCAGGTGGGCTGGTAGGGAAAGCAATGCATTTGTGTTTAGATATCTGTCTTTTGAATACATTGTGTAAAGCACAATAATAATAATATTAATAATAATAATAAAACTACTACTACTACTACTAATAATAATAATAAGGCAGAAATGCTGCCCGTTATAGTTATTGTCAATTAAGAGTCGCCGAGTCAAAATGACACCTCGAATGGTATCTAATAATACTATTATAATAATAAGTTTTCCTTGTTGTTCCCAGATTTTGAGATGTCTGCCTCAAATTATGAAATTTGGTTTGTGGTGCTCACAGCAGTGACATATTGAAATCATAGAAAAACTGAATCTGAGCAGAATCAGTTTCATTTGGACACAGGCAGCGTGCTCTGTTGACGCACTAAATCCTGAAGGTTGTCTTTCATTTCTGTAAACACCACAAACACAATTATACTCGCATGCATTGTGTTTCAATCTGAACGCATGTGGAAATGAATCCGAAACAATGTGCACGGACTTTATATTTGGATGCAACAACAAGCCCAGAACGAACCATAAATATAGTATACTAATGGCTGAACTGTCACATTTGACTGTTCCCCGAAGAATGTTACCTCTTAGCGTGAGGACAGAACCGCTTTAGAGGAAAGGATGAGAGGGAGACACGCGCGTGTGTGTGTGTGTGTGTGTATGTGTGTGTGTGTTTGTGAGAGGGAGGGAGGGAGAGAGAGAGAGAGAGGATGAAGGAAGATCAAGGACACACAGGGTCAGCATAATGTCTGGTGTATCTTTTATATGCTTGTGAATTAATCCTTAAAGGCTATCATTGATATTGATGATTACATATTATTGTTTGCAAATTTCTCTAGTTAATCATGTCGGTGTGATTTAAATCCAGACTGTACTCTGCTGGAAAAAAGCATTCTTTATATTGTGCAACACTGTGTGTGTTTGTGAGAGGGAGGGAGGAAGAGAGAGAGAGAGAGAGAGGAAGAGAGAGAGGGAGGAAGAGAGAGAGGGAGGAAGAGAGAGAGAGAGAGAGAGTGTTTCTAGCCCCGCGGTCTCGTCTCCTTCACGGCGCTGGAAGGTCAGCCGAGCCTCGAGCCACAACACTCGCTCCCCTTTCACTTCAGTCCCGTTTTTTATTCCACTCTTTGACAATTGTCATCATGACGAATCAATATAGACTCTCCACAGAGCCTCCTCACCCCCTCCTCTGCTGCCCTTGAGTTTTTAAACACTGATCTGGCTGATAGTCCAGTTAAAGTCTCTTCCCAGGGCCTTCATTTCATCGTGTAGCCTTCACTCTGGACCATCCCTCCTTTTCTATTAGTCCTGCATGTCCTCTGTCTCTGGGCTCTCGTCCTCTGTTTCTCTCTCTGTGCATCATTTCAAGAATTAATTGGCGTGCCTCTGCAATTTGCATTCTTGCAGCGGCACAGCTTAAAAAAACCAAAGGAAAACCCATCAAATGACAACACATGTTCAGAACAATAAGTCAAATTATTGGTGTAGCACAGGTGATGTCAGTTCTTGTATATGCTTTTGGGTGAGCTGGGATATGTAACCATCACTATATGTAACCATTACTATATGTAACCATCACCATATGTAACCATCACTATATGTAACCATCACTATAGTTACTATATGTAACCATCACTATATGTAACCATCACCATATGTAACCATAACTATATGTAACCATCACTATATGTAACCATCACTATATGTAACCATCACCATATGTAACCATAACTATATGTAACCATCACCATATGTAACCATAACTATATGTAACCATCACTATATGTAACCATCACTATATGTAACCATCACCATATGTAACCATCACTATATGTAACCATCACTATAGTTACTATATGTAACCATCACTATATGTAACCATCACCATATGTAACCATAACTATATGTAACCATCACTATATGTAACCATCACTATATGTAACCATAACTATATGTAACCATCACTATATGTAACCATCACTATATGTAACCATCACCATATGTAACCATCACTATATGTAACCATCACTATATGTAACCATCACTATATGTAACCATAATCATATGTAACCATAACTATATGTAACCATTACTATATGTAACCATTACTATATGTAACCATAACTATATGTAACCATAATCATATGTAACCATAACTATATGTAACCATTACTATATGTAACCATTACTATATGTAACCATCACTATATGTTACGACAGTTTTGAAAGAGACATTTATATTTTCAAGTGTATGTTGTAGGTGTGTGTGTGTGTCCTTGTTCTCTCTCTGTTCCCTCTGTCGTTCACAAGTTGTAACACGCACACACACACACACACACACACACACACACACACACACACACACACGCATCTTATTTCCAGCGCCCTGGAACCGTTAGTGTACATGTTTCTCCCCAATCCGTGGTTTAGTTGTCAAACAGCATAAAACCAATCAGCATGTGCTGATGAGCGGCGTGCGAAGGCATGTAGCACGTAAGATGCGAGCGTTAATTTTGTGGCGGCGAGCATCGCGGCGGCGACTCGTCTCGGCCCTCCGGTAATGAGCGGCGCCGGCACTACGAGGCTCGGCGTCACGTGTTTCCTCCCTGTCTCGGTGACATACTGGGCCTTGGTAATTGGTCACAGAGGGGACAGTAAATCTGCACGAGGACGTGGTAGAGATGGAGTGTGTGTGTGTGTGTGTGTGTGTTTGCAGGAAAAGGTAGGTGATCGAGGACAAGGGGAGGGTGTCTTTCATCTTCACAGCCTTTTCTCTGTAAACCTCCAACTGTTTACAAGGACTGACACATGCACCCACACACACACACACACACATATATATAATAATATATACATACAAAGAAAGAGCCCCTCCCCCCCTACTGCTACCACCCACACGTATATACAGTAAATGACCTCAGAGCTACTGTCTGCGAGTATGGATTCTAATCAGACGTCGGCAGTATTGTGTCTGTCAAACCGCGGCCAAGGTTACGTAACCTTCCAGTCTTAATTTCCCTTCCATATTAGCTCCTTCTTCCGTATCAAACTTTAGCACATCTATGAGAGAGAAAAAGGAAAAGAAGAGTGCGGGGAGGAAAATGAAGAATGACATGCTCGGCTGAAACTGGAAGATGAAAGTAGAGGATGATTCACATTGCTACTGCAAAATGAACTGAACCGAGCTGAGCCGATCCATGTTGGGCTATATTTAAACTTCTTTACATGGCAGCTAGTGGAAGGGCAGCATGTGAAGCGGAGAAATTCATCCCTATATCATAAAAGAAGGTGTGTGACATGGGCTTTACCAAAAAGTATGTACAAAAAAACAAAAGAAGGAGTATATTAGAGAGATATTCAGGTACATTTGAGTAACTGAACTGTTAAAAACAATAATCAACATAAGAAAAGCTCACATTCACATGCTCACAATGACAATTTTATTTTCTATAGCTAGGGTGACCAGATTTGAGTTTGTGAAAAAGAGGACACTTCGTCTCGGGGGGAGGGGGTAGTAATAGTAGTAGTAGTCAGTGTGCCCTAAGCATAACTCCTTCATGATGCCCACCCTTCTTAGTTGCCTATCTTGAGGTGCCCCCTCAGGACTTGGTGCCCTACGCACAGCGTAGTGCGCGTTATGGGAGCGGCGGCGCTGGTAGTAGTTTATAGCATGCCGCACAAACAACAATGCAACTCGTGGAGGCGGCAAAGTGCTCAGTGTTTCCAGATTGGAAATGGTGAAGTATCGTACCAAAGGCTCAAAATGGTCGTATTTGGAGGATAATTATCGTGTATCTGGCAACCCTGAGATCGGTCGACCAATGACTGTTCTCGACAGACAGTCAGATGACAGTCAGAGTTCGCGCAAGAAGGTGGAACGTAAGGGAGATACCATTTCCAAAACTTGTAAGGGGTAAATACTAGTTTGTGAAAGACCCAGAGAAACACAAATATCCGACGAAGCAAAATCCCGGACGTTTTTGGAATCCCTGCCGGACGCATTTTTTAGGTCTCAAAAAGAGGACATGTCCGGGGAAAAGAGGATGTCTGGTCACTCTACTATAGCCCAATATTACATATTACAAATTTGCCTCAGATGGCTTTACAATCTGTAAACATACAACATCCCTGACCTTTGACCTCACAACGGATCAGGAAAAACTACCAAAAAATAGAAAAAACCCTATCAGGGGAAAAAAGTGAAGAAACCTCCAGGAGAGCAACAGAGGCGGATCCCTCTCCAGGATGGACAGAAGCAGTCAATGTCATGTGACCAGAAGGAAGCAGCTTAACAGGTGTAATGTTTAAAACACATTCACCGTTCTAAGCTTAGCATGCTAACATTTGCTAACTAGAACGGGCACTCGGTAGAGCGCATACCTTCGCATATCACAAGATTGGGCATTGAATTATGAAAATGTTGGCATTAGTTGCTGCCAATTGGATAAAAATTGACCGCGCTATGGTAAAAAGAAGATTTTGACCTTTTCATGACCCTGACCTTTGACCCGATCAATCCCAAAATCTAATCAAATGGTCCCCGGATAATAACCAATCATCCCACCAAATATCATGCGATTCGGTTTAATACTTTTTGAGTTATGAGAGTAACACGCATACAAATAAATATATAAATAAATACATGGCGATCAAAACATAACCTTCCGCATTTTCAATGCGAAGGTAACTAGCGCTGCTAGTGTGGCTAAAGAGAAACAACGACAAATAGGACGCGGCGTAGCCGACAGTACGTGTTCTCTCCCTCACCTGGAGGGCCCAGAGGCCTCGAGGCTGCTCCCCCCAGCAGTGCACCGTCATCAGGGTCCAGTTCTTCAGGCCGGCGGAGGAGGCGTCGTTGGGCCGCGGCTCCAGCAGCAGCGACACGGTGCCGGCTGGAGACCGCAGGCTGATGGAGAGGTCACCGCGACACACGCTGCTGATGCTCACGCTCACCTGGCGAGAGACGGGTGGAGAGGAATAAGGAAGATAGGGAGGCGTGAACAAGGGGAATGATGGAGGGACGGAGACATGGAGGAAGTGGGCGGACAAAGACACGTCCTTTCAGGCTTTCCCATCACTTTACTGATTGATTACTTGAGTTTTGACCTTCAAAGAAAAGTGTGACATTTGACATCTTTGCTTTCTCTCTGAGAGTTTGATGACAACAATCAATATCACTCTCATGTCTTTTGGCTGTGTTGAATATATAAATAGAGCCAGTAACCGGTTAGCTTAGCTGAACATAAAGACTGGAAACGACTTGTGCGTGCAGCGACTTTGAGTCCGTTTACCTGTTAACCTTACGGCGACGACAAGACTCCAAGAAGCTACTGCCAAGAAAATAGTCCGGCACATAAACCCACAAACTGTCTATTTTACACTTTGTTTTTTAAAACTTTTATATAAACAATTAGTGACATTGATAGAGATTGGTAGACAGATTATATGTTTCAAGTCTTTGTGTTAAACTAAGAGTGTGGTGTCAATGTTTTATTCTCACACTCTGCAAGAAAGGGAATGTGTTGTCTGTACACATGACATCTATTGCTTCTGTCCATCCTGGAGAGGGATCTTCATCTCTTGCTCTCCTGAAGGTTTCTTCCCTTTTTTCCATGTGAACGTTTTTTAAATATTTCTTGGGAGTTTTTCCTGATCCGATGTGAGGTCCTGGGACAGGGATGTCGTATGTGTACAGAGTGTACAGCCCTGTGAGGCAAATTTGGAATTTGTGATATTGGACTATACAAAATAAACTGAATTGAATTGAAAATAAATCGTTGAACAGTTGAAACAGTGCCTCTTCGGTCCAACCGTTACTCATTAAAAAGCACTGGATCTCTGTGATAATCGTTGATATCTGAGGTGACGATGAGGCCAATCGAAGTAAATCTGTCAAGTTTGAATCAATTCAGTGTTTTCAGAGCTCCTGTGCCAGCCAGCCAGACGGACACACCAACGATCTGTCCACAGCCACCCGGAAAATGAAGTAGTGAGCAGAAAGAGAAGACAACAGTGACAAAAATGGTCGAGGGTATTATTAGTGAGATGATTTAAATAAGCACACGCAACCCCCCAAACCCCCACCTTCAGGATTCCCACCCTGTAAACACTCTCTCTGTCCCTGTTCATCACAAGCAGCACATCTGGTGTGACAATGGCACATCGCAGAGAGACGACGCCGAGCTGCAAAAAGACTGACAGCCCGCTCCTGTTTACAGCGTGTTACCACGGCAACGCGTCCATCAATCACACCTCGCAGCGATGGCCTGACCCACGCTTTCTGCCGGGGAGCCGCAAAGATGAAGCCTTTTCAATTTGCATGCTGACACTCTCACTCTCTCTCTCTCTCTCGCTCTCCCTCCCCCCCCCCCATCTCTTCGCTATTTCACAAGTACACACAACAAACTCACAAACACGGACAACTGGCACAGACGCACATGTGCACACGCACACAGACACGAACGCCTGCTGACAGTCAGACATAAACACATTTGCATGTATGTGCTTGTGCTCAAGAAAAGACAGTTTGCCATTTTCTGCAAATGACACAGGCAACACATTAAGCGTCACAGTATGATCCTTTTTTTTAATGTATCTCTTCTATTCTCAGACAGAACACATCACACAGAAATCCCAGAAACAATTTCAGTGGAAGTGTTTTCGAGCTTACCTGGTTGCAGGCAGAACTTAATACACGTTTGGCTTTATCGACGGCCAGGCTAGCTGTTCCCCCTGATCACAGTCTTTACGCTAAGCTAAGGTAATGTTAGGTTGTAATAGTTTATTTTGCACATGTGCAGATTAAGTCTTATGCTTTAAATTGATACATATAGAAAGATATTATAATAGGAAATATTAGGGAGAGTATTGATAATGTTATTAATGTATTATGAAGCATAGGGGTAATGTTTACTCTATGCAAATGTAAATGGCAAGAATGAATGTATGTTGCATGAGAGTGACTGTATGTTAGTATTATAGATTGTCGAAGACGGTTGAAGCCCGTGAAGTGACTTTATTTGCGGACAATAACAGACAGGACTTTTATTGTGAAAATACTTGTTTAGTGACTGGACCGGAAGTGACGTTTTGACCCGGGGTTCAGTGACATTCGACTCTTCCATTGTTCTAGCGGGACTTTGAATCAACCAAAAGGTGTTAAAGGCTGGACTCACCTTTGAGAGTGAGGATTGGCTGATTTTGAGACTAATACTCTGTACTTGAGAAATATCTTTCTCTTTCGTCGCGGCCCCGTGTGCTTCAGGCTGGACCTGGGGAGTCCGGGACCATCACGAAGACCGCGATCGTGAGCCTTAAATGTTTGTTTTATACTTCTTGCCATTAAATATTGTTAAACTTAATTCATGCGCATCCGAAGCCTGATTCCATCATCTGCCAAGTGCCCAGTTTCAGTTTACCCTTATACTAACCAATAGTGTTATTGATTGTCTCGTAAAAAATAATAAGCTTACGTCTCAAACTAAGATTTGCTTCAAGTCCAACATATTTTTCCCGTCTATCCATAGAGAGAATAAAACAGATTTCCGAGGGTGTTTTTAAAGCGCCTCTGACCTGAACGTGCTCCAGAGTGTTGATCTCATCAGTGCTCCCCAGGCAGGCCTCTGATTGGATGTTTACACTGGCCACGCCTCCCGGGGAAAGGATCCTAACCATGACAAAATCATTACCTACGTCAGTGGCCGGACCCGATGTCGGGTTTAATAGACACTCTCGAGATATCCATCGTAGGAAATATACACAGACACACACAAAGCACTGGCAGTGTGGGTGAAGATAAGATGAACAATGGTTGCTTCCTGTGGGGAAGCTGTAAAGTAATGGGATAAAAATGGGACAGCGGCAGCAGCTATGGCTTTTGAAAATACATACAGTATGTAGTTGATGGTGTCGTCGAACCTGGTGGGATGGAGCGCGCCTCCTTGTATGCACTTCCTCTGCGGAGTAACAGTGTCGAAGTGAACGGCCTGCTGCACCATCAGCCCTGCATCCAACACCCCGAAACCATACCTGCAATAACGAACATGCACTTCATTATATACTGCATGTGTTCACATGTGTGATAAAGAAAAGCATCCTTATGTCCCTCACACACACACACACACACACGCTGGTGGCTTTTCACGTGGGCGGCTGAATGTGCTGCAGGAGAAGAGTGAGTGGTAATGGCTCCGACACGAGGAGGCAACAAGTCATTGACGGAGACGATGTTGTCCTCTGACACACAATGGCTTCCCGCTCCGGCCCGGCTGAGGGCGGCTGTTTGTACCGCCGGTAATTGCCCGGAGGATTGATTCTGAACAATGTGCCATCTCGCGGACTGTAATCAAGCCTCATTATTCATTCTTTCGCACCCCAATCTGGGGTGCCGGAGACACAATGGCCGCCCCTTAAGCGGCGGCGCTGCCTGGTGGCTGTGTGACCACTGACTATCTCTTCTCTCTCTCCCCTCCACTTTAACCACTCCCGCTTTCCACATCTCTTTACGTCTCCATTGAATCAGCCGCTCTCATCTTTCCTCTTTGCCCCGTCCTTTTCACAGAGCGGCCTGCTATTCAGTCTCCCTTTCCCCTCTCGACATTCCCCTTCACTCTGCTCCATCAGACCTGCACTTCTTGCCTCTGAACTCTTCTCCGCCAATTGAGCGGCGCTGAAAATCGCAGTCGCCTCTCCACAAGTCTCACCTTAAATTCTCCCTCAAATCTTTCATGTTCATGCACGGTCTCTCTTTGGGCTTGCTCTTGTTAAACAGCCCTCAGACTGAGTAATAGGGCCGTAACAACCTTCATTCTCCCCAATCCCTCCTTGTGGGAATCCAGAGGGGGTGACAAAGAGCTAATTTCTGCCATTATTACCATACGGAGTCCGTATGCCGTTAATCTGCAATAAGTGAAATTCATTATCCTGATGACGGGGTCTCTTGGAGCAGCGGAGGGAGAGACAGAGACAGGAGAGGGGAGAGAACTGATCAATAACTCAATCTGCTGCGCTGCATGGGGCTCCATCTCCTCCGGATCAGACTGTCAGTGTGTCGGAGGAGGAGCTGCAGCCGCGCGATCAATGGACACAATCTAATCAGCCACCATCACCACCAATGACTTCTAGCATGCAGGGCCCGGGATAATAGCATTAGGAAAACGGGTGTGAGGGGCGGAGGTGCGCTGATGAAGTTCAAGGTCATTTGGGGTGTGTGTGTGGGGGATTGTGAAAGCTGTGACGAGGTGGAGCAAAGACACCGCTGACAAGTGACTTGTCTGACACGCCTCCTCATATAGACCTAACCATATTATCGTTTGGCTCTCTGCTTACACTCGATGATTGGAGATAAACGTGTTCTTATGATGTCATCAATGTTTACCAGAAGTCACCAAAAATGAACCGATTACAAGGCACTGTGATCCTGAATGCTCTCTAAAATTGTACGCAAAGATCAACTCATTTCGGTGGAGTTCAATTCAATACATTCCTCGATTCAGTTTATTTTATATAGCCCTATATCACAAATTACAAGTTTGCCTCAGCGGGCTTTACAATCTGTACACATACGACATCCCTGACCTTTGACCTCACATCGGATCAGGAGAAACTACCAAGAAATAGAAAAAAAAGTGAAAACCCCTTCAGGAGAGCAACAGAGGAGGATCCCTCTCAAGGATGGAGAGAAGAATAGATGTCATGTGACCAGAAGGAATCATTACAGAGTTACATCAACTTAAAAAGTCAAATATACTCTTTGGACTCACAGTTGACATCGTAGAGAGGGACAACACGTGGAGGGTTACATAATGACGGCTTCCAAGGTCATGAAGACATATCTCACTGAAAACAGCCCCACGGTAAGACAACGCAAGAGCTGCGTTGTTGTTGTTGTTGTTGTGTTGGGACGATTAAACAGGATCCATGAGACGGCTTACATGCCAAAGTACAGCGGTTTATAAGACTACATAGACAATGATTTAATCTCCCAGAAACACAAGATAAACAATAGTAATGCAGCGTAATGTTGAAAAGTAAACGGCTAAAAACGTGCTCACAAATATGAATACAAGTATAATGAACTTATGTAAAAGAAAAATGAAATACATACTGTTTTTTTCACAACAAAGAGAGAACGCTCCTAAAACAGCGAGGCGTTGTCGTTGTTAGCCAGCTTCACTCAAAGAGGAGGACTTTGTGTATTTCTTGGAAAAATGACTATTGTTATCAGGCACCAGGAGGATGTATGACTCTAAATAAACTACAGTATGTGTGTGTGTGTGTGTGTGTGTGTGTGTTCACGGTAATGAAGGAGCATGTCAACCATTACAAGAGTGGCTCACTGATGTATTTTTAATAGTTTTTGGACAACAATGGGCTCTATAGCACAGGAGAATGAGCTACGCTGAATCTCAAGCTTTGGCTACACAGACAAGACAAGTACGATTAATTCATATCTAATATAAAATATGACCAGGTCTATGCAGTATTATTATTATTATTATTAGTTTCTTAAAGTGCTAAGGAGTCCTGGTATGAATAATTTGTAAGATTATTTCATGTATTGTTCTGGAGTTATTGTCTTTACATGAAACACAACACAGGTGGACGCACATCAGTGCCAACAGGAGTGGGTACTTTGATTAAATGTCTTGATTTTGCTTCCTAAAATGTACAATAAAAACATGAACATTAACAATAGATCAACCTCTATTTCACGACGTGGGCAGCGCTGATGATCTGGCGTCTAATAAAACAGACACTGTTGGTGACCTGATTAAACATACCCTACCCCCCCACGCACATAACCCCTCAGCGAGCGCCGTGCACCTATTAAATCCTACAGATCGATCGGGCTTTCCCCGGCTCCACGGCCATAAACCCACAGACATATATCTGATGGCCAAAGCTGCAGGAAACAGGTTTACCCACGCGAGAACATGATGGAAATGACAGATTTTATGTCCCCTGACATGTCGGTGAAACTCCACTGCTGAGCCGAGGAAGACTCCCCGGCCTTCCTTCCATCGCAGCGTCAGCTAAAGGGAAGACAGGTTTACAGATGTTCGCTGTGTGGATAAATCACAGGATTTGTAAATGATTCTTTCGTTGTTCTATTTTTGGAAATACTGCAAACAATGTTTCGGACGATTTATGAGATTCTTATCAAGCAATCAATCAGAAGAAATGTCAACTTGTTCTCTCTCCGCCTCCCAAAGAGCGACAACTCCGACCCCTCGCCTCCACACTCGCATTTTCTCCATCAACTCTTACTTCTCAATGAGCAAAAGCTCTTGCAAACTCTAACTCCCGCCTTCTTTTTTATCCATGAGGACGAAGGCCACGCCCGTCCCCTGCTGCCCCCCGCCAACCGCCCCACCCCCCTTCGCACCGCTCCATGGGGCCTCTTTGTAACTGTCGAGGAACCCTTTTCACTTTTTTGTTCCGCGGGCCTTCCCGGGTCCTTTCTCTGTTGATATTCACACCATCTGCCAGCAGCGGAGGAAGCTGCACACGGAGCATCCAGCACAGAGACATGAGGGTCTCCGGGGTCGGGGTCCTCGCCTGCTGCACACGGCGTTAAAAACACACTTTTAACAACTGCTATGCGGCAACCAAAACACATTTTTGCAGCTATCCAGGGACCGATAGCGACCGCAGTCTCACCCCTTGTTTTTAGTGGTACGTCCTGCTAAGCCCCCCACCAACCCCACCACCAACCGCCCCCCACCCAATAGAAGTGGCTGTAAAGAATCACTCAAGCCGCACTAAGCAGCTGCCTGTGAGTTAGGTCATTTTCCCAGGAGCCACAGAGTGGGCATTGGCAGGACCTCAAAAAGAGGGGACACCATCTGTTCAGCGCCTGAAAAGGTTGGTGATACCTTCTGTGGTACCAACAACTTCTAATTAAGTGGCCAGGAATGCGGTATAGCAACGACCAGCGCGTGATTGGTGGGCTCGCCTCGGTTATCCCGCCGACGACACGGCGGACCCCCGGTCAGATTCACGCACCTCTCCGGCACATCTGGCCGTGGGGCTGATGAAACGTGAGCGAAGAGTGGATACAATAAACCCTCGATGAAGGAGACACGAGACAGAAACTACACAGAGCTTTCTGAGACGTCTTTGTTGTGCCTCTTCATTGAATGTTGATCAGGAGCAGAGACGACCGCATGAGCCCTTTAGTCAATCCCAGTGTGGTTTGTTTCTGCCATATCGTGATGCACTAATTTCATTAATATCCGGATTTAAATGAAATAACAAATGGACTTAACATTCTTCTGATTTCCATCGCTAAATCTGCTGCTGAGAAATGTTACTAATTAGGCTTATTAAGTAATTAAGAAGAGGTCTTAATTGTATCTGCGCCACTGGGACCAACACGGCTGTAACCATGAAATGTTCTCCCGCTCAGCTTTGTTGGTTTGCATGTCATACAATTTTATTCATTTAACTGTTCCGAATGTGTGTGTGTGTGTGTGTTTTTTTTAAAAGAGAAAATTGATTTTGGATTGCATTTTTTGTTGTTGCCTGTATGAGGTAAACATCTGCCCGACTTGAAATTACATAGAGAGAAAACACGGGGCAGCCTGCAACGGCCCGCCGTCTAATTGCAGAGGGAATTACCTCGCAAAGAGTTAAAAGTTGAATGAAATATATTGTGCGGAGGCAAATGAGGGCTTTGGCACAGGCAGGGACTTAGTCTCAGGAGAATGGGCACCGAACGGCCCTCTCAGTCTCCACAGCCATCAGTCAAAGTAGCAGCCACCCGTCCCCTTCTCTCACACAAGGAGACTTCTCTGGAAGCCACAATGATCTACACCCCGTGACCTCACTCTCAGTGTCCAACGCGTTTTGATTTGTAGCTCGAGTGTTATTCAAACACAAATTCCAAAGAGGATGAAATTCGGCAGAGAGCTTTTTGTTGGACGCACACCAAGGTACAGTCCTTTTAGATGTCTCTGCCCTTGTGGGGAATGAGAGAAAAGGATGTGTGTGTGTGTGTGTGTGTGTGTGTGTGTGTTATGGGGGTGTACAACCTTGTAGCTGCACGACAGGATTGGCATAAGTTTCCCTCCTGGGTCCCAAAAGCTTTTCTTCCCCTCCAGGACAAAGCAAATATTGAAGCAGGAGCCTTTGTTAACTTCTTCAAACGGACAACTTTCCTGATGCCATGTGACTAAATGTGATAGAGAGCAAGCGGAAATGTACCGATCGCAAACAAAGTCGGTCTTTGTTTACTTACTGGAGGGTAAAACATCTGCTGCATGATTTCGTCATGGAAGCCACAAAGAGTTCAGAGGTTCGGTATTGTTTGGGTTGCAGGTCATTCGAGGTCACACGCCATTATTGTGAAAAGTCTACATCAAATCCATGAAATGGATAGTGACAAAAAAGTGTTATAAAACTGGAATCCAAATATTTCTTTGGGATTTAGGAGAAAAATTGAATTTTAAATCCATTGTCCTTGTTTTACCCAAGATCCCACACGTAATGCAATATGTTCAGTCATAATTAATTTCATAAGTTCAAAAACATTAAAAGCAATTCCCCAACATTTCTGAAAAATCTAAAACTATCTATTGGCGAAGCTACAGAGGGCCAAATGCATCAATAGGTTAAACCAAATAATATTGAATATTTGTGATCATCATTTATTGCTCTGCTTTACAGGACTTTGGAGGCAGACATGTGATTTTGAAATAAAAATGTTTATATGGCGATGTGTACATTTCAGGCGCTGACAGCATTTTAACTTTGAGCGAGAATAAAGGAAAGAGAGTTGAGGAGAATGAGTGCGCAGGCAGGCAGTTGTGGAACTTTATTTTGAAATTTCTAACCCTCTAGTAAAATATAAAAATTGCGACTTGTCCATGAATTATGCATGAGTGAAGGTTGAGAAGAGCACTGCGTCTCCACAACCCCCCACCCGTCTTGTAGCACAGTAGGGTGGAGTGTGTGTGTGTGTGTGTGTAGGGGTTTGGGTGGGGGGAATGGGAGGGGGTGGGGGGTGTAGCAGGCACCCCTCTGTTTGCCTGCTGCACCCCCCTGCCGGGAGACACGGCACCCCCTGCAGGAGGTGCAGCGCTCCGCTTCCCCCGTCCCTCGGGGCGCATTGCTGTATGTCACGCACAAACACACACAAACACACAAACACACACTTTCCTCATTCAGCCCAGTTTATCTGCTGACCCATCAATCAAATGCATATGCACACACCCACACACACCCACACACAACTGCCTGCGCGCACACACACGCACACATATTTTGCAACTGTGCGTCAGTACAACAATACTTCAGGCTTGCAAAGGAAATAAATACTTTTGGTGATCCAAATTCAACTTAAAACAAAAGTTCCAAAAGAGGAAGTGAATGAGGAATAAGGACCGGAGCTCAGAACTGAGCCCTCATGCCACTTGTTTGTCTTAACGAACCTGTTATGTCTAAATAGTACACACGGACCCCGAAAGAGCCCCTGCTTCTTCTCAATGAGACAACAATTAGCCGCACATAGATCTGCTCTCCTTTCACAGGAACCCGTATCACTGCAAAGCTTCTCCGATATGAAGTGGTCGTGGGATTGAGCTGCATCTGTAATCTCACACAGATACACACACTTCCTCTCGCTCCTCGGACACACACGTAGACAGACAGTCGGCTCTGGAATGAAAGAAAAGGAGGTCCGGATAATTAATTAATCTATCTGGCTGAGGCAGAGACGTAAGGCCGGTTTTACAACCGCACCAGGCAGGGAGACGGAGAGAGAGAGAGAGAGAGAGAGAGAGAACCCGCTGACCTGGGACGATCCATAGCTCTGCATGAAATTGAAATGTCTTGAAAGAATGCATTCGGATTGTTTCAATTTTCACAATCAAACATACACATTCCTGATATCTCTGCATCCTCACCCACACACACACACACACACATGCTCTCTTTTTACCAACAAACACACGCACACATGCTCTCTGTTCACAAACACACTCACACATGACAAGGCATGCACACTCTCTGAGCGTTGATATTCATCAAGATTCATAAAGCCGACAGAGTAACAAGGTTATTGATCTTCAGTCAATTCGCAGACGGACCAAATGGGACGGAACGAGACTGTTCACAACATATTTCCAAAACAAGATTACACCGATTTATTGAGTGATAAACGTGAGAAAACCATAAGAAGAGATCTGATCAAATCCTTCCCCTGAAAACTACTTCATTTGAGATCCGATGCATCCTACGAGGAGGACGCTGACTACTGACGTTTTGTTTGCTTTGTTTATGAGTATAGGATGGAGTTTTGTTAGTAGCTGATATGTGTGTGTTGTATCCCCAAGAAACATTGTGTGAACATTACCTGTGCTTTGACCATAGATTGTATATAAGTCACAGTGAAGTCACCCGTTGGTTTGTGACTGTCGATGTGAAGCCTCCAGGCCGCTGGCCACCAGAAGTGACATGAGATGGAGTCAGTAAAACCAACCCAAGACCAAGAAGACTACAACTAACTTCTATGAACGGGAAACACTGTGAGAGGGTTAAAGTCGTAAGAAGAAAACACAGAAAATGTCCAGACCTGTCAATCACAATGTAGCCACACCCTCTATTTGACTCTATTGGCCCATAATGTGCTAAATTAACATTGTGCTGTAATACATAATATTTGGAACTAGCGATGGAGACATACACTCATGTTTACAATCTTTACTGAGGGAATAAATCAGAGAGAAGTGGAGTCATTTTCTGATAGACTTCTATACAACCAGACTTATTTTTACAATCTGAGTCGCCCCCTGATGGCCAATAGAAAGAATGCAAGTTCAAGGCGCTTCAGCTTTGGCTTCATTTCTCAGACCCTGAGGTTGCTGCCTGGTTTTGACAAGAGGAAATAAAAAATAAAGACACATTACGGGACCCTGTTGACAGCACCGCTGAACACACTGTGACAGGTGAGGATCACCCGAAGGCCTCAGCCTCGGAGGTGATGATTGGTGTGTCATACGGGGGTCATGATATGGGGGTCATGGTCTGGGGGTCATGGTCTGGGGGTCATGGTCTGGGGGTCATGGTCTGGGGGTCATGGTCCGTTACACACAGCCACGAGCAGCAATGACATCACCCAGATGTGCCAATCACATGGCTGATACATCTTTGGGTGCTTTGAGTGTTTAAGTAATGCCACGGTGGAACCAATTTAACCACTTATGTTGTATTATCTATTGTAATTTCAGTTGCTTTTCGGTTGCACGGCCTATTGTGACCTCTTGCATGTTGGGAAAGTTATATTCAGTGTTCGTACAGTTTAACACAGAAGGCTCTGAAACGGTCCATTCTTTTCACAATAAAAATAGTTTATCAAAGTGGCCGGTGGCAAAACGCTACTTCAGTCCCCAGCAGGAAGAGTGTGTTTGTCTGTGACACTCACACTACTTGCCTTGGGATCTTTTTCCCGCTCTACATAACTAGTAACAAACCGTGACTCCTAAATGAAGTATGACCTTTGTGACCTTTGTGAACTGTTACACCGCTGCTAATGAAGCACACACACATACATGAGCTTGAACCAAACACACAAGGGAACAATCACTTTGTTCTGGGAAGACACTCCTCTTCAGAGAATAGATGCACTTCTTGGCTGCCTATATAGGAGGAGTGAGACGAGGAGTGAGACGAGGAGTGTGAGAGAGGAGTGTGAGAGAGGAGTGAGACGAGAAGTGTAAGAGAGGAGTGTAGAGAGGAGTGGAGGAGAGGAGTGAGAGAGGAGTGTAAGAGAGGAGTGTAGAGAGGAGTGTAGAGAGGAGTGTAAGAGAGGAGTGAGAGAGGAGTGGAAGAGAGGAGTGAGAGAGGAGTGGAAGAGAGGAGTGTAGAGAGGAGTGTAGAGAGGAGTGTAGAGAGGAGTGTAAGAGAGGAGTGAGAGAGGAGTGGAAGAGGGTGTGAGAGGGTGTAAGAGAGGAGTGAGAGAGGGTGTAAGAGAGGGTGTAGAGAGGGTGTAAGAGAGGTGAGAGAGGTGGAAGAGAGGTGTGAGAGGAGTGTAAGAGAGGAGTGTAGAGAGGAGTGTAAGAGAGGAGTGAGAGAGGAGTGGAAGAGAGGAGTGTAGAGAGGAGTGTAAGAGAGGAGTGAGAGAGGAGTGTAAGAGAGGAGTGAGAGAGGAGTGTCGAGAGGAGTGGAAAAGTGGAGTGTAGCGTTTCCACAATCCCAGACAGTTTGTCAGACTCAGGAAGGATCTTCAGAAAATTCTTTTCCCCTTTTTTCACAACACGCTTGTGTTCGTGTCTGTCAGACCTAACAACAGGATAGGAGAATACAACCAACACACACACACACTCACACACACACCTACACACACCTACACACACTCACACACACACCTACACACACACACACACACACGCCTCAGCTGAGGAGTGAAGTGGCAGGTACATCACGTCTATGGTAATAGAACAGCAGATGGAACTGGCAGGAGCGCGCGCACACACACACACACACAGAGCACCTTGTGCTCTGACACAAACGTGCACACACACTCTTGCAGGTGCACGCACGTGATCAGACGTTACGAAAACGCACTGAGCCCACCGCGGCACAACAAGCTGCTTTTACCTCACCGGGATGAAGTGTCACGTCTGAAAATAAATAAAACAGCCGTAACCCACATGTGTGCCTCACAAGATGTGAGTTTGACTTCCAGGCCAGCTCTACATGGCGCCCTCCTCCTCATGAGAGAGCGAGAGAGAGAGAGAGAAGGTGTTGTCGGCTCCCGTCTCTCGGGGCACCGTGAGAGCGACGGCGTGGCCGCTGGCCCCGATGATCTCACAGATAAATCATCTTTAGTCTCTAACAGCCTGACAGACAGACAGGCCTAAGTACCTGGGAGGGTGGTACCGGGACACTCTCAAGTCTCCTGTGACGACGGGTATCGCTGTGGAGAAAACACAGTTAGCCGCCCCGAGTTGTGCCCCCCCCCCCCCTCCATTTTGGCGGCGTCTCGAGGCGTCTCTATATTCCGGCTCAATCTCGTGTCACCGTTCTGGCCGTCGTTCAAATCCTCACGTTGGCTTGGCTCCCGTTCAGCCTCCGTTCTGGCTCCGGCTCAAGCTCCGCCACGGTGGCTTGTGTTTTTCGGGGGGGGGGGGGCTTCGTTGTGGCTCTGTTTTCAGCAGAGCCCCCCCTTTCCCCCCTTCAGTCTTAGCGCCCCAGGTAGCTGGCCCCCTGCCCGGCCTGCTGATCAGTGGGAGATCCAGGCTCAGGCCTTTTGTTTGCGGTGGCATTTTGCCTTTGTTTTCCCATCTCGCCTGTAATCTAAACACCCAAAACATCTCGCGCTTGACAAATCGGCCCTGAGACGCGGGAGCAGCGGCGGTGGGAGAAGACAAGCGGCTGGAAGCGGTTCAACCCGAGGCAGGACTGATGGTGTCCGACTGGGCCTGACCTCCCAAAGGTTAAAGACACGTTCACTTACAAAGCAATCAATTACCCCGGCTGCGCGGGCGCTTTTAACCAAGCGCCCCCTCCCGCCTTCCACACAGCCGGCGTTATTGATGAGGGTCCCAGTGTACAGCACACTCCAACCTGGAGTGTGTATTATATTTCACAATTGAAATAAATCTCAGATTATTGGTGTCGCTGCCTACCTGAACACCTCTCACGCTTTATTCCCCCCCGTCCACCCCTCCTCCTTCCTCCTTCCTCCTTCCTGCCTCACTCGCTCCCTCCTCTCTGCAGGTTGTTGTAGCAGGTTTATTCTGGTAGCCGGGCTCCGTGGGCCCCGGCAGGCCCCTCAGCTGTTCCGCTGGGTTTGTAATTACCATTTCATTAAGAATGACAGTTTCGGGGGTTGAAGCACCATTTCATCCGGGTCTCGTGGGGAAGGCGCTTGCCAAATTTCCAGCGTGAGTGGCAATTATCTCTCTCCGTGTCTGCAATTCACCATTTTGTACTTAGTGGCTTGACAACGGCTCGGAACGTTTTGCTGGAGTAATAATAGGTCTGGGATATTTACACTGCAGCCCACTCAGGCTTAGCTCTGTGAACTATGAGCTATCAGAAGAGATAGAAACAAAGCAGAGGAAACCACACTTCATTGCGTGGAGCCTTGAGAAGGGACTCCAAAGTTCAATCTATTTTCGTAAAAGGTCATTCCTGGTCGGAGTTAGTGATCATGAAACAATTTTTTTGGGATTCAATCACCATGTGTTTCTTTTTTTACAGCACATTTGCTTCATATAATGTTTCTCTTCTGGCCAGTCAGCAAAAAATGACTCATAATCTGAATGGAGCCACTTGGTTCACCTCTTAGATGTGCAAGTGGTTTCCATTGAAATGTGAACTTTAGTACTTTATTGAAATATACCATATATGAATGTATACACTTGCCAAGAGACTGAACAGAAGTTTAAACTGTGTTCAAGTGAAAACCACTTCAGTGGAAACATCTTTGTGACCTTCGTTCTCTTTGAATGTCAACATTTTTATAATTGCCTTCTCTTAGTATATATTGTATATTCGCACGTATTCATCTGCATGCCCATGTAAGAGCATTTACAGTATGTGGTAAATGGTGTGACGACAGCGTTAGAGACGGGAATACAATATATAATATATTAATATATATATAAAAAAATATATAAATATATACATATACATATTTACATATACATGTATATATACATGTATACAGGACTGTCTCAGAAAATTAGAATATTGTGATAAAGGTCTTTATTTTCTGTAATGCAATTAAAAAATTATTAAATATTAAAAGAATAAAAGGCTTGCAATATTTCAGTTGATTTGTAATGAATCCAGAATGCATGACATTTTTGTTTTTTTAATTGCATTACAGAAAATAAAGAACTTTATCACAATATTCTAATTTTCTGAGACAGTCCTGTATATACATATATATATATAGGTACTGTATATATACATTTGTATATCTATATATACTAATATAGATATAAATACAGTATATATATACACTGTATATATATATGTGTATATATAGATATATATATTATAGATTGTGTTCCTGTCTCTAACAGTCCGTGACACCCTGCTGGATCTCCCAGCAGGGTGTCACGGACTGTTGGATTTTCCCAGCTGCTCCTGAACGCATCATCTCACTCTTCCGGTAAGCTTTGGTTGCCAGCTCAACAGCGAGCATGACTTCTTCTTCTCTCCCTCCCGCTCCCTCTTGCTCAGTGTGTCTCATGTATAGTTATCCCCCTGCCTCCCTTAATGATAACGATACATGCAACAAGTGTAGTTTATTTGCTAGGTTGGAGGCAGGTCTAAGTGGGTTAGATGCACGGCTCCACGCTATCGAAGCTCAGACAGCTATGCTAGTTAGCCCGCCCTCTCCCGTAGTCGGCGCGGAGCTACAGTCAGCTGTTAGCTGTGCCCGCGGTAACCGTGCAGCCGGGTGGTTGGGTAACTGTTCGCAGGAGTCGTAAGTCTACACAGAAGCCCGCTGTGCACCAACCACTTCACGTTTCGAACCAGTTTTCCCTGCTCAGCGACACACCGCTGAGGAGCACACCCTGGTTATCGGGAGCTCTATAGTCAGGAACGTGAAAATAGCGAAGCCACGGACCAGAGTCGTGTGCCTCCCGGGGCCAGAGCGGGCGGCGTGGAGTCTTGTTTGAAGCTGCTGGCTAAGGATAAGCGGAGATACAGTCAGATTGTAATACACGCCGGTGGTAATGACGCCGAGCCCGCCGCTCGAACTCACTAAAATTAATGTGGAATCGGTGTGTGCTTATGCCAAGACGTTGTCGGACACCGTAATTTTCTCTGGCCCTCTCCCAAATTTGCAGACAGACGAATTGTATAGCCGAATGTCGTCTTTCAACCGCTGGCTGTCGGTGGTGCCCAGCGAATAATGTGGGCTACGTAGACAACTGGAAGACTTTCTGGGAAAACCTGATCTGATGAGGAGGCGGCATTCATCCCACGTTGGACGGAGCGTCTCATTTCTGCGAATATGACCAAGTTGATCACCGGACTTAATCTATGACAACCCAGGGTTCAGATCAGGAACCGGGAGCAGAGTTGTAGTTTAACACCCTTCTCTGCTCTTCCATTCGAGCAGTTACCCACCCTTGACTTTAGAGTAGAGACTGTGTCTGTCCCACGGCCACTTCAATTAAATAAATCAAAAGTAAGCAGAAGAGGAGTCGTACACAATAACCTTATACAAGTTAACACAATTATTTCAGCAGTGCAACAAAATAGGTCTATTAAATGTGGTCTCCTAAATATTCGATCTCTGTCATCTAAAGCTGTGTTACTGAATGATTTAATATCAGATAATCACATTGATTTATGTTGCCTAACTGAAACCTGGCTGAGCCATGAAGAATATGTCTGCCTGAATGAATCGACTCCTCCAAGTCATATTAATACTCACATTCCTCGAGGCACCGGTCGAGGAGGTGGAGTAGCAGCCATCTTTGAATCGAGCCTATTAATTAATCCTCAACCAAAATTACACTACACCTCATTTGAAAGCCTTGTTCTTAGTCTTTCACATCCAACCTGGAAAACACTACAGCCAATTCGATTTGTGATTCTGTACCGCCACCAGGTCCATATTCAGAGTTTATATCTGAATTCTCAGAATTTATATCAAGTTTGGTTCTTAAAACCGATAAAGTTATTATTGTTGGAGATTTTAATATCCATGTGGATGTTGATAATGATTGCCTTAGTGCTGCATTCATCTCCTTGTTGGACTCGATTGGCTTCTGTCAGAGAGTACAGAAACCCACTCACAGCTTTGGCCACACGCTTGATCTTGTTCTTACTTATGGCGTTGACATTGAGCATTTGAACGTCTTCCCACAGAATCCTCTTCTGTCAGACCACAACCTCATAACTTTTGAATTTATACTACGGAGTGTATTCCGTTAGTCAAAAGTTTCTACACTAGATGTCTAACTGATAGTGCTGTAGCTAAATTTAAAGCGATTCCTTCTGTATTTGATTCGATACCACGTCTCAATATAACAGAGGACTCCTGGTCTAACTTTAGTCCGTCCCAGATTGATCATCTTGTTGACAGTGCCATAGGCTCTCTGAGAATGACACTGGACTCGATAGCCCCTCTGAAGAAGAAGACAGTGAGGAAGAGGAGGTTTGCTCCCTGGTATAACCCTCAGACCCGCAAACTGAAGCAAACGTCACGAAAGCTTGAAAGCATATGGCGTTCAACTAATCTCGAAGAATCCCGCTTAGTTTGGCGAGATAGTCTTAAAACATATAAGAAGGCCCTCCGTAATGCCAGAGCAGCCTATTACTCATCAATAATAGAAAAAAATAAAAACAACCCCAGGTTTCTCTTCAGCACTGTAGCCAGGCTGACAGAGAGTCACAGCTCTGTGGGGCCGAGCATTCCTATAAACCTTAGTGGTAATGACTTTATGAACTTCTTTAATGAAAAGATTTTAACTATTAGGGACAAGATTAATAATCTCTTGCCCATAACCAGTGCCAATCTGTTCTCAAGTGGAATGGCCTTGGAAACCGCTGTATGCCCTGGTGTATATTTGGAGGGATTTTCTCCTATCAACCGTGACCAATTATTTTCAACGGTTTCTACTTCGAACACGTCTACCTGTCTCTTGGACCCCATCCCGACGAGGCTGCTTAAAGACGTTTTGCCTTTAATTGGCGGCTCTCTATTAGATATTATCAATGTGTCTCTGCTAACAGGCCACGTACCACACTCCTTCAAGGTGGCTGTTATTAAACCTCTCCTGAAGAAGCCCACTCTGGATCCAGAGGTATTGGCTAACTACAGACCGATCTCTAACCTAACCTTCCTCTCCAAGATCCTTGAGAAAGTGGTCGCAAATCAGTTGTGCGACTTTCTACATCATAATAGTTTATTTGAGAAATTTCAATCAGGATTTAGAAAACACCACAGCACCGAGACGGCACTGGTGAAAATTACAAATGACCTCTTAATGGCAGCAGATAAAGGACTCCTCTCTGTCCTGGTCTTGTTAGACCTTAGTGCTGCATTCGACACCATTGACCATGACATCCTGTTACAGAGACTGGAGCAGTCGATTGGCATTTCAGGCACGGCACTAATTTGGTTTAAATCCTATTTATCAGATCGATCTCAGTTTGTATTTGTAAACGATGACGCCTCGATAACCACCAATGTTAATCACGGAGTTCCACAAGGTTCTGTGCTTGGACCAATTTTATTTACCTTATACATGCTTCCTTTGGGCAATATTATCAGGAAACACTCCATAAACTTTCATTGTTATGCAGATGACACTCAACTATATTTATCGATAAAACCAGAGGAGAGCAACCAACTCTGTAAAATTCAAGCATGTCTTAAAGACATAAAAACATGGATGACCTGCAACTTCTTGATGTTAAACTCAGACAAAACCGAAGTAATTTTAATCGGCCCTGAGCACCTCAGAGATCAATTATCTGGTGATGTGGATTCTGTAGACGGCATTGCCCTGGCATCCAACACCACTGTAAAGAATCTTGGCGTTATCTTTGATCGGGACTTGTCCTTTAACTCCCACGTAAAGCAAATCTCAAGGACTGCATTCTTTCATCTACGTAATATTTCAAAATCAGGCACATCTTGTCTCAAAAGATGCAGAAAAATTGGTTCACGCGTTCGTTACTTGAGACTGGATTACTGCAACTCCTTATTAGCAGGCTGCTCTAATAAATCTCTTAGGTCCCTCAGTTGATCCAGAATGCTGCAGCTCGTGTTCTCACTAAAACTAAGAAAAGAGATCACATCACTCCTGCACTAGCTGCTCTGCACTGGCTCCCAGTAAAATCAAGAATCACTTTTAAAATTCTTCTCTTAACCTACAAAGCCTTGATTGGTGATGCTCCATCATATCTTAAGGAGCTTGTCGTACCATATTGCCCCACTAGAGAGCTACGCTCACTAAATGCGGGACTACTTGTAGTTCCTAGAGTCTTAAAAAGTAGAATGGGAGCCAGAGCCCTTAGTTATCAAGCTCCTCTTTTATGGAACCAGCTTCCAATTTCAGTCCGGGAGGCAGACACAGTCACCTCGTTTAAGAGTAGACTTAAGACCTTCCTCTTTGACAGAGCTTATAGTTAGGGCTGAATCAGGTTTGCCCTGGTCCAGCCCCTTGATATGCTGCTATAGGCTTATAGCTGCGGGGACATTTTAGAATACACAGAATACCTATCTACACTTTTCTCTCTACTTAAGGATGAATTTTCATCTCTCAATCACACGTTACTAACTCTGCTTTCTCCCCGGAAGTCCTTTTGACTTTACGTCTCATGGGGTCATCGGACCCTATGAGACGGCATAGATCCTATCTGCCTGATGGATCGTCTGGGTCGTGGAATTCCTGCTCATGACTACGCCACTGTCCTGTTGAGACTCCGCCCTCCTCCTCCCCACCGCCATCTGCCTGATGGATCGTGGAGGTCTCCATCGTGGAATATGCCTACTATGAACTATTCATACACTCTGTCATATTCATTGAATGTATTTTAACTCTAAATCTGTCCTTCTGTACACATTACATCTATTGCATCTGTCCATCCTAGGAGAGGGATCCTCCTCTGTTGCTCTCCTCCAGGTTTCTTCCTTTTTCCCCTGAAGGGTTATTTGGGAGTTTTTCCTGGTCCGATGTGAGGTTTTGGGGCAGGGATGTCTATGTGTACAGATTGTAAAGCACTCCGAGACAAATTTGTAATTTGTGAAATTGGGCTATACAAATAAACTGAATTGAATTGAATTGAATTTACCACATAAATGTTCTTACATATTTATTATATACAGTATATATTATATATATATATATATATATATATATATATATATATATATATATATATATGTTATGGCATGGTGACCCGGGCACCACACTCCGGAAGTGAAGAAAAAGTAAAAAGAACAGAAAAACAGGTGTCTTGTTAAACCTGAAGACAAAAAGATGTGATTCTGCTTTGTGGAAAACAACATATTCATAGAGAATATCACTATGGCGCAAAATGGAGCAAATAGAAAGAAGAGAACTTGAGAAAGAAGTTCAAACCCGGCTTACTGTCTCAGCTCCACACGACCATCGCTGCATCGTTAAGACTCGATGCTGATGAGGTACAGTGGAGGACAGTCAGGTCCCTAGTGGAGGTCAATGAATATCTAGTTCACAAACATTACTTCATACACCACTCACAAAACCCTTTTGGACAAAATGGAACAGACTAAATTTCATCTTTTAAAATCTCACTTGGATCTTAAATGAATTTATCGAAAATCAATTTAAAAGCACTCAAGGTCATCCTCCCAGTCTTCTGTTGTTCTTACAGCTAGACTGCAGCTCAAAGACAACGCCGTGTAGCTGAGCACGAGACAAACACAGTGTGTAGGCGATGCAGATATGTATCATATCTCATACATATGGCGGGACATATTCCTCAGTATCTGGTGGCATTGTGTAGGAGAGGACACACAAGCTGTTGTTAGACATATTCTTCTCCCGCTTAGTGGCTAATGTTTGATTCCAACTGAACGGTCAAATATTTGAAATTGTAATACATTATTTAAATGTACGATGGTTTACAAATATAGTGGGTGAGTCCAATGAGGGTGGTGTCAACCGGGAAACTTTGTGAGGACTTGACTGGAGGTGCAGCTGGTGGTGTACAGAGAGAAGAGAAGAGGGGGGGAGGGGGGTGGAACCAGCTTCATGTGATGGACTACAGTAACACAATGATGGGAACTTGTGAGCCCCACTGCTGAAGCCATGATAGTCTCTGATAAAAAAAAAGATCTTCTATATCGTACAGAGGATTTTGTCCACCATCTCTTCCAGTGTAGTACCTCTTGGAAGAGATGTGTGTGTGTGTGTGTGTGTGTGTGTGTGTGTGTACAGCAAATGGGAGACAGGAAGTGTGCGAGCCCTTTGAAGTCTGTCTTTGTGTTTACTCCTCCCTCTTAAGAAAAAAATAAATAAAAATGTCAGGTGTCCTCTGAGCTGAGTTATAGTGACATGACTCACGCGATGTCGACCACGAGTGACGACTGCGGCTCTTTTAATTGCACGTCTGCTCTGAATGATGGGACACTTAATTCCAACACATTCCACACAATTGCTTTTCACAGTGGCGGAGGCCTGAGGAGGCAGAGGAGGAAGAGAAGGAAGAGGAGGCAGAGGAGGCTTTCTGTGGCCATATGGAGAGGGAGGCTGAGCCGGGCTGAGTGATCGGAGCCTCAGCCCTGCACCAGACTGGCTGCTACTGTACCGAAGACGGGTAACATGTAGCAGTACGGCTAATGACACATTCCAACACAAAACACACATGGGCACACACACACACACACACACACAGGCACACAGGCACACACACACACACACACACACACACAGCTTGGATGTGGTCAGCTTTAGTCTCTCTAACACACTCCTAACAAGCACGGAAACAATCAGTGTGCGCACAAACAAGCAGTCTCTTACACAGAAAAAACCCACATAAAACCCACAAAAAAAAACCCACATTCACACATAGTCTCTCTCACACAAGCACAATCAGACACACACTCATGCCTGCTCTCACACACACTCAGATATGTCCTCTGTCACAGAAGAGCCTGATAAATTCACCTCAGACACATACACACACATACACCCACGCACACACAGAGTGTGTTAACAGTCCTGTCAGCCCATGGTAGCACCCTCCGGCTCCCTGCTGTCCTGTGAACGGGTCCCTACTCGTTCATCTCTTATCACCAGAGTCGAGCTCTGGTGCTACAGCGTGGTTGGATAGCACCGTAACGCTCCGACCCCGGCGTCTGTGGTATTGGACTCTGCGTGGCTGACTGGTGATGTGGTGAAACCGAACATACTGAACCAGCGTCTCCTTTGCTCCACCACACTGCTCACAGCACATGTCGTCTACTCGGAAGTCGTGTGGTGAGTCTAGAGCCCCCAAAAAAATCAGTTTAATAAATGTCAACAAGAGTCACATTTTTTTGTATATTTTGAAACCAAATCGTCTATTTAGACAAATAATAGAACAAAAGTCCGGCGGACATCAAAGTCAGTCGGATTCCTCCTCTGGGAGTGTGAATATCTGAACACCATTTTATAGCAACCCATGAGACCAAAAAGTATGAGCTTAAAAGTTGAAAGCTAGACAATGACAAGATAATTAAAGCATCCTTTCAAGTATAAATGGTGCTTTTATTATCTTGTTTTTTTTCTTAAAACAGAAAAAAAAGGCAAATATTGCCGCAGAACGTAGACCTTTGTAATTATTTGCCGTTAAAAATGGTTCAACCTGTAGTCATAACTGTCACGTTCCTCGTTCTCCGTCTGAAGCACTTGCAGTTCCACTGGTGTTGCTGCACCTGTCAATCAATCTGACGCGTGTAGCACTGTCATATTCCTGTGTGCTAGGAGGAAAGCTTTTCCCGGGGAAAGCCCATCCAGACTCTGGTAGTTCACATCTAAATATGTTAAAGCTTGCATCATTTGTGTATGTATCAAAATCAATCTTTTGCCATAAAATCATGCAGATTATAACTTGAAATATACTGAATTAAAGCAAACACCCCGGTGTTGGCCTCAGATGTAACGGTTAAACGTCAGCTGAGAATACTGTTCATTGATGTGACCCTAGACATACCCTGGACCCCCCCCACAGACCCCAACAGGCCTCGGTGCATGCAAAGTAAGCAGAGCGAGAGAGAGACATATAGAATATATGGAGCAGGCCTGCTAATGCACTTAGTAGCCGGGCCTCGTTCAAGAAAAGCCCTTAATGACTTTAATTGATCTTTATTAGCTTCAATTAGAGAGGGACACTGGGGGGGAAACAAGGTTGTGATTCCTGCAGACAGATCAGAGGAGGTGAGAAGAGAGAGAGAGAGAGAGAGAGAGAGGTAATTGATTGAAAAATAATTTCCAGAAAAAGAATGGTGCTCCCTTTGTTATTGTTTGTTGCATACAGTCTTTTGAGTTCACACTTTTCCTTTTAAATAAAGTAAGATGAGGGAACGTGTTGGTGACCCGTCACACCAGAGAAACTCTACAACAAAGACGCCTCATTACAAGTGTTGGTCCTCCTGTCGGATGAAAGTACATTTGGTTATTTGTGCTTAATGTATTTATTTTTCCTTTTGATAACACGAGATGTTTACACAGCTAATGGACATATTGAGCATTCATAAAATCTGTAAGCTCGGGCATAATGTCAGTTTATTTTATTCTTTCTTTTGGTCCAGATGGACTCCTGTTAATATCTGATCTCTTATTATATAATTATACCTGACATTTTTATATTCACTAGTCAAAAGTTTGCTTAGATTAAATCCTTTACAAGCATTTTTTTTTCACTTACTTTTTTTTATTTGTTTAGATATATTAACATAAAGCAAATAGAAAAATGTCAGACATAAACATAAAAAGAATTTAAAATAAAATAAAACAGGGCAAAATGATACATATATATATATATATAATATATACAGAATATACATGCATACATACTTACACACACACATACATACTACATACATACATACTTACACATACATACATATACATCCAAAGACAGAAAAAAATAAAATAAGAAAGGCACCCTTTTAATTATCTTTTACTTGTAAATCTGTCTACACCGTCCTGCATCTATACTTGCATTTTCCTGAAAACACAAATCCGGCCCCTGAGTATTTGACCCCTCCTCCAATTTGTAATAAAAGCCATCAGATGTTTCCATGCTTGGTCAGATTGGCTTGAACTGTTCTTTACCCCGGCAATCATATTTTCAAAGGAAAAAGTTTGCTTCGTAAAATCCTTTACAATAATTTTGAAACATTTTGCAAGTTTCCACAAATAAAAAGGCGGATAAAGCACTTATTAGAGTAGAGGCCAGTCAGTCCGTCTCCAGCCCAACACCAGCCCTGCAGTCCCCTCATCCAGCCGTCAACCATCCCTCCCTCTTCCCGTCACTGTGTTTGTGTTTCTAGGGGGAACCGGCTGACCTCTGACCCCGGGCTAATGAGAGCGATAACGAGGATTAAAAGGGGGTGACTGGAAGGTGTCTGAGAGTGGGGTTTAAACAATTACACTGGGCCGCCAACATGCCTTTCTTCATGACTCAGGAAATTACAGTCTCCCTCTCTATCTCTCCCCCCCCCCCCCCACACACTCTTTCAGCCGGCACACAAAAGAAAAGGCTTATGGAAAATAATAAATTATCTCAGGGCCATGTTAACTTGGATGTAAATCGCCGGGCAATTATGTTTTAATAGCCCTTTAAGAGAATGAGTAATTGGGCTGACACTACTGGGGTTGATCAGGCTCACCCGGCCCTCTGCCTTTGTGCCCGATGGGAGCGAGCTGTAGGCCTGTGTGACGGTCAGCCTGCAGGATGACTGCGTGTCAGCCTGTAGGATGTTTGTGTCGGTCAGCCTGCAGGATGACTGTGTGTCAGCCTGTAGGATGTCTGTGTCGGTCAGCCTGCAGGATGACTGTGTGACGGTCAGCCTGCAGGGTGACTGTGTGTTAGCCTGTAGGATGACTGTGTGACGGTCAGCCTGCAGGATGACTGTGTATCAGCCTGTAGGATGTCTGTGTCGGTCAGCCTGCAGGGTGACTGTGTGTCGGTCAGCCTGCAGGATGACTGTGTGTCAGCCTGTAGGATGACTGTGTGACGGTCAGCCTGCAGGATGACTGTGTGTCAGCCTGTAGGATGACTGTGTGTCAGCCTGTAGGATGACTGTGTGATGGTCAGCCTGCAGGATGACTGTGTGACGGTCAGCCTGCAGGATGACTGTGTGATGGTCAGCCAGGTGGCGACAGGGATATGAGGGAGTCTGGGTGACAACTGATATATATATATATATATATATATATATATATATATATATATATATATACACTACCGTTCAAAAGTTTGGGGTCACTTAGAAATGTCTTTATTTTTCAAAGAAAAGCACAGTTTTTTCAATAAAGATAACATTAATCAAAAATACACACAATACATTGTTAATGTGGTAAATGACTATTCTAGGTGGAAACGTCTGGTTTCTAATGAAATATCTCCATAGGTGTATAGAGGCCCATTTCCATCAACTATCACTCCAGTGTTCTAATGGTACATTGTGTTTGCTAATCGCCTTAGAAGACTAATGTCTGATTAGAAAACCCTTGTGCAATTATGTTAGCACAGCTGAAAACAGTTATGCTGGTGATATAAGCTATACAACTGGCCTTCCTTTGAGCTTGAAGTTTGAAGAACAAAATTAATACTTCAAATATTAATCATTATTTCTAACCTTGTCAATGTCTTGACTATATTTTCTATTCAATTTTCAATTCATTTGATAAATAAAAGTGAGTTTTCATGGAAGACACGAAATTGTCTGGATGACCTCAAACTTTTGAACGGTAGTGTATATGTATATATATATATATATATATATATATATATATATATATATGACTAACACACACAAACACACAGACGAGAACCTGGCCAGCTCCCTTTGACCTCTGACCCGGACTGTGACCTGTGGATGATGGCGTGTGCCACCATGGGGAGAAATGGATCGATGTGAGAAGGAAAGAGATCGCAACAGGTCAAACCTGGTGAGTCGAAAACCAACAAATGAGACGAGAACAACATAAACAGCAGGAAGAGGAGAAGAGGAGGAAAAAAAGAAAAGAAACGCGAGAGCGGAAAGGAGATAGAAAAAAAGAAGAAGCAGGAAACAGTGATAGCGATCTGGGGCTAGACTGAGTCTGACACAGTATAGAAGGTAATAATTAAAAATCCCTGGTAGGATGTCGGACCTTACTGCAATGAACCAGCAAACGGTGGGATGAACCTATATTTATCTCCTCTACCTTCTTCTTGGGCGGAAGACAAACGGGGTAAGAAAGTGATCAGATGAGCATCTGTTCGGCTCGGCAACAGTCAAGTCTGCAGAGACGCTTTTTAAACCCCATTTTTCAATCTGCGCTCCATTACTGTCATCGCTGTGCAGGCACTTAAAGGACTGTTCCACGGTGAAAGAGGAAGAAGAAAAAGCGATATATGCAAATGAGGGCGACTGCACCTCACCCCGCCAGTGGTCCCTTTTAGATGGAGCCTCTATAATTCCTGCAGCCACAGTAAGTGCTTGACACTTACAGTGTCTGCAGCCAGTCTCTGCAGGAGTAACGGAGTAAAACACTAACGTGGTTCTCTCTCTTTGATGATCGCGGCTGTTATGTAAACGTTAAAGGGATATCTCTATATTATAGCTGTATACCTTCCCAGAGACATAGTAGGTCAACTCCTATGTGCTCCTCATACCGAGACACTGAGGATGGGAACGCGATAATATTCTTATAGGATGAACGACAACCAGCACATCCTTCCGGGCCCAGTGGTATTCAGACTGAACACGGACCGCAAACAACGATTAATTGATCAGTTAATCTGACACAAGTTAAACAACTTGATCTGCTTATATTTTCCAACAAACTGTCCAAAGCCAAATGATATTCAGTTTACTATCGCAGAAGAATGATGTTAAAAGAATAACCGACGATCCTTTCTGCATCAGAATGAACACAAAGCACATCTGGAGGACGCGTTGCTTACGAGTATTGGACTAGAAAGGTCTACTGCAAAGGATGGAGTCATCTCTGGGAAGTCCACTATGAGAAATACCTCCACCTCTTCTCATTCTTAGCATCAACACCGTCTTTCCTAAAGTTTCCCTACACATTTCATGTTCGGTTCTGTTTATATAATCGGAATCTTTACATCGACTTTGTATTTCTTTTTGTTTCGATTCAGTATCACCAAACTTTACATCTCAACAATTATAATGATTCTCTGACTCACTGCGAGTGTATTTCTTGTCATGGTGGAATCTGGAATGTAATGTTATAATCATCATTTGTTTTCTATGGTTGGTGCTTTTTATACATTTACACTACCGTTCAAAAGTTTGGGGTCACTTAGAAATGTCTTTATTTTTCAAAGAAAAGTACTGTTTTTTCAATAAAGATAACATGAATCAAAAATACACACTATACATTGTTAATGTGGTAAATGACTATTCTAGGTGGAAACGTCTGGTTTCTAATGAAATATCTCCATAGGTGTATAGAGGCCCATTTCCATCAACTATCACTCCAGTGTTCTAATGGTACATTGTGTTTGCTAATCGCCTTAGAAGACTAATATCTGATTAGAAAACCCTTGTGCAATTATGTTAGCACAGCTGAAAACAGTTATGCTGGTGATATAAGCTATACAACTGGCCTTCCTTTGAGCTTGAAGTTTGAAGAACAAAATTAATACTTCAAATATTAATCATTATTTCTAACCTTGTCAATGTCTTGACTATATTTTCTATTCAATTTTCAATTCATTTAATAAATAAAAGTGAGTTTTCATGGAATACACGAAATTGTCTGGATGACCCCAAACTTTTGAACGATAGTGTATATAATGTCGATCCATACTCACCTATTTTCTTTTACTACTTGTTTACTAGTCCTGCCTATTCTATACTCTATTTGTCCAGCTGTGTTGTCCTTGTTCCTAGTAGTTATATTCAATTAAATTATATACAGGACTGTCTCAGAAAATTAGAATATTGTGATGAAGTTCTTTATTTTCTGTAATGCAATTAAAAAAACAAAAATGTCATGCATTCTGGATTCATTACAAATCAACTGAAATATTGCAAGCCTTTTATTCTGATTTATTGCTGATTATGGTTTACAGCTTAAGAAAACTCAAATATCCTATCTCTAAATATTAGAATATCATGAAAAAGTATACTAGTAGGGTATTAAACAAATCACTTGAATTGTCTAATTAACTCGAAACACCTGCAAGGGTTTCCTGAGCCTTGACAAACACTCAGCTGTTATAAATCTTTTTTTTACTTGGTCTGAGGAAATATTAAAATTTTATGAGATAGGATTTTAGAGTTTTCTTAAGCTGTAAGCCATAATCAGCAATATTAAAAGAATAAAAGGCTTGCAATATTTCAGTTAATTTGTAATGAATCCAGAATGCATGACATTTTTGTTTTTTTAATTGCATTACAGAAAATAAAGAACTTTATCACAATATTCTAATTTTCTGAGACAGTCCTGTATATGTATGGCTATTTATAGCTTTATTGTAATGAAATAACTCTCTACATAGCATATTTAAATGTTGAAAAGCTAATATTATTAGGTACATTTAATTCGAATAATACATACATACTTTCTTCAAGTATTTACTTACATATAAGCACAATTTATGAATACCAACCTATTCGCTCTACAATGTGGAAAAGCTAAACTAATGGTGCTCTGTGCTTTCTTTCTTTCTTTTACTTTCCTTCTTTTTTATCTGGAGCATCTACTCCAGGAACATTTCTGGGACATTGTCTTTTCGCCATACGCTACGGTCCATGTGTCTCTGACAAAACGTATTAGCTGCTGCTTATTAGCGCTATACGACGCTAATATCTGAGCATGTGGCATCCAGCTGATGTATGTAGAACATAGAGAATGACACGTCAAGAGGGTGGAACTTTTTGTTGAGTGAGACATTCACAAAAGGAATCAGAGTGGATCTCACCGACACGTGCACCTGCTGACATGTGCATCTATCTTTCTGAGTGTGTGAGTGTGTGAGTGTGTCTCTGTGTTTGCCCCTTTCTGTCGCTACCCTCTCCTCCGTGTTCCTCAGCCAGGCTCTTTCATTCCCTCCTGAGCGGCTCCGTCACCCGTGTCGCCGGGGGACAAGGAGAACGTGGCGTTTTCCCCCGGATCAGAAATTTACGAGCAATTAAAAGTCGGCGGACGCGCGGCATCCATCAGCGCTGCGTGCTGCTGCCAGGCTGTGGGTGAGGGGGACCGGCCGTAAACCACAGGCGATATACTTTTATATCTGTTTTCCCTCCAAAGAGGGAAGGTTATGACAAAAATTATGTTTTACTGTCCCCCGGTTTCTGCCGCGATGTAGACATCTTTCACTGAACGGGCTCGTTGGAGGTCAGAGCCTCTGGAAAGGAGGCCGGGAAAGAGCAGTGTGTGTGTGTGTGTGTGTGTGTGTGTTGTGTTTATGTTGTTTTAAAACCGGAGACAGAAGCCTTGAACACAATAAGAATAACATAGTCTGTGCTCCTCTGGTCCATCAGTGAAGGGAAGAGTGACCTAATTACTTATTATTTATGATTTATTCCTCTATGCTGATGTCATTTCAACGACTGAGTCTTCCTTCTCAATAGAGGCAGCAAGACGCACAACACACAAACACACACACACTGAAGCACAATGATCCATTACGACACACCTAATACACAACATAAATATGAAATGTGCAAACGCTCATACATCAAGGCAGTCACTCTTTCTCTCTCCATGGCTGCCAGTGACAGGCCCAGACTCATTTGCATCCTTAATTGTGTTGTAATGTACTTTTAATTTGAAAATGGAGGCAATTAATTATTTTGATATGGAACAAAATGCCGCAAATGTAAACATTCTAATAGTTCTCCGTGAACAGAGTATCATTTTTCAAAAGAGGGATTGAATGTTATCTCATTCTTTAATGCCAGATGAGTTATTTGTTGGGGGGGGGGGGGGGGGGCTGGGTTCAAGATAGCGTTTTACCACTCTTGGATTCTCCTTGATATTCACTTTGAGATGGGCAGCGGTCCTTTGATCTTCTCCGCCGCTGTTATTCTCTATCTCAATCTCCCACAGGATAATTACTGTAGTTGCACCTTTGCTATCAGAAGAGATTAATTGAAATTAAGCCTGTTTGGACATCCGGCGTCTCCTCCGGCGCGAGCCGCCAACACCAGACTCAACACTTTCTATTTCTGGGTCAGAGAGGGAGATGTGAATCAAGCAGATTAATTTGAGATTTGTTTTCTTCTCTCCCTCCGTCAACCACGTGATCAATAGGTGCCAGTGTTCAAAGGATAGCAAGCATCGCGGAGCAAGGGTGGTGGTGGTGGGGGGGGGGGGCTCCATTTGTACAAGCTCTGAAAAAAAAAAGACACTTTCTCTCCCTCAACCTGATAAACTCGCCACAGAAAAGGAACACGATGGATGCCTGTTTTTTTTTCTTCTTTCCTCTTCCCCCCCCCCTAAAACCCACCCCCTCTCATTCCCTTTCTGTGCTCTCTCTCACACACACATTTTCTGTCCTCTATTTCCCCCCCCCCCCACCCAGCCTCCACCCTTCACCCCTATCTCTTTCACTCTCTCCCTTCCTGATTCTCCCGAGGGTGCTCTGGGAGCTCGCTGACATCACAGCCGGCCTGGCAACAGCCTATAAATTATGAGTGACAAGTCTTTGGGCCAATAAAAAGCACCACCATATTTCATGCACAGTAAATCTGATTGCAGATTGCTCTGGCGTGTGGCGGCTGACATGTTTATTGTCGTCGTGGCGGTGGGAGCCGAGGGGGGAGGGGGGGGGGGCGGTGGGGGGTCGCTACCCGACATCAGAGTTTCTAAAGCTCCCAGTCTATATGGAGGTCAAACAGATGGGAACTCTGGGATGTAGGCGACCCCTTACACCCCACCCAACACCCCGCCCAAATCCGCAAACACAGACACACACACACACACACACACACAAACATACATTCACACACATCAATGCCAGCTCGGCCACCATCTATACGGCGGCTACGTTTCCTTCAGCTTTTACAAAGCCTGCAGCCTCTTTCACGGCAGCCATCTGTCCCCAATCCGCCGGCTCCCTGTGGCACTTTTAAAGTGGTTATACTCAATATCTCCATGTGAAACTTTTGAAAGAATAACTTACACATTCTAGCTCTTACAAATGTAGATTATAATTAATAAGAGAATTTAAAAAAAGGCCTTTGTTTCTGTATTCCCAGTGGCTACTGGAGGCTAGTGTGAGGGAACCGTAGGTAGCTGGTAAATGTGACTGAATAAAACGAGCCAGTTAGTCTGATCACTATTAGACTATTGTCCACTTAAAAACAAGAGATGGGTGGGGAAGAAGCATATTACGGATTTATTTGGTCCAAAGATCATTGGAACAGTCTCCAGTTTGAACGAGGTGTGTTTTAAATGTTTCAGATGAGTTAACAAGACAATTAACGCGGTATTAGTCTTTCATTAGAGCCCCACAGAAACATCTATTGTGTTGTAACTCTGGACTATTGTCCTTTGTTTTGTTTGTTTTCATGCAGCAGGCATTTGCTTCACTAAACATGTTGCCCTACACACTAAAATAAATAATTACTCACACTCGTATGTTTTCCTTCCGTTTTCATGAAATTCTATTTGTAATGTGTTGCTGCCACTCTTTTGTCTATCTATTGCTGCGTATCACTTCGAACGCTTAGTATTGTTCCTTTTTCCTTTTTTCCAAGCAAACATGAAATAATAGAAATTACCTTTTGTCTGCCTGAGGACTTTGGGAACAGGAAAAGTGCTTTTTTATAAACTGGCTCAATTACTATCGAGTCAAGCGGCAACAACATGAAGAAAAGTGTGCGGTCTAAATATTGAATCATCTCATAAATCAAACACTCGTACAGCACACACCTATAGAATCCCATTTGTTAAACCCCTAACTTCCCACTATAACCAATAAGCTTTGAGTGGTATCTTAAATGTTCTTAAACATGGATCCTCTTGTTCCAGATATCACATCTAATCTTTAATATTTCCTAACCACCTCATTGATGGTAAGTGACCCCGTCTAGTCCATCCGTCCTTCCCCGTGCAATAAACCATTCTTCATAATTAGCGCGGCCGCTGCAGTCTGATCTGGGCATTACAAGTCCTCAGCCACGGCCCCTAAATGGACAGATTTCAACAGACGCCCGCTGGTGTGATCGGCATCATTATATTTTAATTAATCCATTCTTCTCACAGCAACACAGTAATTACAATCTATTTTACGACGCGGCGTGCTGCGAACGAGGGGATGGAAGGAAAGACGGCGAGAGGGAGTTAAGAGTCAGAGAAAGGGGAGGAATGAAAGGAGAGAGGAAGGACGAGGAAAAAAAGTACAAAGAGAGGTTAGGACAGTGAGTCAGGGACGAGGAGAGGAAACGTTAAGGTGGGAAAAACATTACGAACGCTATGACTGATTACCGATATGTCATCGGCCGGCTGACATTGTAAAAGCATTGTAAAAGCGTTTATACGATGTTTGGAGGAGCACAGGGCTCCATCCTCCCTCCCAGATTCATACTTCACAGTCAGAGGGAGAAGCTCCATTTCCTCTGGCTTTGTCTATATAAATCAGAGCAGGTAGGGACACTCTGTGGGTGTGATGATAACATTAGAGGATTACAATGACACTCCTCCCCGGACAAGATCACCTGTCTCAACTGTCATAAAACAGCTGCTTTTTGTGTCGTTGAGATGAGAAGAGTGTGTCGGTGTGTGTGTGTGTGTGTCGGTGTGTGTGTGTGTGCGCGTGTCAAATACAGCAGTGAACAAGTGGAAGATGCGTTTGATACATAAAGCTGTTGCAGCTGACCTTATTTTAAATTCAATATGCTATCTTTTACACGCTGTTCAAGACTTTTGTGTTGCAGCGGTTCAAAAGTCAACCTTTAAGGCATTAAAGGTCAATTATGTAACTGAAGCTGCTATGAATAGATTTCTTTTTTGTGAAACACTTTTCAGGTGCGTTATTATGCTTTTCTATAGTTTAACCGGGTGAAGAATTATCAGAGAAACCAGCCGAGCAAACATTAGTGTAACTGATTGATTAATTGTAAGAATTCAAAAACGAAAATTGCTTATCTGAGCAAAACATTTTTTAACAAGTGGAGTGGGGTAGGGGGGGGGGGGCAGCTAGCCTGACAAATATGGTTTAACAGGGTGTGTTATGGATCAGTAACTCAAAGTTTAAATTATATTAAATAAATAGTCTAGCAAATATTACTACCCAGACAATTACATCATGCATATGTTTTTTTCTGTATTTTTAGATATTAAGAATTTTAGAGTTTCTGGTCAGTTGATTTTTACTTCTTGACAGACCAACTGTGTAGCCTTATATTTATATCAATCTTCGAGAAAGTAAATACACACAAAATGTCAAACAACTTTTAGGAGACACCCGACATTGATTGGCACATGTTGCTTAGATTGCCATAGCAACAAGTAATCAGCAAACTCATGTTGCTTCTAGAGCACATAACTATTCTCCAATCATTGATCAATGCACAGATTAGTTTACATGTAAGCCTCACACAAAAAGAGAGAATAGAACACAGGGCTCAAATGTAACCAGTGATGATACCATGTGTGTGTGTGTGTGTGTGTGTGTGTGTGTGTGTGTGTGCATCGCGATACCTGTGGTGAACATGGTATCCTGCAGCGTTGATGGTCCAGCTGGGCTCGTCGGGGTCGGGGATCTTCGCCGTCTTGGCGATCAGATGCTGAGCATCCCTCCACGTCAACTCGGGACTGGGGCAAGAGACATGAAGCAGAATATCAACACACACACCTCCTTCTCTCGGCTCGTGTTCTACACCGACTGAAACCACGGAGGAAACACTTCAACCCGGAGTGATGTTCTGAGAAGAAAAGCTGCAGGGAGCCCAACATGGGATCTGGCTGCTGGCCTGTTTTATGGGGCTTACAGCACATTCTGCCAGGTTCACGCTGTATTAATGCTCTAAAGGTTTATTGATATATAAATTAATGCAATGGGACACGGCCATACCTTCTACAGCAGGTCTTCTGGACTGTTTAAGTTAAGCTCACTGTTTTAATAACGGTGTCACTAAAAACTGTGAATCCAACAAAGAAGATTTGAGACTTTTTACAAAAGAGCCGAGAGAGTCGAATGCAGTAAAAAGTCTTCTTTTTAATCCCGAGCAGGGGAATTCTAATAGAGCGGACTCAAGTGTCATGTCAAGCAATATACTAATGGAATCCAATTAAGACCTTTAAACTGCACCGAGAGCTGGAGGATATTAGCTCAGTTTTCTATAACAAAAGACCAAAGGGCCTTCAACGAGGGCTTTTTCGGGATGTAAAAAGCATAAAGGAAATTGGGTTTTTCTGCTTTATCCACTCATTATTGTTCCTTAAGAAAATGAGTTGAATGGAGTATAAGGAAACCGCTTGGCCACCCGTTCTGAATGGCCTTTTCTCTTCCTGAGAAGAAATGCCTTCACAGTTTGTGCAACACCTGAACACGGACAGTCGCCTCTCCAGCACAGAAGAAACGAACGGAGGTGATTAATTAAAGGGGAGCCACACGGTTCATTCTTAACATCCATAACCATAATGCATTGCCCATGTCTATTTGGCTTTGAGGTATATCTTCATAGTTGCACTTGCAAACAACTATGCATTATTGTGCTGTTACATGTTAGCCATCTCAGAAATACCGGGCCCCGATGTAAACAGATGTATTCCATTCACGTATGGGGGGGGGGGGGGGGAGAACAAAAGCGAGGAGAGACGCTTTCATTAGCGGCATAAAACTGGAAAAAAAATGGCAAGCAGCGCAAGCAGCAACTAGAACAACATGAGAGGAATAATACCAGTAGCACTAATAATAGATAGATAGAATGAAACAAAACACAACGCACAAACAATTATTTTGAGCTTTGATTTCAAAGGGATTGCAGTGCGTGTGTGTGTGTGTGTGTGTGTGTGTGTGTGTGTAGGCTTTGTACTTTTGAACTGTTGCTGCTCGCTGCATGCATCTGTGTGTACGAGTGTGCGTTGTGTATTATATATCAGCAGCAGCAGCAGCGTGATTCAGTTATGTGCACTCCTCCACCTCCATCATCAGCACCACCACCACCACCACCACCACCCTCACCCCTCTGGTGGAATCAGAGAAACCCCCACGGCCCCGGCTGGTTTGCATAAAGCAAACAAAATTAAATTTGCTTTGCTAAATCAAAGCATGTATGGTATTCCAAGCAGCTCTCTCAGGGACAAATTACTTCAAACGGCCTCCTTTGTATCATAACAGAATAAAAAAAATAAAAAAAAGAATCAGCCCAATCAGCGGCTCTCCAAAACCCTCGACTCGGGAATTAATTACTGAACCGAGGGCGTTTCTCTCTGCTAGCAGTCCGCGACACAGATCTATTTATTTTGAAAAAGTCGTTTTGCTCTTAAAAACACAGCTGGGCTGAGAACTCACTTACTGCTATCTCTCCCCCCCCCCCCTCTCTCTCTCTCTCCCTCTCTCTCCCCTCTCCCCTCTCTCCCTCTCTCTCTCTCCCCCTCTCTCCCTCTCTCTCTCTCTCTCCCTCTCTCCTCTCTCCCTCTCTCTCTCTCTCTCTCTCTCTCTCTCTCTCTCTCTCTCTCTCAGTTCACGCTGAGCGTCAGAGCGACAGGGTGTGTGTTTGGGAGCTGCGGAGCGTTGTCTGTGTGTTTCTCTCTTCTCTGTTCTTTCATAGTTGTGTGTATTTAGTTTATGTGGTTTATTAGTTGGGTTTCACAGTAGTTTAAATTGTTTGGTGATTAGTTGGGTTTTTCTCTGGGTGTCTTCCGCTGCGGTGCCTCACCGGGCTCGCGGCGAGGCGGAAATGTTTGCCCCGATTCCCCCCCCGCTGCTCACGAGGAGACACGGTATGAAGATTGCCGGTGACTCCTCGTGCAGCGTGGAGGAATTGGCTCGGGCAGTCGGGAAGAAAGTCGGGTTCAGCAGCGTGAAGTCCGCCGCCAAGATGAACGGCTCGGTCGTGATCTTCCTGGATCAGGTGGGAAGGTAAGCCGCGTGGTAGAGGAGGGTCTCTCGGTGGGAGATTTGTTTGTACAGGTGTTTCCGCTGGACCAGCCGTCCACCAGAGTCCTCGTTTCAAACGTCCCTCCGCTCATCTCCGATGAGTTTCTCAGCAGAGAGCTCTCCCGGCACGGAAAGCTGGTCTCCCCGATGAGAGAGATCTCATCGGGGTTCAAGGAGAGCTCGATGAAGCATATCATGAGTTACCGTAGATCGGTTTATATGATACTCAACGACCGGAGCGCGGAGTTAAACCTGCGCTTCAGCGTCAGAGTAGATGATGTTAATTATAACATCTACGCGTCTTCATCGGCGATGAAGTGCTTTCATTGCGGGGAGGAGGGGCACACCGCGAGGGCCTGCTCGGCGAGGCGACCCTGCGCCAGCTGGTCCGGGCGGCTCGGGTCCGTCCGGCGTCACGACGCGCTACACCAGCGTGGGGAACAGCAGGTGAGGCGGCTGCGCTGCGCGGCTGCGGGCCGGGCGGCGGCGTCTCTGAGAGGAGGCGCCACGATTCCAACGGAGGCGCGGCGGCGTCACTGCTGCTGCACCCGACACACATGTGGTGGGTATGAATGAGGGAGTGAGTGATGGGGGTGATGCGGGCAAGGGTGGTGAGGGTGGGGATGAGGGTGGGGATGCTGGACAGGGCAGTGAAAGGCAGGCTGTGGGTGGAGTCGGGAGCGGTGAGAGGAAAGGAAAAGAAGGAAAAGCGGACCAAAAAATGGAGGGATGTGGGGATCTGCCAAGAGCAGTGGGGTAGAGGCTGGGGTGAGGTGGGAAGTGGGGAGGAGGAAGAAAACAAGAAAAGAAGGGGAAAAAACAAAAAGATTTAAAAACAAAAATAATATTGGTGATGGTGGTGGTGGTGATGGTGGCACGGGCTTAGAGGTGGAAGTGGGGAGTGGGGTGGGGAATAATGAGGAAAGTGAGAAAGAGGAGGAAAAGGAAAAAAAAGACGAGGACAGGGGTGGCGAGAAGCCCATTGAGGGGTAGGACAGGTGGGTGGAGGCGAGGAGGTGGAGGAGGACAGTGCAGGGGAGGAGGGGTCGGAGCAGGTGGAGATGGACGAGGAGGAAGCAGGGGGCAGAAAGAGGCCTCAAAGAAAAAAGAGTGGCCAGAGCGCTGGCAGCGAGGCCAAGGCCAGCAGGGTGGAAGTGAGGAGGAGGAGTCAGGGGGCGGGGCCGGTGGAGGACAGTAGTGACGAGGAGGGGTCAGAGGACAGCGACTCTCCTCTGTTTTAACAAATAGTCAGACGCAAAAGCTGTACACAGATGATGAGATCAGGCTGTTTCTGCACAAAACAAAAGGAAAAAAAAGTAGAGGTCAAGGATCACTTCCTGACCTCGTGGCCTTTGTACACTCGTGCCATTTCCACATGAGGGGAAAAAATTAGACAAACAAGAGGTTTTAGGATCAAAAGTTTTTGCCCAAAGTAAAGGAGTGCATCCAGCAGGGGAGGTGGAGAGCTCCAATGTGTTTTATTTGATTTGTTGGTTTTAAGTTTTATTTGTTTTAAACTCTTTTCTTTTAATGAACACATTCAGAGTCGGAGTTTTAAACGTAAATGGAGCGAGGACAGTAAGAAGAGAACATCAATTTATGAATTTAACAAGATGAAGGCCAACGATGTTCTCTTCTTACAAAAATATAACAGCGACAGCACCAACGAGGCGGACTGGAGGAGGGAGTGGGGGGGGGAAGTCCTCCTGAGCCACAACACCAACCTCAGCGGAGGAGTGGGCTTCCTCTTCTCCAGGGCCTTCAGCCCTCGGTCACTGGAGGTCAAACACATCGTGGAGGGGAGGCTGTTCTTTGTGAAAGCACGGTTCGACCTTTTTAACGTGGTTTTTATAAATATCTATGCTCCAACAACTGGGACAGAGAGGCAGCTGTTTTTATCCAAAGTTAATGATGTTTTAAATGACTGTGCCTCGGAGGATTATTATTCTTGGGGGATTTTAACTGCACAGAGGATGATTTTAATGACAGAAACCACACAGAGCCACATCCAGCTTCACAGCAGGTGCTGAGGAGGCTGGTCCATTCTCATGGTCTGGTGGACGTGTGGAGAAGGATGCATCCGGACTGCCGACAGTACACATGGTCCCACGTTAGGGAGGAAGGATCTCCTCAGCCAGGTTAGACCGTATTTATGTTTTAAGCACCATTTAATATTTTTAAAATGTGCAGCATTCTTCCGGCTGGTTTTACTGATCACTCTTTGGTTTTATGTCATGTTTTTATTAGGAATTTTTTACCTAGGAGCGCATATTGGCATTTTAATACAGTTTTAACTTTCGATAGGAATTTTAGAGAGGTGTTGTTTTATTTTTGGGGCATTTTTAGGCTGAGGAAGAGTGATTTTAATAATCTTAGGCAGTGGTGGGACCGTGGTAAGGTAGAAATTAAGCTCCTTTGTCAGCAGCACACTTTCAACGTCACTAGAGACGTCACCAGATCTATGAAGGACCTGGAGACTGAGATAGTGGACCTAGAAAGTTTAAGCGAGTCCACAGGAGATCGAGGACATATTGAAGTCCTCAAATGTAAAAAGCGGCTCTCGCCGACCTGTTCAAGTAAAGTGCAAGGCGCACTGGTCAGGTCGATTCCAGACCATCGCGGAGATGGACACTCCTCTAGCTTCTTCTTCGGCCTGGAGAGGAGGAGTGGGCAGGCGAGTGATCCACTCACTGCTGACGGACGCAGGGCAGTCGGTTGTGGAGCCAAGCCAGATCCGGAAGCGGCGGTGGGGTTTACTCCTCCCTTTATGCCACTGAGTATAGGGAGGAGGGAGAGTCGACGGAGGGGCTCTGTGGGAGCTGCCTCAGGTCTCCGAGGAGACTAATGAGGAGCTCGACAGACCCATAACCCCCAAGAGCTGAAAGCTGCCCTGCAGGAATGCAGGAGGCGCGCCCGAATCGACGGCCTCCCGCTGAATTTTACAAAAATACTGGGATGTCCTCGGAGGACATCCTAGACGTCTTCAATGAGAGTCTGGCCTCTGGTTCCATGCCGATGTCCTGCCGGAGGCAGTGCTGACGCTACTGCCAAAAAGGAAACCCGCAGGACATCGGTAACTGGCGCCCTGTGTCTCTGCTGTGTGTGGATTATAAGCTTCTGTCCAGGGTCCTGGCCTCCAGGCTGAGGGAGCTATGGAGCAGGTCCTCCATCGGGACCAGACCTACTGTGTGCCCGGCAGGTCCATGGTGGACAACGTCCACCTCATTCGGGACGTTTTGGAGGTCTCCAGCTCGTTGGGTATGGATACTGGTCTGATTTCTCTAGATCAGGAAAAGGCTTTTGACGCGTTGAACACGGCTTCCTCTGGAAAGTTCTGGGAAGTTTGGGTTCAGCGCTGGTTTCATAGCTAAGATCAAGGTGTTGTACAGTAATGTTGAGAGTGTGCTGAAGATAAACGGCAGGCTGTGTGCTCCTTTTAGAGTGAGTAGAGGGTCCGGCAGGGCTGTGCTCTGTCCGGGATGCTCTACGCACTCTCCTCGAGCCCTCCTCATTAAAATACGCTCTAGCCTACATGGTTTGGTTTTACCTGGTTTTAGTAAAGGAATGATTTTATCGGCATATGCCGACGACGTTGTTGTTTTATCAAGAATCAAAATGATGTAAACCTTTTAAATCAAATAGTACATGATTTTAGCACGGCATCATCAGCGAGGGTGAACTGGAAGAAAAGCGAAGCCCTCGCTGTGGGGAGTGGCGTGGCGGCCTCGGTTCTTCCACAAAAGCTCATATGGAAAAGGACGGTTTTAAATATTTAGGAATATACCTGGGAAACCGAGCATGGTCCAGAAGAACTGGGAGGCGTCACAGAGAAGATAGAGAAACTTTCCAAATGGAAGTGGCTGCTCCCCAGATGTCTTTTAAAGGGTAGAGTACTGGTTTTAAACAATCTTATTGCATCCCAACTGTGGCACAGGTTGACCGTGTTAGACCCTCCCTATGGCTTCTTAGCTAACATACAAAAGAAGATGGTGGATTTCTTTTGGGAGGGTCTACACTGGGTGCCACAGGGGTGCTGTTTTAGCCAGAGAGGAGGGGGACAGGGCCTCGTCCACCTGGCCAGCCGGACGGCCACTTTTAGATTACAGTTTGTTCAGAAGTTTTAACGAGTCCGGGGTTTTAGTGTGGCGAGGCGTGGCCAGCTGCATCCTCAGACGTGCTGACAACCTGGGGCTGGATACTGCTCTGTTTTTAATAGACTCCAGCATTTTAAAACTAAGTGGGCTGCCTCCTTTTTATCAGGGTGTTTTTAAGTCGTGGGCCCTTCTTAAGCACGAAAGGTGCCCACAGTCTGACTCTCTGTTCTGGTTGTTGAGAGAACCATTAATTTATAATGCACGACTGGACATTAGCAGCAGCGTCACCCTGGACTAACGGGCGCTGCTGCGAACAAAGACCCTTTCCCTGCAGCAGTTGGTGGATGCAGTGGGGCCGACGCTGAGCGACCCCCCGGCCCTGGGCTCCCTGCTGGGATGCATTCCGACCGGGTGGCGAGGAGGCTCCTGGAGCTGTGGAGGCAGAGGCTGACCGGGTTGGAGAGGAGCCTCCTCAACGACTACAGCCAGCAGAGAGCAGAGCCGGACTCTGCAGACCCCTTCCCAGACATCTCCCTCAGCCCGGGGCTAGGGGGACTCACCGGCCCCCTGCTAAGAACGAGCCACCCAGAAAACTGCACACTGAACAAAGCAGACAAGAAGACTTTGTATTTTAACCTCGTGAAGAGCATCAACAGGTCCAGACTGTGCAACAGACTGCCCACTGTGTGGTCAGAGAGACTTGGGCATGGAGGCCCTGGCCCGCAGTGGGGGGTCCTATACAAGCCTCCCCTAAAGAAAAGGACCGCTGACCTCCAGTGGCGGATTTTACACGGTGCTGTCGCGTCCAACGCTTTTATTTCGGTAATCAATCCCGCTGTCCTGAGCCAGTGCCCCTTCTGTGACCTCCGGGAGACTATTTACCATGTTTTTAACGAGTGTAAGAGACTTTTGAGTTTCTTCGCTCTTTTAACAGTGGTTTTTAGTCTTTTTTATGTGGTTTTACAGAGAAGGTTTTTATCATGGGAGCTGCCTACAAAAACAGAAAAGAAAAGTGGCAGCTCCTAAATTTTTATCCGTGAAGCAAAATGGCAATTTATTTAACTAGGAAGTCCCGGGTGGAAAACAGAGAGGGGCAGGAGGCCAAGGCAGTGTGGCTCTGTAACATCAGAGCCAGACTCTGGCTGGAGTTCAGGTTTTACAAGCACATTGGAGACCTGGATGCTTTTAAACAACGCTGGTGTTTTAAAGATATTGTTTGTTCTGTGGTGGAAGAGGAGCTGGAGTTTGCGCCACTTTTTATTAGGTAAAACATGTTTTCTTTTGTTTTAATGTTTTTTGTTTTGTTTGTGCTTTTATTTTAACCAATTTGATTTTTTAAAACACTTTATTTTTAAAGAAATGTTGTAATGGAAAAAATGTAAATAAAGTGTTTTTCAAAAATCAAATCTCTCTCTCTCTCCCTCTCTCTCTCTCTCTCCCTCTCTCTCTCTCTCTCTCTCTCTCTCTCTCTCTCTCTCCCTCTCTCTCTCTCTCTCCCCTCTCTCTCTCTCTCCCCTCTCTCTCTCTCCCTCTCTCTCTCCTCTCTCTCTCTCTCTCTCTCTCTCTCTCTCTCTCTCTCTCTCCCTCTCTCCCTCTCTCTCTCTCCCTCTCTCCCCCTCAATGTTCTCACTCCTCTTTGCCTCACAGGCCCTGGAGGGACTTGTGAATAGGTTTATGCCACGCAACTAATCTGAAAAGCCCACGACCAGCATCCACCATGTTGCTTCAACAGAAGTATTGCTTATGCTGTAATGGACTTAAGATGAACTGTTGTCTTTGTGAGGTTTCTTTCACATCAGGTGGAATATTATTTCCCTTTGCACTTCCTCTTTGTATCAATGGCAGACCGTGTTGTGTTCTGGTTCGACTGCACAACATCACTCGTTTGATAAGCAGCTCAAGAATGTGAGCGAAAGCAACGAGTCCTTTAAGACCATTTCCACGGTTAGTTATTCACTCTAGTAATCCCACTAATTAGTTTTGATATGCTACACGTGATTATACTTAATATAAATCTTTTCCATTGTTTTAAGAATACACATTCAAGAGTGCCAAAGCTGTACTTAAGCTGGCAAGCTAACAGGTAGCATGCTAGTCAGCTACATTAGCTTTCCACGCTCCAAGCTTTGAGATAGAGCTCGGCTAAAGTTAAACAGTCAATAGCCTACTGCTAGTTCACAGAGTTTATTCAGGATATGCATTAGTACCATCCAGTCATGTCTAGCTAAACTCAATCCGTGCTTGTGGAGCAGTTATTTAAAAGTTACACAGGATTTAGCTGCTTCAGTTTCAGGATCCTGGTGATGCGCCTCAACGGGTAATATTTTAGGAGTTTTGGTGTCGCCAGTGGATATCCGGGCCAGGACTTCCTCGTTCACACACCAGTCAATGTTCACAGTCCGATACACAACTTGAGATGCGAGAATGGAGTTAGAATGGAGAGATGATGTCTCATTTCATCTCTAAAAGATATCTGCATATTAATTGCCAGACGGCAACCAGTGGGTCCTGAGAAAGCACTTTGCCCAATGCATTCCCTCTCATTCGCTCTCCACACGGACCGCTTAGCTGCATTCAACCAAAGCCCACCAATACGTGATCAATATTCACTACCGTTCAAAAGTTTGGGGTCACTTAGAAATGTCTTTATTTTTCAAAGAAAAGCACTGTTTTTTCAATAAAGATAACATTAATCAAAAATACACACTATACATTGTTAATGTGGTAAATGACTATTCTAGGTGGAAACGTCTGGGTTCTAATGGAATATCTCCATAGGTGTATCGAGGCCCATTTCCATCAACTATCACTCCAGTGTTCTAATGGTACATTGTGTTTGCTAATCGCCTTAGAAGACTAATGTCTGATTAGAAAACCATTGTGCAATTATGTTAGCACAGCTGAAAACAGTTATGCTGGTGATATAAGCTATACAACTGGCCTTCCTTTGAGCTTGAAGTTTGAAGAACAAAATTAATACTTCAAATATTAATCATTATTTCTAACCTTGTCAATGTCTTGACTATATGTTCTATTCAATTTTCAATTCATTTGATAAATAAAAGTGAGTTTTAAATGGAAGACACGAAATTGTCTGGATGACCCCAAACTTTTGAACGGTAGTGTAACTCAGACTGCAAACGGACAACAAGCGGAAAGCAGAACGTCTTGACCTGTGTCCCACAGATTCTGCATTCATAAGCGGATATCCGTTAATATAGAGGTTAACCAAAGGTGACCTCAAAGTGAAAGATGCTAATAAATGCTGGCCTGACCGAGCCTTTCAGCTAAAGTGTATCTTTAAAAAAACACTGCACTGACACAATAAGCACGACCTAAAGTAATGCCACACCGACATGACAAGAACAACGTTCAACTCGTGCATGCCGGGAAATAACACTACGACTAAACATTTAACGACAGAAGGATCGACGACAACGGACTGAGCGGAACTGACCGTGAACACGACTGCGCCGCCGCTCACAGCCCACTGGGGCAGAGAGCAACGGTGTGCGAGCTCCTCCAGAGCCTCACAGCCTTCATCCCCCTCGCCAAGGCTCACAAAGCAGCACAGCAGCCGTCACAGTGAGCACACAACTGTTTACAAATCCCCAGTTAATAGGATCAGGCCTCATTGACTGGGCCGCTCCGATGTGTCTGATGTAATCTATTAGCTGTATGATAGTCAGTGTCTCAGGCCAATCGATAACCCTGGGCCTCCATATTGCTCCACTGTGGACTGTTACTCCTCTTTAGTGCTGCTTAGAATGCGGGATTAGTGACTATAAAGTGTGTGTGTGTGTAGAGGTTTGTGTACATCCACTTGTTCTTCTGTGTCAGATCGTTCACTTCCGTGCCATTTAATGTGTGTGTGTGTGTGTGTATAAAGTAGATGTGCATCCCAGCATAGGATGCATGTTCATTCTAAATACTGTATCATGTACTGCAGTGTGTATGCGTGCCATGTTAAAATGATAACGCACACATACAGCTGCTGATACGTAGGCAGATGTTAATGCTGTAACACTTTAGTGCACGGGTGCACGTGTGTCTGTTGTATAATTGTGTTGACATTTGTAATATCAGCGCACCTATACACAGGAGTATTACTGTACAATGGTGCATATGTGTGTATTAATGCGGCTTTACAGTAGATGGCATTTCTGTGTGTGTGTGTTTTTGTGTGTGTGTGTGAGTGTGTCTGTAGCTGGTGTAACTGGCTTTCCAATTAAGTTGAACCACAGGCCGGATCAATGCTAGTCCTCTGTGTGCAGGAATGAGCAGCCCTGGGCCCTCAGAGCATGCCCACGAATAATTTATCACTCACACTAAGCCTGGGCAGAGAGGAGGAGGAGGAGGAGACGGGGAGCACAAGGACAAAGTGTCCAGCCCAAGGGAGAGAACGCAAAAGATGGGCAATCGAGGCGACAGAAAGATGGAGGGGTGAAGAAAGAGAGAGACAGAAAAACAGTCAGCTCCAGATCGTTTAGGAGCATCGCACTCAATGTTGTTTCCTGGTAAACAACCATCGTAAAATGACGTTCTGCAGGAAGCACAAGCCACATACTCCTTTCAAATATAATATACTGGCTGTCTGCAATAATATATTGGATCCAACAAGTCCTCAAAAGGAAACAACAATAAATGTTGCGACTCGAAGCATTTTCTGATCAGATGCCCCCGGAGGCAGGGAGGAATCAATCATCAGTGCCTTCTTTAAAAGACATTAATCAAAGCAGGAAATTACCCTAATTTTAGACTTGATCAAAGAAATGTAAAAGACATTCAGAAAACATAATCTCTTGTGAAAAAGAAAATAGATGAAATAAAAGAACGTTGTTCATAAATGACAATAAACACACGCGATAGCTCGTGTTTGGTGTAATGTCGTCGGGGTTAAAGTGACGACTTCAATAAGGTTAGGGGACCTTCGTTGTGACGTGCTTACGGTTAGGAAATGATCGTGTTCCTGGGAAGAAAACACAAAGGTGACTTTGATTGGAAACAAACGTCCAATCGCGTTGTTCTTCTGTAATGCTCATCGTCTCTCGTGGGCTTTGTCATTCGAACACAAGCGCATTGGGCCGATGTGCTGAGATGACTGATGCTGTTGTTTTTCTCTTGAGGGACAGTTTTCAGCGCCACCACTGAACTCATCAAACGAATAGGTACCACCCAAACGCCCCTATTACACATTAGATTAAATTGTAAAATGTTTCCCGGAAATCTACTCTGATCCTCTTTTTTTTTTCAAACAAAGCTTGATAAACGGCCCAAGAAGTAGGCTTGACACTTCCATCTTATTAGTAACAAACTGTTAGCAAAAGGACTCATCAACACCAGGAGCTACGCTGTTCAGCAGCACGGTTTCGGTCTGGGGAAGAAGACATTCACAGGTGATAAAGAGGCGCAGAAGAAGATGTGATTAAGCTGAAAGGAAGAAAGAGATGGAGCTCAGAGCTGTTTATGTTCTCAACACCAGCAATCAGACAGGGAAGTGTGTGTATGAGATGTATTACACAAGTTGAATGTGATGCTGTTGCTATGAGTTGCGTATGACTCCATCGTGTGTCGTGGACCTATTTGCAGCCAGAGGAGATCGATGCATGTCTACTTGCACTAATACTCGCCTCGCTGGAGCCCAGCATGTGCCACCGTGTTGTTACTCCAACAGAAACTGAAGGAGATAGCTCTGTAACCGTCAGGCTTGTTAGTCAGCGGGGGATAATGTGCTGGTGCAGAACAAGCACGAGTTTAAGTTTCAAGTTTCAAGTTTCAAGTTTTTATTGTCACATCCCCTTTTATACAAGTATAATCGGTTCGTGAAATTCTTATGTGCAAAACACCCGACAGCAGTAGCAGACTAAAAAAAGAATAAGAATGAGAATAAACTATACAATATCCACACACAAAAAAGAAGAAAGTATTAACAATATATATATAAAACAGTGTAATAGAATATACATCATGACAATATATATATATAAAACAATGTAATAAAATATACACTTTTTTGAGACTATATATATATATATGTATATACATACAATGTATATATACAATATATATATATATAAACAATGTAATAAAATATACACCATGGCCATAGATATTCACAGAATATGTTCTGGTGTGTAGTGTTAATGAGGGTCTCAGTCCTTGTTCAGCAGCCTGATGGCCTGACTGAAGAAGCTGTCCCTCAGTCTGTTTGTGCGGCACTTGATACTGCGGTATCGCCTGCCTGACGGTAGAAGGTGAACAGTTTGTGGCCGGGGTGGTTATTGTCTTTCAGCATCCGTTTGGCCCTGGCCACGCACCGCTTGGTGTATATGTCCAGGATGGAGGGAAGCTCACCTCCAACGATGTACTGTGCCGACCGCACCACCCTCTGTAGTGCCCTACGCTCCAGGGCGGTGCAGTTCCCGTACCAGACGGTGATGCAACCTGTCAGAACACTCTCGATGGTACTGGTGTAGAATGTTCTGAGGATGCGGGGGGCCATGTTGAATTTCCTCAGTCGCCTAAGGAAATACAGGCGTTGTTGGGCCCTTTTCACCACGTGACCCTAGGTCTCATCCCGGGAAGCTCATCTTCTGCTTGGACACTTTGCATTAACGTCCTTTGCCGAGCAGAAGCTTTAGTTGAAAGGCAGAGGAGCCGACACACGTGTGGATAAACATCTTCTCAGACACGCCCCCCGAACGCACACTGCGAAGCAGAAACTAAATGGCTCATCACCCACTGTGTCTCAACTGCACAGAAACATATGTACATGGACATACAGAAAAGAAATACACACACTTCAACTGCTAGAAAACACACACAGAGTGTCCCCACCCTGTGGAGAGTCAGAGTCTAATGTTTCCTCCGTCTCCGTCCTTAGTTGGTCTCTATTAATCTCTCGGCAGCGAGGCATGGACCGGTAAGACGCTCCACATCGCTCTGTAATCTTCTCTTAATGTGCTGCACTCTCAGCCTAAGTGAACCCATTTGGAGGGACTGTGAGCAGACTGAGATTCCTCCCATGTTATCTGAACAAGTGTTACTAATGGCTTTATCAATTAGGCCAAGTCCAATAACTGCATGCCTGCAATCTCCTTTAAATACACTCCACCGGCGCGGCGCTGATTCCTCTGGTTAATGAGTACATGTGTACACAAACACCAGAGTGGGGGGGTGTGGTGGACAGTTTGGATCTGTAGGTCGGTATTTATGTGTGTGTATGCGAGTGTGTGTGCATGTGTGTGTGTAGACAGTTTGGATCTGTATGTCTGTTTGTCGGTGTTTGTATGCGTGTGTGTGTGTGTGTGTGTGCGTGTGCGTGTGTGTGCGGTTCAACACTGGACAGGCACATTGAGAAGACCTTTACTGTGTGTTTTTTTCTCCCCAAGCCAATACAAATAGACAAGAGGGCAGGACAACTCAGATAGTCTCTGTACCCCACCCCAATAGTTGTTATTTTGATGATGTTTAACGTTGATATTTTCTAGTACTCGAATTAAATGTATCACGAGATTGCTAGTTAGAGTTAGGTGTGTAGAATGAGCTAATAGCTACCAAGTAACTCTTTATGTTCTATTGTTTCCATATGTTTTGTTCAATGCATTTCAAGTGCAAAAAACACAAGAGCAGAAGCCCTTCAGACCAATTAGAGCAAGTGGATTCACTTCTCCATGTTTCTCCCCACAGGCTGATTCCTCCTCAAGTCCCCACAGAGAACATTTTAGACATTATCTCTCTTATTCATTGAATGGACACAGGCAGAAAGGGATGCGAGTCATCGATTAGATCATGTTTATATATATGTATACAGTATATATATATATATATATATACTGTATATATATTAGAGATGCACCAATCAGGTTTTTTGGTGCCGATCACCGATCACTGAAATCAGTATCTGCCGATCACCGATAATACCGATCACCGATCACTGAAATCAGTATCTGCCGATCCGATAATACCGATCACCGATCACGGTGTCGATTGAAGCATTCTATTTATTGTGTAGCATTATTGCCTAGGACTATGAGGAAATACATATATAAAGCACCTCAAGCATGAAAGAAATTACCGATTTCTTTAAACATTTAGGACTTTTACTTTGAAAAATGTCCTAATTGATACATTAAAATTGTTTGATTGCTATTGTAAGGGATTTCAGATATGTATGGAACACATCTGCATCATTTATTTCCTGGAACTCTTGGGGAAATCTATATACAGGACTTTTTTTAACATACAAAAGTCTGACTTATTTTTATAAACTCTTCCTTGGTACAGTAAAAATGTTTTAATGTTAGCATAATTTAAGCTAAATCTCAGAAACGATCTATAAAGATACTAAATCAGTTCATTGTTTACTTTTATATGCTAGTGTATGATTTGTCGACATCTTATTTTGATAAACGGATGTTGTTTCACGTGGTTCTTTCCGCTAACTTTGCAAAACCGGATGTTGTCACTTAAATCCTTCCGCTAACTTTATCAAAACCCTCGCGCGCTCCCGATCAAATGCGTTTACCGTCAACATCAGTTTATAGGGGCAGACATGTAAGTGTCGGCTGAGTTGACCCAGAGATTCAACTCAGGGGACGGGGACGCCGCTCGGTGCGTGAGGATCCCCTCGTGGACCTCTGACCTCTGCCGGCCCTCGCCGGGCGCATTTTCTCCGTTGCGATGCGCTGCGATTGAAACGTCTCTGATAGTTTTTCTCGCAGATGTTACGTCATCTGATCAGCCATTTTGATCGGCCGTTTTGAGAACACCGATCAAAACCGATAATGGGAATATCGGCCGATATGGATCGGCGCCGATCAGATCGGTGCATCCCTAATATATATATAGCACAGTGACAGCACTGGTAAAGGACCCATCTCTGTACTGGTCTTGTTAGACCTTAGTGCTGCATTCGACACCATTGACCATGACATCCTATTACAGAGACTGGATCAGTCGATTGGCATTTCAGGTACCGCACTAAGTTGGTTTAAATCCTATTTATCAAATCCATCTCAATTTGTATTTGTAAACGATGACGCCTCGATGATCACCAACGTTAGTCACGGAGTTCCACAAGGTTCTGTGCTTGGACCAATTGTATTTACCTTATACATGCTTCCTTTGGGCAATATTATCAGGAAACATTCCATAAACTTTCATTGTTTTGTAGATGATACTCAATTATATCTATCGATCAAACCAGAGACTGATCAGCTCGCGACAATTCAAGCATGTCTTAAAGACATAAAAACATGGATGACCTGCAACTTCCTGATATTAAACTCTGACAAAACTGAAGTAATTTTTCTCAGCCCTGAGCACCTCAGAGATCAATTATCTTGTGATGTGGTTTCTGTAGACGGCATTGCCCTGGCATCCAACAACACTGTAAAGAATCTTGGCGTTATCTTTGATCGGGACTTGTCCTTTAACTCCCACGTAATGCAAATCTCAAGGACTGCAATTTTCCATCTACGTAACATTAAAAAAATCAGACACATCTTGTCTCAAAAAGATGCAGAAAAACTGATTCACGCGTTCGTTACTTCTAGACTGGATTACTGCAACTCCTTATTATCAGGCTGCTCTAATAAGTCTCTTAGGTCCCTCCAGTTGATCCAGAATGCTGCAAGAAGAAGAAAGAAGGGAAAGTGAGACTACGGCGGAATATATATGAGCGAGGGTGTTTGTGTGAAATGTGGAGAGACGGAGTGAGATACAGAATGAGCAAGTGTGAGAAACACAGAGAGAGAGAGAGAGACAGAGAGAGATACAGACACAGAGAGAGAGACCCCGGCCCCATAAAGACGTGAGCAGAATGCTGCCGCTCTGAGTGAGCGAAGGTGATATATAGTTTAGTCAGTAGCGGCGGGTCACGACAAAGCCTTTAACGGTAATGTCCTGGGAGTCGCCTCGCCTAGGGGACCCGCGCTCCATTTTACAGCCAAGCGACTGAGACCGAGTCGCCGCGGCGTGACAGCTGGAGCAGTAAAGCCGGCCTCTAGTACCATCCATAACATGAAGGAGGCGTCGACGCCACTGACGCCGCCACAAAACACCAGGCCTGAGGCCACACCGACAGCTGGCGAGTTAAGAGGGAGGAGAAAAAAAATGAAAAAGGGAAGGTAGCTTGGGAAATGGTCGGAAGTGGCAGCCGAGACAAAGGAGAGGAGAAAAAAGGATCGGTGATATATCTGCAGAGTTAGAGCGAAACAGGAAGAAAAGAGCTAAAGATGATCTACGACGAAAGAGGGAGCGAAGCCCTTTTCACACGAGCGCCGCAACCCTGAATGTATCCAGACATTACCCAGAAGAATGCTAATGTCAATAAACAGACTTTAACCAAGCACAAAGTCAGGAGAACGTGTGTGGGTACCGCGGGTCATTGCGTTGGTGACGTTTCTGTCACGCGGATGACGAGAAACCAAAAGAATGCAAGCGCCCGAGGGTCGAGAAGAGAATTCAATCATACAGAGACTGTGATGGACATCTCTCACTGGAGAGACAACGAGATCTGGGGACTCCTGACGCCAACATTGTCGTACAAATTATATATAACATCAAGAAAATCGATTGTTAATGGCAAAATTATGAAGCAGCTTTACCCTTCTTTAATGTCGGGCGAATATTACATTACATTACATTACATGTCATTTAGCAGACGCTTTTATCCAAAGCGACTTACAATAAGTGCATTTCAACCTAGAGTACAAACTAAGAACAACAAGAATACAGGAAGTCACATTTCCTCAACATAGTCGAACTACAAAAGTACCATAAGTAAGTGCTATTTAAGTGCCACTGAAGTGCTAATCTGTGTTTTAATCCAGATATAGTATATATATATATATAGTATATAGTATATATATAGTATATATCTAGCCACACTGGCAATGAAAGGACTGCACTTCACGGCTTGTGGATGATATGAAGAACGATGTGTTTGGATATCGTCGGGCAAAAACATTATTTTCATTTAAAAAAACAATGTGACTGAGGTCTAATTGGAGATGAAAATCCACCAGATGACAGAAAACAAAGAGTTTTAATGAGCTGGGCGGAAGTTCTTGTTCCTGTTGGTCTCTCCTCGTCTTCCTCCTGAGCCAACAGTCACCTGGAGCTCAGTGTCATGCTTAACTCTAAGATCACACACTTTTTACAGGTCCAATAAAATATGAAGGATTGGATTTAAATGCCTCTTCTAACTGTACACGTCTCAACTATTCCATTTAACCATGAAATATGTCTCAGTCCAAAACATTCCACCTAGACTTTAATAATCTGAATAGAGAGGAGGGGAGACATGGTACAAAGGTGCAACATGTTCTTGTCCATTTTGTGCTAAAATTCTTACTGTATTGCTTGAAAATTAAATGTCAATAATGTGATTATTGAGTCATGTAAGCGCCATGTACTGTAAAAAGCAATTATTACATAACAATTCATTGATAACTGCAAAGTAAACACTCCACCTGCTGGAGGAGGAGTCTACTGTGCTTCCAGTAAACAAACCGAGCATATTAAAGGCATAAAGCGGCTGGTGGGAAAATCACTTCGAACAGAGCAGTATTCTACAAAGAGGAGGTGTTGAGGAGCAACGTGGGGGAAAATAACAACAACGGTTCTGTAAGAGAAAAGCACTGGGGGAGAGTGTGTGTGTGTGTGTGTTTGTGTGTGTGGGGGGGGGGGGGGGGGGGTAATGTGGTCAAACACAACAGGACTGGGGACTGAAGCGCCTCACACAGTAAACACACACATTGCTGGAGTGTCCTTGAGCAACTCTCCACACGGAAAAAATAAAATAAAAAATCAATACGGTATCACATCTACTGAGAGAGGCACTCACTTCACCTCAAGACAGAGAGCCAGGATCCCCGCGGCGAGCGGAGCGGCGCTGGACGTTCCTGGAAAGCGTGCGACGCAGCCGTCGTCCACGGCGGTGACGGTGACCTGGAGGGGGCGACACACCGAGCGGGTCACGCCATCATGCCGGGGGCGTTGCATCTTTACGGCGAGCGGGATGTTCCTGCCTCCTCGGAAAAATGGAATTTGCGTTGCGGGGTGGAAGAGGCCGAGGGGGTTTCTCACATTGCATCGGCCGTTAGAACACAGTTTCACAGAGATAATGATTTCTCAAATGTTCCGCCCGCCTCCTAATGAGAGGCTAAAGGTGACATCACACTGATACCGCGGCCGTCTTGTCTCTGTCGCCGCGGAGTTGGCACTTCCTGGCTGTTCACGGCTACCTCTGCCATCAACACCTAAGCGTCTTCCTCTCCCATTTCTCAGCCACTGCAGCCACGCTTTACCTCCAATTAACACTCGTTTGCTTCTGTGTGTCTGCGCGTGTGTCTGCGTGTGTGTCTGCGTGTGTGTCTGCGTGTGTGTCTGCGTGTGTGTCTGCGCGCCCAGCAGTCACCGGGGTCATTTGGCAGGCCTCTATAAATATCACACCAGTCGCTGCTCTTTAACAGGCTGCTCACAGCTCAAAGAGCAGGAGCCGACGGCGATGCTGTAGATGGAGTTGACGTAACCGTCTGCGCCGCAGTGGTCCCGTTGCATTCCGCCATTACCCGCCGCCCACACGAAGATGCTGCCTTTCCCACCTCGGCCCTGGGAACACAAACGGAAGGACGTCGACTTGAAAGAGCGAGAACAGAAAGAGGAGGATTTTTATGAAGAGTGTTTTCATCTGGCGGTCAGCAGAGCATCTTATACACCACATATGGAAATGTATCTCACATGCTCAATCATAGTGAGGAAATATAAGAGCGTTTTTATGTGCTGATGAAAACCTTTGTGGGTAGTTATGGTTTAACCAAGTGAATATGAGATAACTTGGTAATTTTTTAAGATAGTTTCCGTTTATAATTATGTTTATAGCAATACTATTTCTATTTCACAAGCACAAATAGAACAAATAAAACCAAAGTGAACTCAAGCTAAAAGGCACTTATCGCAAAAGCGGAATAAATTGAAATAATAAAACGTGCTGCTGGGCTCAGAAACGTGAGAGATGACTTCTGACGTCCGACTGAGCAACGATAAGAACGGTGGCTTCAAAGTCAGGGACTTCAGGGGGGCGCCGGGACCCTTTGAATCCTCGGCCCGGGGGACGCTCCACAATCCATGCGTTACTTGGAATTAATTACTACATGGCGGTATTTTAAAACACGCAAACAAGTCCGGGCAATAGGAGAGACCCGACGACTGGTTGGAAGAACGACCCATATTCAATATTTGTAAAAGCCCCTCTTATCTGAAACACTTGGTATGAACAACTATAATCTGTCCTTCTGGTCACATTACATCTATTGCACCTGTCCATCCTGGAGAGGGATCCTCCTCTGTTCTCTCCTGAAGGTTTCTTCCCTTTTTTTCCCCTGAAGGGTTATTTGGGAGTTTTTCCTGATCCGATGTAAGGTTTTGTGGCAGGGATGTCTATGTGTACAGATTGTAAAGCACTCCGAGACAAATTTGTAATTTGTGAAGTTGGGCTATACAAACAACCTGAATTGAATGGAATTGAATTGAACAGCCCCTTTAAAAACATTTAAAAACCTTTAAATACGGCTACATAATAATTTTGTTATCCGCTCCACGGAGGGCGCGGACGCCTGACGGACGACGTGAACGGCGTGGACGCCTGACGGACAATGCGGATGTCTGAAGGGTGGCGTAGAGGCCTGGTGGACGACGTGAACGGCGTGGACGCCTGACGGACGGCGGTGTGAACCCGGAGGCGAACGGCGTGCCTTGTGAGCTCCGAGGCGGAGGGCGCGCGCCGTCAGGCTCTGCGGCCCGTCCACCGTGGCCCCGTCGTCCCGTGGGCCCCAGCTGCAGACGTAGATGTGGATGATTCAAGATTCAAGATTCAAGATTCAAGATGTTTTATTTGTCACATACACACACAGGGTGTGCAGTGAAATGAAAGTGGCAATGCTCAGCAGGAATGTGCAAGGGCAACAAGTACACACTATTTACAATAAAAAACAACACAATATTTACAGTAAGTGTGTGTGTGTGTGTGTGTGTGTGTGTGTGTGTGTGTGTGCCTAAGAGGGGCAGTTGTGTGGGTCTATGTGGGGGTCCTGGTGAGGTCGGAGTTCACAATCCTGATGGCCTGAGGAAAGAAACTCCGTCTCAGTCTCTCTGTTCTTGCAGCATGACTACGGAGGCGCCTGCCTGACCGCAGCAGCTGAAACAGTCTGTTGTTGGGGTGGTGAGGATCCTTCATGATCCTGCCGGCTCTGGTTCTGCACCTCCTGGTGTACAAGTCCTGCAGGGTGAGGAGTGTAGTTCCAATAGTGCGTTCAGCCAAACGCACTACTCTCTGCAGAGCCTTCCTGTCCTGAGCGGAGCAGTTGCCAAACCAGGCTGTGATGCTTCCTGTCAGGACGCTCTCTACAGCTCCAGAGTAGAAGGACTGAAGGATCCTCTGGGAAACTTTAAATTTCCTCAGCTGCCTGAGGTGGTAGAGGCGCTGCCTTGCCTTTCTCACCAGAGTGTCTGTGTTCGTTGACCATGTCAGATCCTCGGTGATGTGGACTCCCAGGTATTTATACCCGCTCACCCTCTCCACAGTAGTCCCGTTAATCCTCAGTGGTGAGTACGTCCTCTGTTGTTGTACCCTCCTAAAGTCCACAATCAGCTCCTTAGTTTTGGTGACATTCATGATGAGGCTGTTGTCCCGGCACCAGAGTGACAGATCAGCAACTTCCTCCAGGTAGGCCTTCTCGTCGTTGTCGGAGATCAGGCCCACCACCACTGTGTCATCCGCAAACTTGATGATGGTGTTGAGCTGAACCTGGCCACACAGTCATGTGTGTACAGGGAGTACAGTAGGGGCTGAGGACGCAACCCTGGGGGATCCTGTGTTCAGGGTGAGGGATTTGAGGTGTGTCTGCCCACCCTGACCACCTGTGGCCTGGCGGTCAGGAAGTCCAGGATCCAAGCACACAGGGGTGTTCAGTCCCAGCTCAATCAGCTTGCCGGCCAGTCTGGAGGGACTATGGTGTTGAAAGCTGAACTATAATCAATGAACAGCAGTCTCACATAGCCCCCCCTCTGGCTGTCCAGATGAGAGAGTGTGGTGTGCAGTACCTGGGAGACAGCATCATCCGTGGATCTGTTTGGGCGATAAGCAAACTGCAGCGGGTCCATGGAGGAAGTGAGGAAGGCGCAGATGTAGTCCTTTATCAGCCTCTCAGCATTTCATGACCACCGAGGTGAGGGCCACCGGTCGGTAGTCATTCATACATGCTGGAGAAGCATTCTTGGGCACAGGGACAATAGTGGATCTCTTGAAGCAGGCGGGGACCACGGACTCAGCCAGGGAGAGGTTGAATATTGTGGTGAACACTGGAGCTAGCTGATTAGCACAGGTCTTCAGTACTCGCCCAGATATGCCATCTGGACCTGCAGCTTTCCTGGTGTTCACCCTCAACAGAGCCCTCCTCACACTGTGCTCGGTCACAGAGAGTGTGTGTTCATCCCCAGCGGTAGTGGATGTTGGATGTTGAAGGTCAGAGCCGTGGCCGCCCAGCAAGCGGATACCTGGGCGGCGAGGGAAAGGTCACAGAGGTCAGAGTTCATCAGAGGGAGGAAGGAAAATGACGCTTTCGAAAAGACGTGCTGACGAGCCTCTTGCTTTAAAACAGACACAAAGATAGTGTTGTGTCACGTAGATGTGACGTCTTCAAAAGGTGAATATAGGAGGAGGATAAATGTCTCGTAAAGGGACCAAATGGTTAAAGGAGCCTGAGCAATTATCCTGACATGATTTCCATATCGGCCTATGATGCATTCGAGTGGCACTGCTGGTTATGAGGTTGATGTCATATTCTGCCATCGATTAACTGAATGACTCCAGTGGAAGAAAGCCGCGATAAGTATCGTCTTCTTTTCCCCTTCAAGGAGCCGAGAGGGCGACACGCTAACTAATGGTGTGTTCACACCGGACGCGTCAAAATTTCGACGCGCGTCGAGATTACATGTTAAGTCAATGCAAAGCTGCGTCGAAGCTGCGTAGCTGCGTATTTTCCAGCGAGCAGCGCGTCAGACGCGTTTGAAGCAGCACGAACAGAGGGTTTGTCGCGGGGCGAACTGAGCGAACAGAGCGAACAGACGCAGCTCGTTGACGCGCGAGTTCAAATTTCCCAACTCTGGCAGCAAAGACGCGTGAGTCATAGTTGCGTCAGCCAATCAGCGTTGAGCAGCTCCGCTCGTCATCGTCCTGCCGGTCGAAAAAAATGGAGGAAAAGATTATTGTCGCTGTCTGTGGGCACCCCGAACTTTATGACACGACTCTTTTTACTTACCGAAACCGTAGCTATAAACATAAAGCGTGGAACAAGGTCGGAGAAGCCGTTGGACTACCTGGTAAGTTTTGAATGTATGTATTTGCTTTTATTCTAGCTATTTGTTGTACTTTACTATGAACCAACCGCTGGCATATGTGTTTCATGGCAGAGGAGATCTGCCGCCGGAGGTGGAAAAGTCTCAGAGACACGTATCAAAGAGAGAGAGCAGCGAGAAGCGCAGTGGGAGTGCAGCTCAGTCCACTAAAAAGTGGAAGTCCTCTGCGGTCCTGTCGTTCCTCGACCCATTTATACTCCGCCCCCGACGCGTCCGACGCGTCTGGTGTGAACACACTTTTTTCGACGCGCGTCGAGACTGCTGCGTTAGACGCGTCGAGAATTTTTTCGCCGCGTCCGGTGTGAACGCACCATTAGTGTGTTATCAAAGTGGAGAATATTATCCTAATATGCAGCGTCCACATGGTTGGAATTATGGATCGGATGGTTATGGATCAACAACAAAGTGTAATCAAAAGGAACGCACGGTAGTTCATTACAGATTTAAATGACCAGCAATAAGAGCTTCCTCCTGTATATGCTTCCTCCCTGTATGGGCTTCCTCCCTGTATATGCTTCCTCCCTGTATGGGCTTCCTCTCTGTATGGACGTCCTCTCTGTATGGGCTTCCTCTCTGTATGGGCTTCCTCCTTGTATATGTTTCCTCCCTGTATGGGCTTCCTCCCTGTATATGCTTCCTCTCTGTATGGGCTTCCTCCCTGTATATGTTTCCTCCCTGTATGGGCTTCCTCCCTGTATATGCTTCCTCCCTGTATGGGCTTCCTCTCTGTATGGGCTTCCTCTCTGTATGGGCTTCCTCCCTGTATATGTTTCCTCCCTGTATGGGCTTCCTCCCTGTATATGCTTCCTCCCTGTATGGGCTTCCTCTCTGTATGGGCTTCCTCCCTGTATGGGCTTCCTCTCTGTATGGGCTTCCTCCCTGTATGGGCTTCCTCTCTGTATGGGCTTCCTCCCTGTATATGTTTCCTCCCTGTATGGGCTTCCTCCCTGTATATGCTTCCTCCCTGTATGGGCTTCCTCTCTGTATGGGCTTCCTCCCTGTATGGGCTTCCTCCCTGTATATGCTTCCTCCCTGTATGGACTTCCTCCCTGTATATGCTTCCTCCCTGTATGGGCTTCCTCTCTGTATGGGCTTCCTCCCTGTATGGGCTTCCTCTCTGTATGGGCTTCCTCCCTGTATGAGCTTCCTCTCTGTATGGGCTTCCTCCCTGTATATGTTTCCTCCCTGTATGGGCTTCCTGTTGTGCACCGACAGATATGCTAGAGAGGTTCATGTCATTTATGTTCGCTTTCGCTCATTCCAGGCTTCCTGATTGTTTTCACCTGTCATCACACCTGTCTCCTATGCTCATCAGTGTCAGCCCCGCCCCTGATTGGTCCCACCTGTGTCTTGTTACCATGTGCTTAAATTCCCCTGTCTCCCAGTGTTCCTTGTCAGTTCGTCTGGTCTTTTGCCATGATCAGGTCGGGTTATGTTGTGCTCTTGAAAAGTTTTGATCCTCACTACGTGAGCGCTTTCATTTTGTTCACTGCAGAACCGAAGAATAAAGTACTTACAAATACTTTATCTCTGTCTCCCGGGTCGTGCAATTGGGTCCTACTTCCTAAGTGTCTGAGTTCGTAACAGAACGAACTGACCACATTATGGACCCAGCCGACCCAAGAACGCTTCACGCCGCTCTGTCGGTACAGGGCGTGACGATTTTTCATCACGAGGAAAGACTGGACAAAGTCAGCCGGGAAATACAAGAGCTGAGAGGACGCCAGGCCGGGGTTCAGGAAGAATTATCTACACAGATGCAACAACTGGTTGCCCAAATGAATAATTTTTCACTCATCAACAGACTGCTCCTCCGGTGACGTCATCCACAGCTGAGAATTTGCCTGTCAATACTCCAGCTGACGACCCAGGTCAGGCTGTTTCCTGCTCGTTACGGCTGGCTCTTCCGGAGAGATTTTCCGGAGACTCTTCGAATTGCAGAGCCTTTCTGGTACAGTGTGATCTGCATTTTCAACACAACCCAGCAGCTTTTTTATCTGAGCATGGTAAAGTGGCGTTTATTGTGTCTCATTTAACGGGAAGAGCTGCAGCCTGGGCTACTGCAGAATGGTCTAGAGACACCGAACTATGTTACTCATTGGCCGATTTCATAGAGACTATGAGGCGCATTTTTGACCACTCATCGCCTGCTACGGAGGCCAGCAGAAGACTGTTTCAAATACGTCAGCTCAACCGTCAGGTGGTTGATTATGCCATCGAGTTTCGTACAGCAGCAGCGGACAGCGGATGGAATGTTCCGGCTCTTCGTGACGCCTTCATGACAGGACTTTCGGAACCGATAAAGGACCAGCTGGCTCCACTGGAGACACCCCGGGATCTGGAATCCCTCATCGCTGTGGCCATCCGGATCGATAACCGTCTTCGGGAAAGAGAGGGAGCGTCGACGCAACCGAGATGTTATTCCCAGCTTCCAGAATTCGCCTCGGAGGGTCGCGCCGCCAGCGGAGGATTTCCAGCTCATGTTACCGGACCATCAGAGGACTACACTTCCGAATGACTCCGGTGAACCCATGCAGCTTGGAAGAACCAGGCTTTCTCTGGAGGAGAGGCAGCGCCGTCTACGGGAGGGTTGCTGTTTCTACTGCGGCCAGCCGGGTCATCAACTCGCTTCATGCCGGGAAAGATCGTGCTCACCAGTCAAAAGGAGGCGCTGGTGAGCAAGTTTCCAGCAGACTTCCCTCCTCGACCTGTTACTCAGGTAGACATTTGTATTAACAATCAGACCATTGACCAGGGTGTGTTAATAGACTCAGGGGCTGACGAAAGCCTTATAGACTGGGGCCTAGTCAAACAGCTAAAAATAAAAACTGTCCCGCTATCTCATCCTGTTAGTGCCAGTGCCTTAGACGGCCGCTTGTTGTTCACAGTTACCCATTGCACTGAGCCCATACGGATTACTATAAATAAGGACCATACCGAGAGCATGCAATTTCATATTTGAGTCGACTCAGCACCCGATTATTTTGGGGTTTCCTTGGCTGAAGATCCACAATCCTCACATAGACTGGCCTTCAGGAAAGTTAAGGAATGGGGAGAGGATTGTAAGGGCAGGTGTAAACTTTCGCAACCTGTTAATGCACCAACAGACTCTAGTAGGATCATTATAGATCACCCTGACTATCCTGATCTACACAAGGTACCTTCCTGTTACCATGATTTAAAGAAGCGTTTAACAAGTCTAAAGCCTTGTCGCTACCGCCTCACCGAGATTTTGACTGTCCCATTGATCTCTTACCGGAGCCCCCATTCCCAAGGGAGACTTTACTCGATTTCGAGACCTGAGAGAACAGCAATGGATGAATACATCTCCTCTTCACTCAAATCAGGGATTATCCGTCCTTCATCGTCTCCAGCCGGAGCGGGATTCTTGTATGTGGGAAAGAAAGACGGGTCTCTGAGACCTTGCATAGACTACAGTCCACTAAATGACATTACGGTGAAGAACCGCTATCCTCTGCCACTCATGTCATCTGCTTTTGAACTGCTTCAACGGCCAAGATATTCACCAAGTTGGATTTAAGAAATGCATATCACTTGGTTAGAATAAAACAAGGGCATCAGTGGAAGACTGGATTCAACACACAGTATGGTCACTATGAGTACTTGCTAATGCCTTTTGGACTGTGCATTGCACCGGCTGTTTTCAAGCTTTTGTGAATGAGGTTTTATGGAATTCTTGAATATTTCAGTGTTTGTGTATCTGGATGACATACTGATTTTCTCCCCAGACGCTAAATCTCATGTTAACCATGTCCGCCAAGTTTTGCAGAAACTACTGGATAATCAGCTATATGTCAAGGCAGAGAAGTGCGAGTTCCACACAGAAGAGGTGTCTTTCTTAGGATACATAGTCTCACCTAATCATATCCAAATGGATCCTGCGAAAGTCAGTGCAGTATCCCAGTGGCCCACACCAGACTCCAGGAAAAGGTTCAGCAGTTCCTAGGATTTGCTAACTTCTATAGGAAGTTTATTAGGAATTTCAGTTCTGTTGCTGCTCCTCTGCATGTTCTGACTTCTCCTAAGGTTCCTTCAAGTGGACCCCCAGGCGGATCTTGCTTTCAAACTTCTCAGAGATAGATTCACATCAGCTCCCATACTCACCATTCCAGATCCCCAGCGCCAGTTTATGGTCGAGGTGGATGCTTCCAATGAGGGAATTGGAGGAGTACTGTCTCAACGTTCTGCAGAAGACAACAAGATGCATCCATGTGCTTACCTGTCGCGGAAGTTGACAACGGCAGAGCGGAATTATGACGTGGGAAACAAGGAATTGTTAGCTGTAAAAGCTGCCCTCGAGGAATGGAGACACTGGCTAGAGGGTGCAGAGCAACCGTGTTTAGTCTGGACAGATCACAAGAATCTAGAATATATAAGAAAGGCTAAGCGTCTAAACTCCCGTCAGGCCAGGTGGACACTTTTCTTTAGTAGATTCAACTTCACACTCTCTTTTCGTCCCGGGTCTCAGAATCAAAAACCCGATGCTTTGTCTCGTCTTTACGATCCCGAACCACTTGCGGTAGAGCCCAAGACCATCCTTCCACTTAACCGGGTGATCGGAGCCTTTTCCTGGCAAGTGGAGTCAGACGTTAAAGAGGCAAATGTCATGAATCCAGCGCCTAGCGAGTGTCCCAACAATCTGCTGTTTGTTCCGGAGGCTCTTCACTCCAAGGTCATCCACTGGGCTCACTCATCTGTGCTTTCGTGCCATCCGGGAGTAGCAAGAACAATGTTCAGGATTCAACAACGTTTCTGGTGGCCATCCATGAAGAAAAATGTGGCCGAGTATGTAGCGGCTTGTCCGGTGTGTGCATGTAATAAGACCTCATCTCAAGTTAAGATGGGCTTGCTCCAGCCGCTGCCGATTCCCCATCGTCCTTGGTCACACATTTCGATGGATTTTGTGACAGGATTTCCCTCATCCAGAGGCAAGACTACGGTTCTAACAGTGGTTGATCGATTTTCAAAGATGGCTCACTTCATCCCATTGACCAAGCTTCCTCTGCCAAAGTCACCGCAGAGGTCATGATGAATCAAGTATTCAGGATCCATGGATTCCCTAATGACATTGTTTCCGACAGGGGTCCACAATTCATTTCCGCCTTCTGGAAAGAGTTTTGTCGACTCATAGGTGCCACCGTCAGCCTGTCATCAGGATATCACCCTCAGTCAAATGGACAGTCGGTGCGTCTGAACCAAGAACTAGAGACTACGCTACGTTGTCTCGTCTCCCGGAACCAGACCACCTGGGTGACCACCTCACATGGGTCGAGGTTGCCCACAATACCCTTCCGACGGCGGCCACAGGTCTCTCTCCATTCCATTGTGTCAATGGTTTCCAGCCTCCACTTTTCCCTAACAACGAGGAAGAGGTGATGGTTCCATCGGCACATGCCATGATCAGACGTTGTCGCAGAGTTTGGGCTGGTGCTCGCCAGTCTCTTCTCCGAAGTTCAGCTCGGATGAAGGCTGTTGCGGACGTTCATCGCAGGGTCGCGCCTCCTACAGTCCAGGCCAAAAGGTTTGGCTCTCTACCAAAGACTTACCACTCCATGTCGCCTCAAAGAAACTGGCTCCGAGATTTGTGGGTCCGTTTCCAGTATCCAGAGTCATCAACCCGGCGTCGGTACGCTTGCAACTCCCAGGACCTTGAGAGTGCACCCAACGTTTCACGTTAGTAAAATCAAGCCGGTGTGTGAGAGCACACTTGTTCCCGCCTCAAGCCCCTCCACCGCCCCAGTTCTTTGAAGGGGTGACGTTTACAAGGTCCGTAAGCTACTGGAGGTCCGTAATAGGGAGGGCAAGCAATTCCTGGTAGACTGGAAGGGTTACGGTCCTGAGGCTAGAAGCTGGATAGCTGCTTCATTTATCGTAGACAAGACTCTTATCCACGACTTTTACAATCAGCCTGGGCCATCAGGAGTTGGCCCTAGAGGGGTACTGTTGTGCACCGACAGATATGCTAGAGAGGTTCATGTCATTTATGTTCGCTTTCTCTCATTCCAGGCTTCCTGATTGTTTTCACCTGTCATCACACCTGTCTCCTATGCTCATCAGTGTCAGCCCGCCCTGATTGGTCCCACCTGTGTCTTGTTACCATGTGCTTAAATTCCCCTGTCTCCCAGTGTTCCTTGTCAGTTCGTCTGGTCTTTTGCCATGATCAGGTCGGGTTATGTTGTGCTCTTGAAAAGTTTTTGATCCCTCACTACGTGAGCGCTTTCATTTTGTTCACTGCAGAACCGAAGAATAAAGTACTTACAAATACTTTATCTCTGTCTCCCGGGTCGTGCAATTGGGTCCTACTTCCTAAGTGTCTGAGTTCGTAACACTTCCTCCCTGTATATGCTTCCTCCCTGTATGGGCTTCCTCTCTGTATGGGCTTCCTCCCTGTATGGGCTTCCTCCCTGTATGGGCTTCCTCTCTGTATGGGCTTCCTCCCTGTATATGTTTCCTCCCTGTATGGGCTTCCTCCCTGTATATGCGGGCTTCCTCTCTGTATGGGCTTCCTCCCTGTATGGGCTTCCTCCCTGTATATGCTTCCTCCCTGTATGGGCTTCCTCTGTGTATGGGCTTCCTCCCTGTATATGCTTCCTCCCTGTATGGGCTTCCTCTCTGTATGGGCTTCCTCTCTGTATGGGCTTCCTCCCTGTATATGCTTCCTCCCTGTATGGGCTTCCTCCCTGTATATGCTTCCTCCCTGTATGGGCTTCCTCTGTGTATGGGCTTCCTCCCTGTATATGTTTCCTCCCTGTATGGGCTTCCTCTCTGTATGGGCTTCCTCTGTGTATATGCTTCCTCCCTGTATGGGCTTCCTCCCTGTATGGGCTTCCTCTCTGTATGGGCTTCCTCCCTGTATGGGCTTCCTCCCTGTATGGGCTTCCTCCCTGTATGTTTCCTCCTGTATGGGCTTCCTCCCTGTATGGGCTTCCTCTCTGTATGGGCTTCCTCCCTGTATGGGCTTCCTCCCTGTATGGGCTTCCTCCCTGTATATGCTTCCTCCCTGTATATGCTTCCTCTCTGTATGGGCTTCCTCCCTGTATATGCTTCCTCCCTGTATGGGCTTCCTCTCTGTATGGGCTTCCTCTGTGTATGGGCTTCCTCCCTGGATGGGCTTCCGGACGGCGATCAGATCTGAGTCCATTGTCTTTGAACTCAAACATACCGCTCCTCATTAACCTGTTATTGCACTCTCAGAGTATCCTTACAACAGAAAATGGGCCATCTTGTGTAATGGGTTCATTCATCCCTCGCCAATGTTACATCCAACACAAAAAAAGCCATTACTGAAGCTCCCACTAAAGGAACTGTTAAATAGGGTCAGCACGGCTCAATGGCAGCTAGTCAGCGTGTCGCCTGGTGCTGCCTGCACACATATAGACTCACATACACTTTTTCTCTCAAGAAGTATTTAAGATCACTTCAAACCAAAACTTCATCTTCAAGACTTTTAAAGGGACACTTGTGACTTCAGGCTATTTTCAGCTGTCGTTCAGCACCATGCAGGAAACAAAAGAAAAAACAGCAAATATATTTCTGGCAAATGTTAAAATGCTTTTTTATCACTAAAAAAAAAGAAGCTTTTAAATTATTTATCTGAACCTTTTTCTAACTTCAGTAGTTTTTCGTGGGAATGTTCAAAATGTCTGTGTCCAAGGCGCCCTGTCACAATTTATTTCTACAGGAATTAAAAAGTGAGTAATTAATCAATCTGTCAATCTGCCTTTTTATTTAAAAAAACGTTTTGCATCAACGCAGAAAGCTCTAGAAGCAAATCTGCCTCGTTGATGTCAGAGAAGATGTTCATGTTAAGCTTGGATGTCCAGATTGTAGTTACATAATCGTGTTTTTGTAGTGCACTCTAAATGGGAATAATATATTTATATATTTTACTTTTGTATCATCAAATGACAGAGACTACTTTATAAGAAGTGACTGACCCACTAGAAGTGCTCTTCAAAATGCCATGTCGCTACACCCACAATGCACAGCCTCGATGAGGCTGTATTGGTGTCCTCACCTCCGATCCGGGCATTGAAGGCGACGCCCACACCGCAGTAGGAGTTGTTGGCCTCCATGGCAACTTCCCCTGCACATCGGGTCCCGTGACTGAAACACAATGAAGCAGGTGGTGGCCACCCACTGAGGCTGGACAGGCAGAGATGGGACGAGCCGGGCCCAAAACACAAGCTGGGCAGACAGTACAAACAAACACCACAGCACTGGAGACTAAACTCAAACCAAGGACAGCACTCTGCATCCTGCTTTTAATTTCAATTCAATTCAGTTCATTTTCTATAGCCCAAAATCACAAATTAGAAATTTGCCTCAGCGGGCTTTACAATCTGTACACATACGTCATCCCTGACCTTTGACCTCACATTAGATCAGGAATGACTCCCAAGAAATAGAAAAACCCTTTCAGGGGAAAAAAGGGAAGAACCCTTCAGGAGAGCAACAGAGGAGGATCCCTCTCCAGGATGGACAGAAGCAATAGATGTCATGTGACCAGAAGGAATCATTACAGAGTTACAACACATTCAATGTTTTAAACACTCACATTACTCACACAGTTAAAATAAAGTTATATCAACATACTGACTGACATTTGTTATTCTGGGCCATATACAATACAGAAAGATATGAAGAGTCCAAACAATAGTAAATCTGTTTTTAAAGACCAGAAACTCCTTGACCCAGTGTGCAAAGTGGGGAAAAGTACATTTATAGTGTTATTGTATTTGTACATAACACAATTTGACTGATTTTCTTAGCACACTTAGACAAATAAGACATATTAGATTCATGTACGATTGTTCATATTTTCAAATGGTACGTTTTATTTTTTCTGCTACAGGAGAAAAGGCTTTGAGGTCGAGAACTAACTACACTGAATGTGTGATCTGTGATATTATTCAACTAAAATAGATTTAAATTGAACCATGGGTTTAAAACATTTGAATGCTTTAGTGATAGAGCTCGGTTACTACTGTGGGCTAGTCAGCTCGGATATGCATCACACAACCGTGCACATGAACACAGTCAAAGTCCTGTAGGAGGACGGTCGGTACCTGCTCTCCCCGTCTCTCTCTGGCATTGGATCATGTGACAGGCCGTGTGAAGCGTGCAGGTCAAAGCTGGCGAGGGCTTCCTGTCACCCACGCCGGAAACACGGGGAACACAGCGTCACACTGGAAGCTCAACATCACAGCGACATGAGAGGGAAATGAAACAAACGCCCGAAACCGGCACTTGAATTAGTTGGATTGGATTCAATCTATTGTCATTGCACAGAGTACAGGTACACAGGCAATGAAATGTATTCTCTGCATTTAACCCATCCTTAGTTATTAAGGAGCAGTGGGCTGCAGTGATGCGCCCGAGGAGCAACTGAAGGTTCAGTGCCTTGCTCGTGGACACTTCGACTTGCAACTAATGGGGAGAGTGGGGATCGAACCGACGACCTTGGGGTTGCAGGACGACCCCCTTACCCCACTGAGCTACAGCCGCACCTCAAGTCCGACGATAGTCACAGTCACAGAGGAGATGCGACTGTGACTGTGTGTGTGTGTGTGTGGGGAGACGCCTGTTTGAATGACTTGTTTGCCAGTGTGTGTCGAGGCATAACGGGAGGAGGATTTCTTGGCAGCGCCGGACGAGAGCAATTATGCATCTCTCTGCATCCAGGCTTCTCCACGCCAGACAATCTGCTCTGACACAGCACACGTTGGCCTTCAAACTGCCTATAGGATTATAAACGACGAGGCAGGCGCACACAACACCGCCACTCCACATATGCTTTATGGCCAGCCCCCGTAACACCAGCCTAACAACATCAAACAACAGATGAATTGTTTTATCGTCTCGGCTTTGAAGTAAAAGAGGAGTTGGGCCGTTGAAGAGAAAAGTCAATACTCAGATTTCAGTCTAATGAAAATCAAAGCATATTAGTGTCAGCAAGCAAACGCCAGTGATGGAGAACTGGGACCTCATAACGAGATGAGGGAGTCAGAAATCACATTGCACGGCCTGGAGATGTGTCTGAGATAACCAGGAACGTGTCCCAGCCCAGCTTAAATGTGATCTGGTATTCAGTTATTGTTCAACATAAATCTCGTTTTTTAAGTTTACTTACAAAGTTTCTCTTCAGGTCTTTGTTTGTGTGATCGACACCTGAAAACGACAACAGAGAGAACACGGTATGAATCAGACAGAAACTGTGATCTCAGTATTAGTTACGGGGAGGAGACATTTGTCCAAAGAAGTTTAGAAAAATCAGTCAGACTTTGTTTCATTATTTTCAAGTCATGTGAATTTGCAGTGTGGCAGACAGGTTATTCAAACTTTAAAATGTTGAGTATCCTCCTAATTGGTGTCAATATTTGACTGCAGTTATTTACTGCACATGACTGATGGTTCAGTGCATGAAGAAGATTCTCACCCCTCATTTCAAATGCACTCTTTTTATTTCTAAATATTGCCGTCACCTTTACCTGCATCTTTTTCTTTTAAATCATCCACTTTCCACATGAGTTGCCTTTCGTTCACTTGCCCCCTCTCCTCCCCCCAACCACCACCACCAGCACCACCTCCTCCTCCTCTTCCTCCTACTCCTCCTCCTCTCCCTCCCCCTCCTCCTCCTCCTCTACTGCATCAGGGCTCCTGTGGTCTCAGTGAGAGACAAACGAATGAGGGCCCCAGGAGGGCCGTGCCTGCTCTGCCAGACATCACTCTCTCTCTCTCTCAATCGCACACACACACACCTACACACACACACACACACGCACAAACAGAGGACCTGCCAGCCTTTGTCCCATGCAGGCAGTGCCTCCGGGTTGTCATGGTAACCAGCAGTCGTTTTTTGCCGTTGAGGCCTGATTGTGTGGCGCTCCGGTGGGGTGGAGCCCCCTGTGTGGGTGCCATGCCGTGCCATGCCGTGCCATGCCGTGCCATGCCGTGCCATGTGATGCCGGCACCACCATGTCTCTACAAAACCACGTACGCTCGATTCTCTCCTTGTCCACCACGTTGGATCTTCTTCAGACACACTTCCCCCGTAAAGTGTCGTCCTTTCAACGTTTTAAACGATATCTCATGGTCTCCGTCGACTGATTCGCAGTTCAGAAGAGTTAGAAATAATCTTGTGATTATGTTTTTAGGAACTGGGGTTTGGTATCAGACCAGTTGATTCTGAGCGGTTTAGTGTTTTTGTCACGGGACCAAGAGAAAGAACTCGCCAACGTTCCCCCTGCAGAGGCAGCATGAGCACGAGGCCAAGTGAGCAGGTTTTGATGGAAGGAAATGCACCGAGTGACCAACATGATGTCTTCATATGGAATTTAAATGATTCATTAAAGAGTTATCAAATGTTAGAAGTCCTTTCCAAATCCCCCTTCAGGCTGATCTGTTTTATTTTAGAATCTTCCAGATTCATCATCAGTTAAATCAGGAGGCTCTCGTTTCCTCTACTGCGTCTCATTTGATCTAATATTGGTCTGTTTCAGCTTATCCTGTTTGTTAGTTTTCACGTGGTCCACACGGGAGCATTACCCATATATAAAATAAAAACAACTATAAAGAAAATATAATTGAAGATGATTGATTTACTGATTGTTTGATTGATTGGTTGACAGCTCAGACAATTTACATCATATCATTTTGTCATATCAGCCATTTGTGTGAAATTGTCATGATTAGCACATGCATACATATTACAACCAATACCGTGTTTTGTGAGCTCTCAGGGAACTTTGACCTCCGACATCTAAACAGCCCATCCTTTAGTCCAGGTGGACGTTCAAGCCAAACTTTAAGAAATTCCCAAAATAGATTGTTTTCACGAGAACGACGCAGGCGTGAGGTCACAGTGACCTTGACCTTTGACCACCAAAATCAAACTTAATTCATCGGACGGACAGCCAGAAAAGGTACTGCATCCGGCCAACTCTGAGAGGCATAGAAACAGATTTCTTAGAGTACCTGAATGTTCAGATACAACCGTTCAATAACCTCCATTCATGTCACAGTGAGCAAGATGTATCACAAATGAGCTTTAAAGCAAAGTGGGACTCGGTCTCCTCTTGATACGGACCTCTGTCTGTGGAGTGTCCCCAACACACAGAGGATCTCTGGTGGTACGTGGAAATAATTGCTTCCCTGCAGGAGGCAAATAAACCTTCCTTCATTAAGAGTTCATCTCTGTTTCAACTCGATTATAAGAAAGACGTCTCTGTGTGCATTGTGTGTGTGCGTGTGAGTCTGTGTGTGTGTGTGTGCGTGTGTGTAATACCGCAGTGTTTAAAAGGTGACACCATCCCCTCTACAAGTTTGTGATGGAGACATCTTTGGGAATTAACGTCACGCTGATCAGGAGGGAACAAGTGAGCAATGGAGGGAGGGAGGGAGGGAGGGAGGAAGAGGAGGATGGAGAGGGAACTGAGGGAGGGCAAGGACGCCCCCCTTAGACCGAGTGTCACTCTGGGACTGTCAATCAGAGTGTGTGACACCAGTAACAATGAACGTTTTATCAGAGAAATAGAGAAAAGGCCCGAATCAAATAACCTCATTGTCAGAGAGGATTCATAGAGAGAAAACATGTCAGATATCATTGGGTTGGTCCTAGTCCTGTGAGTGATGTTGCAGACAATTAGCAGTTATTTTTAAATGTGTGTTTTATTTATTTTGTACTTAATGGTAAAACTCTAGAATGCCTCTAATGTGTTTGTTTGTTGCAGAAAAGCTTGGACAGCAATAGTCTAATCCAGTTGAGATTAAAGGCTGATGACGATTGAACTGAATTCAATTAATATGAATACAAAAATGAGTCCAAGTCGGCCTCCAAAGGTCTCAACGTACTCGCATATGTCTAAATAAAGAGTTAAAGTAACATTATGTAACAATTGTACCTTAAAATAACAGCTTGAAAAAAATTGTGCCGCTAATATGGCGATTTGCGGCTCCGCCATTGCCATCGGGGGTCTGTGGGGAAATAACTCCGCTATGTAGGATTCTGGAGCCGCCCGATCCGGGGCGGATGTACTTCGACCTGCTTTCTGCAGTGATTACGCAATGTCATATAGTCACTCCACGCTCGCAGCTACAGTATAAGGGTAGCTTTTTTATGTAGCTTTTTGGTGTTGTCAACAATATTGTATTCAATCACACGTACTCCACATTCAAACATTTAGAAAACAACGTATATAGGCTGAAAACGCGATCGGTATTTCATCTAAACTAAATGTTGTCATTCTTTTGGTTATGTTGTAACAATTCGCCCTTCGCAACTCAATCAAGGGGAAAAGGTACAATACGCACAAAAAAAAGGGAATGGGCGGATCTGCGAATTCTGGTGTTAACTCTCTCTGCTCAAATGGTCGTAAAAGAAAAACACACAGTCGATATGCGGAAACCCAAATGTTATTATATTAAATCAAATTCAATGCATCTGCAAGCCCCCAAAATGAACACATACACTACAAACTAGAATGGGCACTCGGTAGAGCGCATACCTTCGCATATGACAAGATTGGGCATTGAATTATGAACATGTTGGCATTAGTTGCATGCCAATTGGATAAAAATTGACCGTGCTATGGTAAAAAGAAGATGTTGACCTATCCATGACCTTGACCTTTCGTGACCTTGACCTTTGACCCGATCGATCCCAACATCTAATCAAATGGTCCCCGGATAATAACCAACCATCCCACCAAATTTCATGCGATTCGGTTTAAAACTTTTTTTGTTATGCGAATAACACGCATACAAATAAATAAATACACGGCGATCAAAACATAACCTTCCGCATTTTCAATGCGAAGGTAACAATCAAACCCACTCAAAACGAAGTATAATCCCCGGATCCCGACAGTCCCAAAGTCTTTGCAGTCCCCCAAAACAAAAGTAAATGACTGCACGCGCACACACCCCCTCCCCCCAAAAGCCGGCAAACAGCTGGTGGAAATGTGGCGAGGAGCCGCGTTCAATCCCCGCGCTACTTCATCCTAGTCCGGTAGGTGCTGGCCCAGTTTACAGTGTTCCTGCGCAATCTTCGTATTAGTGATCCCGCCCGTTGGTATAAATCCAAAATAGAAACAGTCGCCGGATTGCTTCCACCGGGCTGCATCTATCGTAACTTGTTATTTACGACACTGAAGTAAACGTTAAATACCTCAAAAACTGAAGGGGGCGCTAAAAGGGGAAAACTACATAATGGGGCTTTAGAATAGAATATACACTTTTATTAATCCCCCAAATTAAATCTCTTCATCTCATTTAACTTATCTTTTAAGTTAGAGTGGGGGCTGCGCGGAAAGCGCGAAGAAGCAACTGGGGTGTGTTGCTCCTGCTCATGACACTTCGACTCGCAACTAATGGGGAGAGCGGGGATCGAACCCACAACCCTGCGGTTGCAGGACGGCCCTCTTACCCCACTGAGCTAAAGCCACCCACTTTAAGATGTGCAACGGTTGTCTGTCTTTCATGATTGAGGCCAAACACATCTAGTGGAGGTCTGGATCGTGGTCCATGCCTACTACCAACTACTCATACACTCTGTCATACTCATTGAATGTGTTGTACTCAGCACTTTATTTTTCCTCTATATTTAGTATTTGTATTTAGTATTGTTATTGTGTATTGTTTTATTTTCTATTAATGCTCTGATGTGCACCGCTGCTGTGATCCTGAAATCTCCCCACTGTGGGACTAATAAAGGAATATCTAATCTCATCTAATCCAATGATTCCTTCTGGTCACATGACATCTATTCTTCTGTCCAACCTGGAGAGGGATCCTCCTCTGTTGCTCTCCTGAAGGTTTCTTCCCTTTTTTCCCCCGCGAAAGTTTTTTTTCTATTCTTTGGGAGTTTTTCCTGATCCGATGAGAGGTCAAAGGTCAGGAAAGTCGTATGTGTACAGACTGTAAAGCACTCTGAGGCAAATCTGTAATCTGTGATATTGAGCTATACAAAATGAACTGAATTGAATTGAATCTACATCCGGGTCATCTTTATTTACGAAGAGAACATTTTGTGTCAACGGGTTATGCTTCATAAGCCAATCTCAATGGCTGGGCACCCACATGAGCCGGTGCACGCTCCAGATGTAGTATTGACAAGAGCAATGTGTGCTCACAGGTGGCGTGGCCCGAGGGTCAACGTGAGCAGAGAAAGCTGAACCTTCAAGTATGTGCAAGGATGATCGGAGTGAAGAAATGCATTCAGCCGGGTGCTTTCAGTCAGGTAGCGCCACGCTGCCGTAAATACAGCCACGGACGCTCTCCAACACAGCCCAAGGTCTTCTGAGTGTGGAAGTAGAAAGCCACGTCCCACAGTGAGATGAAACACTGTAGGTGGTGCAGCCAATGCAAAACCTCCCATGAATACAAATGCTTTGAACCCGGCTGACCCAGTCTAGATTGTGATTGTGCGTGTGTGTGTGTGTGTGTGTGTGTGTGTCAGCATTCAGCGGCAGCAGCAGCTGCACTCTATCTCCTTGCTCCTGCAGCATTCACACCGGTCCTCAGGGTCACACACACACACACACACACACAAATCAGCCACGGAGAGACGTGTCGGAGGCCATTTTGAGCCAACGGTGAGTCGTGCCTGAGCCGCCGCTGAGACAATGAGCCGGCATCACTTCAGAGGAGGCCGGGGGGCCCCCTGGCTGGCTCTCGCCGGTACCGCTCCTCAAAAAGGAGTTACTGTACAAAAGGAATATAGCAATAATCAGTGGCAGGCTGCCTCTGCAACTGATTGGAGGAGGAGGAGAAGGAGGGAGGAGGAGGTGAGCTATGAAAAATGATACCAATATTTTCTGCAATGAAGCTGCACATGGCTTATAATTTGCATTTTGCAAGTGTGAAAAAGTAAAGGAAAGGTGGTTAGGTGTGTGTGTGTGTGAGAGAGCAGCAGAGACAGGGGTGTGTATCACCAAACCGCCGAGGGTGAGACTTCCTGGCCCTACACCTCCGTCTCATTAATCAGCTCGGTATTTAAGAAGGGCTGCAGTGAACACTTGCCTGTAATTAGCTGGCTTTGTGTAGGATGTATGTGTGTGTGTGTGTGTGTGTGTGCGTGTGTGTGTGTGTGTGTGTACACCTGTATTTGTGTGGGTTTAAGAAGTGAATGGCAAAGAGTGAGAGAGCGAGAGAGGGATTTCTGGGGGCGAAGACAGAATGTGAAACTAGGGAGCGTGGGTGATGGAAAGCCTGCATGGCACGGGGAGGAGGGGAGGAAGGGAGGAAGGAGCGAGGAGACAGGAGTGAGGAGACGGAGAAGACAAGTCGGAGGAACAGGGGAGCTGTGGAAAGTGACTGTTTAGAGTGGTGGAGGAGGTGAGAGAGAAAAAACACTGATGAGAGATGGGATAAAAGAGAGGACTGAAGGATGAGCGACAGGGACGGAGCAGAGGGTGGGGATGGAGAAGAAGAGGTTGACTTTTAAAGTGGGACATTAGTATTCGAGTCGTAGGCACCCAGCGCCCCCTCCCCGCACCCCGCTCTCCTCCTGCTGCGGACCCAGACACGGAGCTGGAGGTGGCAGAGGAAGTGTGTGTGGAAGTGTGTGTGTGTGTGTCAGGTTCTTGTGACGGGGTGAGGCTCAGGCGCAGAGAGATAGGCTGGTCGCAATAAAAATAACAACAAAAAACACTCTTTAATGAGGCAAAACAGTTTACAAAAAAACAAGGTCCAAACGGGGCAGGCAGGGTCAACAGGCAGAACCAGGAACACGGGAAAAGGACACGGAACTAGAGATGACAATCCGATAGCAGACAAGGGAAAGACTGACAGGTGTAGGACATCAGACAGTAACGAGACAAGAGTGGCTGAGGGCAGGTGCAGGTAATTAAACAATTAAGACAGAGAAGACACAGAGGAGACATAGGAGACACGGAACACAGGAGAAACAGAACAGGGTGTTACAGTGTGCAGCCAGACTGAACTTCATTGGGACGCTTCCTTCAATGGAGCGCTCCACTTTAGAGACACATCTTGGGTTTTCCTTTCACTGCGCGTGGGTTTCGGTGGACTTTCAGTTCCATACTGCTATTAGTTGTGAGATTCATAATCAAAGCTACACCTGCGAGTTCGACAATTTGTTCAGCGAGAAAACGTCTTGTTACTCAACACCGGTCCCACGCGCCTCGGTACGCGCATGGAGGCGGCGGGCCGGCGTCCTGGAGACGGTCAGGTTGACTCTTCTGGAAACGACTCGTGGCTTTAGCTGTGCAGCAGAGCCAGTGCGGTGGGCGCGTTTGTTTTAATGTACAGCAATACTGCCGTTATTATATGGGCTCAAAGTATGAGGAAGTTCTACCTTTAAAAAAAAAAACATTTTTATTAAACATCAACCTCTCTTTTCTAGAAGAATACATTGTTTTCATGCTCACAGACCTCATCAAAAAGGAAGGAAAAAAAAACATCTCAATCAAGAGTAAATGTTGCATTTGTGGGGACTACTACTGCGGATTATTACTCGCTTAAGTGCATACAGCAAAAGCACATTTAATTTGCTCTCGTGAGCATCTATTCATAGTGTCTCTTCATACGATAATGTTGAGAATAAAACAATATCTGCAGCTTTATTTATTTTTTATTTGCTGCCGAAAATCCTGTAATAATAACCTTGTAATCTCTGGTCCATCTCTTTGCTCCCCGTTTTATATTTGCTGTGTGTCAAAGTGCCACAGATAAATGAACCGACTTCCTCAGAAAACTGTTATCCTCTCTCCTCCTTCTGCTTGTAACCATTCAATCATTGTGATGCTGAGAAATCTTGATAAATTAAAGTACAGGCAACAAGAGTGACGATCCGTCCCTCAATTACATCAATTTATTCAAGATGTCTCATAAATTGTTCTTTTTCTTACAATATGAAAAAGAGTTTCCCTCAGTAGTTGACCCCTCCACCGTTGATCCCATCAGCATCACTGGGCATCTCATCATCGTCTCAGGTATCTGTGAACGACTTCCTCCTCTTCCTCCTCTCGCTTCCCAACTCGTCCTCTGGTCTCCTCGACTACTTTGCTCTCATTTGACTAATTAGATTCACGGAGAACGCTGTTGACAAATTCATTTTGAAATCCATTAGTCCCGGGGCGTTGTTTAAACAACGTGCGCGTTAATGTCCGTCGCTTTAATGCCCCTGATTCGCATTCTAATAGCCGTCTGATAAATCAGGTTATCTGCGACACCTTCGACGCGCCGTGAAGAGCGGAAATTAGGAAATTATTAACTATCCGCCGTGTTCTGTCGTGTCCGGGTGTGTTCGTGAGAGGAGGAGAGGAGATGACAGAGCGGAGGAGTAAATGAGAGGGATGGGTGAGGTTAATAAAAGACCAGAGGGAGAAATAAAACAGAGTAAGTAAGAAATAATAAGGAACATGAAGAGCAGCAGGTGACAGTAAATGTGGATGAGACGAAGACAAACATTAAAGAAGAGGCACCGAGGGCCGAATATGGAAGGCCAGACACAGGGAACGTCAGTAGAGACACATCATCCCCCTTTTTAAGATGTACACTCAATACCACAGATATTACACAACAATTTGAAACACTGCACAAAGTGGACGCAACATATAAGAAAGAAAGAAAAGTAAAGGCGTCCAACAATTGAGTTGTACACATTCCATGTTATTAAATACACGTTTTATATTTAGTATATACGTGTGTACTGTTTGTGTGGCAGTATAAGTAGAACGGAGTTATGGTAGATCTTAAAAAAAGGCAAATATCTCTAGATCTACCAATCAATCTCACGACTTATTGCTCCATCTTCTCCTGTTTATGCTCGATCCGTCACCTCACTCGTGTAATAAGGGATTATTATCATGCTCAAACTAGCAATAGTTGCAACACGGCTCCTTTCCAATAGCAGTGTTCATTCCTGCAATCGTAACCAAGCAATCAACACTGCATACAGAAGAAAGCAAGGGGCTGGTTGCGTTGGTGGGGCGTGTTGTCTCAGGTACCAGTGAGAAACACCAGCGAGTTAAAACACTATTGAGACAGGATTTTACAGCTCTGGATGCTTATCACCGCAGGGTGCAAACTGACGAGGGAAGGGAGGGGGGGGGGGCAATAAGACGACAAGGATGTGAACTCCAGTTTACCGTCGATATTGGCACGAGGATCTAGGAACGAATATACGGAGCTCTGGAATTAACGTTACCCCGCGGCTGCAGAAGTAACGCAAGGGTGGTGCGGAGCGGTTCCGACGTGATATTAAAGAGCATTTTCATCCACTGGGCACGGAGAACGTTCCCACACAACACCGCTCAAACAGCGCCGTGGTATATATTTGGAGGGAGAGAGAGAGAGAGAGAGAGAGAGAGAGAGAGACCTTTTCCCCTCCAGGACTAGCTCTCCCAGAGATCCTGTGTGGAATCTGGAACAAAAAGTAAGCCGTGAGAACCTGGGCCCCAAAAAGGGAACCTCAAAGAGACAACCCTCTTCCCAGTGGCATTAAATTGCCCCCCCCCCCCCCCCCCTCCTAATCGTCTCTCTTTAATTGGGATGACTGTGATGTAACCAAGAGTCTCGGCCTGCACAGCCACGTCTTGAACTTTGTTTGCCGGCTTTTTTTTGGGGGGTTCTCCCATTCACTTTCTTTTGGGGACATTAAGAGACTTCGGGAGTGTGGGGGATCTGGGGATGGAATTATACTTTGAGAGGGGTTAATTGTTTGTTATGCATGTTCGTTTTTTTGTGTCTCGCAGCGTATGCCGCATTGAATTTGATTTAATAATACCATTTGGTGTCCCCGATTGACTGTTTGGTTTCTTTTATGACCGTTTCATATTTGCCGTTCTTGGTGGTTCAGCACGGTGGTGGGACTGACGTTAATGAGGGGGCTGCATTTCACTTTCACACACAGTGTTAATGTCTAAAAACACACAAAAGAAAGATATATATATATATATATATATATATATATGATTGCACACGTCCTCTTGTTCCTCCTCCTCACCGACTGGATCGACCTCCTGATATATTCCACCTCGGACAATCCCACTCCCTCCTCCGTCTACTTTTAAAGGTCCAACTCCACTTTCACCTCCTCCTCCTTCTGGCCCCCGTCTCCAACCAAATCCTGGCTTCTTCTCCTGCTCTTCCTCATTTAACCGTCCCAACTCTTCGCCCCCTCCTCCTTCTCCCCCTTCTCCTCCTCCTCCTCCTCCTCCTCCTCCTCCCAACGCCCGCTGAACAGAACCAGAGGGTCTGTTGGTGTCAGTAGCCATGTCTGTGGTGTCTGGAGAAGTGTGTGGATTAGACACAGGTCTGACGAGCTGCCACCACGATGGAGACCACAGGGCTTCAAATGGCAACACACACACACACACACACAACAAAAACAGGTAACAAACACACTGTGTTTAGCACTTCTAGTGTGCATGTAGGAGAGTGTGTGTGTGAGTGTGTTTGTGTGTATGTGTGTGTGTGTGGTACGAGAGCCATCGTTCCCCTGTAGAGTCGCACACCATGGCACAGGGCTCTTAATTAAGAGGACTGTGTGTGTGTGTGTGTGTGTGTGTGTGTGTGTGTGGGGGGGCGGAGCAGCTGGTAGGAGGCACTGGGGCCAGAGAACATCTGCAGGAGGCTGCAACACAACATGCCTGCCTGCGCACGCACTCACACACACACAAACACACACACACACAAACACACACAGCCCCCTATACACACAGAACTACACACATGCCACTCGGCACAGCCCCCGAGAACACAGAGCCACACAGTGGCGAGCACACTCGTGGACCCCGCCGAGCGCTGCCTTCCCCACTGCCGCCGTACCAGTGGGACTGTCACCATAGCAACCCGGGACTGGTCATGTCACCTCGGTTTGGTGAGACGGGTGACGGCGAGAGAGTGAGAGATAGGCAGGCGATAAAAAGAGCAAAAGACAAAGACGGGGAGCGAGGGGCATTAAATACCCTCCACAGTGCTCGCCTCGAAAGATAAGGGTAAAGAGAGAGAGAGAGAGAGAATCCAGCAGCGTCTCATCCACCAAGCAGCTCCGGATGTGAGGAGGTCAGCAGCTTTGACTTCAGGGCCTCAGTAGTCTCCTTTTCAATAAGCCAAGAGGAGCAGGAGAGATGATGTCATCACATAGACAGACAGGGGAAGGTGGGGAGGGGGCGTGTCCTCGCTACGGGGCAAAGGAATAAAGGACCACTCCAGAGTTCTCGTTCTTACCTGTATCGGCCGTGTGAAGGAGTTACTTTCACACCAAGCGTTTTGCTTTATTTTGACACAAAACTATGGATTTCGATATCAATACATTGCAATATATTGCCACATTCAATACTAACATCAGCACCACAAAGTGTGTTTTTTCCAATTCACTTGTTGCTATGCGCATTTCCAATTAATTTGTTGTGGGAAAAAAAGTGGAACGCTGGAAATGTGAGAAAATTGGAAAATATTGCACATTTTATTACTATTGTACACTGTGTCTGCTTTATATGACTAAATCTTCTGCTAAATCTCATCTCAATTTTGAGAAATACTAACACCGACAATGATCACAAGGTGTACGTCTTTATGTTGACAATATTCTATTTTCTTAAGAAGTCTTTTCAAAACAATGTGCTCCTCGGAACATCCACGATTTCTTCTCAGAATAATGACCCCCCTCCCCCAGTTCTGTCAATAATGATTTTTCCCACACATTGGCCCTAATTTGCCTTCTTGTGTTTCACACTGAAACGCTGGCGTCTGAACTTTCATCCCTGTGGAAAAATGATTGTTATCACGAGCATGAACTGTTATGCGTTTCCCTGAAAGATGAAGCGAGAGCCAGACTACGAATCATCTCGTCCACAGCCTCATTTGTTTACAGTAATTGCACCGGGGTTCCACTATTAATGCTATAATGATGTTTAAAGATGGGACGCGGAGCACCTTTAAATCATCTTCTGTTGGTGTTGTGCATGGTCGCTCCATCACTGCATTACATAACAGAAGGATGGGCCTATTAGCTGCCGGAGCTGATTTGCTCACGTATAAATAACACAAGTTATGAGGATGTGTTGTTGCTCTGGGAGGCGTTTAGAGGTTCATATTTCATAAAAAGAGCAGCGGCTCAGTGAAGAAGGCCAGAGCCGATCTCTGGCTGCTGGAGGGAAAAGGTCAATAGCACCAGGACGATCCCTGGAGGCTCCAACTGTCTGTACATGAAGTGGGAAATGGTCCGTAACCACAAAGGCAAGGACTCACACACACACACACACACACACACACACAGACACACCCCCACACACAAACAAACAAACGCTGACCAACGGCCATCACTACATACTAGCTACGTTAGCTTATATATCTATGTCCGTCTCAGTGTGTGTGTGTGTGTGTGTGTGCGTCTGTCTATGTGTGTGTGAGGCAGAGAGAGAGATGCAGTACGAGACCAGATTTACACATATTCATTAATCAATATTTGTGCTCCTTGGGCTGTTCTATGCAGCATCGATTTTGAGCCAGCGCCCAGAGCATAGGCATTTGACCCCTTGACCCCAATAAAACAATAATGTGCCTCCATAAAAACAATGTGTCCCTGGTCTGTGCCGACTGCGTGAGCCGATATTGAACTGGAGAAGAAAACTAGAACATGACTAAGAGTGAGTGCCCAGCTCATTTCCCACATTATAAGAAGTGAGATCAGCCGATGTCAGCCGCAGATTGTCGGCGGTTGATTGATTGATTGATTGATTGATTGGTTGGTTCTTTTCAGGAAAAATAGGACAAAAGTGGCGGGAATTATTTCAGGCTGAACAACATGAGGCGGCAGGTATTTAGAGAACTTCCAAGGTCTGAATGAGCATTAAAATCACCTGGTTGAGTACAAAACATTAAAAAGGCAACAAGGTGAAGCCGCGGGGAGAGAACGTGACTATGCCTGAAAAATACGACTAAAGTCAAGGTGAACCAAAGATTACACTTCATAGAAACATACATCAGCTCCCTTTTAGGATTCTGGGTCAGCTGGGAATGAATTTAGATTCCGTGGTGAATCTGATGCAGCTCTGATTCACACCTGTCGTTTACAACTTCTCCATAGCAACAGCAACTGAGACTGAGATTTGAGACTTCCTGTCCGCCAAGACACCAACAACATGATTTATCAGAGACAACTAATCATTGTGATTATTGATGACCATGGCATAACCCGACGCATTGTTAAACTAGCCCGGAAACTGCAGAGTTTCTACGTTGAAAAAACAGTGATGATGTCATTACAGCAGCATTAACTGTTTTGTTTTTATTGTCCACAAGCTGCAAAAACAACATTGGGATATATTATTATATACCTCATTATATGGTTGACATTTTGGAAAATGACCTCTAATTCACACCTCAAGCATCCCTTTGAAGTTCAATTCAATTCAATTCAGTTTATTTGTATAGCCCAATTTGCTTTACAATCTGTACACATAGACATCCCTGTCCCAAAACCTCACATCGGATCAGGAAAAACTCCCAAATAACCCTTCAGGGGGAAAAAAGGGAAGAAACCTTCAGGAGAGCAACAGAGGAGGATCCCTCTCCAGGATGGACAGGTGCAATAAATGTCATGTGTACAGAAGGACAGATTTAGAGTTAAAATACATTCAATGAATATGACAGAGTGTATGAATAGTTCGTAGTAGGCATATTCCACGATGGAGACCTCCACGATCCATCAGGCAGATGGAGGTAGAGAGGAGGAGTGGGCGGAGTCTCAACAGTGGGCGGAGTTGTGTCCAACAGTCACTCTCCTCTGAGTCCGGTTTTGGTCTCCACCAGCTCCCGTTAAAGACCTCCGTCTCTTGAGACGCTAAACGCTCCGCCCTGTTCTCCAGGTGAAGGTCAGGTCGTCCGTCAGAGAACAACTGATGCTGACCGCGAGCTTGGCGTGAGGCTCGAGAGTGAACGGTGGTGAAAAGACTTCCGGCTCCCCAGTTCAGTTGACTCCCGCTGTGTGTGTTTTGGCACTTTCACATGTTACAGTACAAACGTGGCTGGTGATCGGTCATAGCTGCAGATAACTCGTGTGAAATCGGACAAAGGACACCTGGCTGTTAATATGATCACAGATCACGTCACAATGGATTCTCCCTGGTGGACTTCAGGTATCAATTAAACTTACGAAGTGAATCCTTGCCTGATGGATTGTGGAGGTCTGAATCGTGGAGCAAGCCGAAACAGTTGGATCGGTTCATCGCGCACGAGGGTCGCGCGGGGACGTCGTTACACAACGAGACACAAACCGTAGAGCGAGCCAAGCAGCAAGAAACGTTGTTCAGCATTAACCCTTGTGTTGCCTTCGGGTCATTTTGACCTGATTCAATATTTAACCCTCCTGTCGCCTTCGGGTCAATTTGACCCGATTCAATGTTTAATGTCGGTGTTCTTTCGGGAGTCAACAAACAAACAAACATAAAGTACCTCACACTTAAACTTGGAAAACAATATTAATTCTAATAATTTTCTGGAGATTTTAATAGCTGGGGTCATATTGACCTCAAGGGTAAAATATGTTAGGAAATATAAAGGTAACAGGAGGGTGAAACATTCAATCGGGTCATATTGACCCGAAGGCGACAGGAGGGTGAAACATTGAATCGGGTCAAATTGACCCGAAGGCAACACAAGGGTTAAGACGCATAATTGAATGTATTTTAACTCTAAATCTGTCCTTCTGTACACATGACATCTATTGCACCTGTCCATCCTGGAGAGGGATCCTCCTCTGTTGCTCTCCTGAAGGTTTCTTCCCTTTTTTCCCCCTGAAGGGTTATTTGGGAGTTTTTCCTGATCCGATGTGAGGTCAAAGGTCAGGGATGTCTATGTGTACAGATTGTAAAGCACTCCGAGACAAATTTGTAATTTGTGAAATTGGGCTATACAAATGAACTGAATTGAATTGAATAATGAATAGATTACTGTCCAAATAATGCTCCAAATACATCTTAGAAAATGTAAACAACACAGCTTCCGGACCAAACTGATTGGCTGCTTTCACAGACTACCAATATTAAATTGTCAAAGAAAAACTAATCAAATGTGATCAATCCTAGTTTTCGACTTTAACATTTTAAAGATTGGCAGGATTCAAGATGTCTGCAGTCTATTTCGGACACATTCAAAACTACGAACTATTCATACACTCTGTCATATTCATTGAATGTGTTTATGTGACTCTGTAATGATTCCTTCTGGTCACATGACATCTATTCTTCTTTCCATCCTGGAGAGGGATCCTCCTCTGTTGCTCTCCTGAAGGTTTCTTACCTTTTTTTTTTTACCCTGAAAGGATTTTTTTCTATTCTAGGGAGTTTTTCCCGATTCGATGTGAGGTCAAATGTCAGGGATGTCGTATGTGTCCAGATTGTAAAGCCCTCTGAGGAGAGTTTGTAATTTGTAATATCGGGCTATACAAAATGAACCGAATTGAATTGAAACATTGTGGAACCAGAAACCTCGACTCAACTGCAGCGCGATACACCATCAAGGCGATGGGCGTCGCAATGTCGCGATGTTATTCTCTTACTTATATTTCTGTACTTCTTCCAGGTCCGTGAGAGTTGAAGAAAACAGCCGTTCTTGGCGGTTCACTCAAGACGCGCACTGTGAGCGACGCAACTGAAGCACCGGTTTGAATTCAGGGAAGAAGAAACAACACAAATATCTGTTTGGTTGCCAGAACTAAACCAGCACAGTCAGACTGAGGACATAAACACGTTATGATTCATTCATCTGTGTGTGTGTGTGTGTGTGTGTGAGTGTGAGTAATACAGTCATGAAGACATTAATGATGGACTGAGATGAGCTCTAGCTGTGGGATCAAATACTCCGTCTGCTGAATAATGCAGCGTACAGGCCAACGACAGGCCCATATGGACCGGAGGGAGAGATGAGCGGAGAGCAGGTAGCAAAGTGTGTCAGCTACCGCTGCTAAATACTCTGAGGAGGGATCACTGCCAATTGTATACAGTATTTATGTGTGTCTGTGTGCGTGTGTGTGTGTGTGTGTGCGTGCAGCAGTGAGCACGTAGAGATGAACGTGTTTGTGACTATGTCGGCAATGTGTGTCACTCATCAATAATGTACGGCTCTCGGTTCTCCCCTCTTCAAAGCTGGCGACGCTCCACATAATTAACTCGCTCTAACACACACACGCACACAGACACACATACACAGGCACACTCAGAGATACAGATATAACTTTGCTGGAACTCAAAGACATCCCTGTAAAACTCTAAAGAAACATGAATTGCTACCTGCTTGTAATTGTGGTCGAAGATGAAATTTGTTGTAAACATAGATGTAAAACAACACTGTTTAATTTGCGGTTTAATAAAGGGGCGTTGCAACCTTCTGATGAGAATGTGACGTTTAGATAGCTAAGAAGTGTTAAGGAGCCTCTTTGTGACCTTATTGTCGAGCTAGGCTGGTTTAGGAGGAGCCATAACTTTAATAAATACATTAATTCTGGAGTCTGAGTGATTCGTTATTCACTCTATTCCATCAATAATATCCATATTATGGTCTTTATTCTCTCACATGGAACAGAGTCATCTAAAGCAAACTGACCTCACAACATCAGAGGTTCTGCTTTCAAAGACTTGAAAGACGCCGAAGAATAATTCAGATTCTCGTCTCCTTGAAGAAAAATATGGAGATTAAATCACCTGAGAAATGTATAATCAGTACAACGAACAATAAAAAACGCCACTGTTTTCTACGTCTTTTTGGGAGATAAAAAAAAAACTCCAGATATGAGTCAGGAACAGATCCCTCATCGTTTCGTTTCCTACACGGCGACAGTATGCGACTCTACGGACGACACCCTGAACCCGAGCTTCTTAACGTGCAGTCGGACTGCGCTGCATTTGAATCACGACAGTTCAATTCAATTCAGTTTTTTTGTATAGCCCATTTTCACAAATTACAAATTTGTCTCAGAGTGCTTTACAATCTGTACACATAGACATCCCTGTTCCAAAACCTCACATCGGATCAGGAAAAACTACCAAACAACCCTTCATGGGGGAAAAAGGGAAGAAACCATCAGGCGAGCAACAGAGGAGGATCCCTCTCCAGGATGGACAGGTGTAATAGATGTCATGTGACCAGAAGGACATATTATAGTTAAAACACATTCAATGAATATGACAGAGTGTATGAATAGTTGGTAGTCGGCATATTCCACGATGGAGACCTCCACGATCCATCAGGCAGATGGAGGTAGAGAGGAGGAGTGGGCAGAGTCTCAGCAGGGCCATGCCATAGTTGGTAGTAGGCATATTCCATGACAATGTGTCCTTTTGTTTTTTTAAAGCAAACCTTTCTGATTGTATTGAACCCAGTTTGACTTAGAAGATAAGTCGGTCAATATTCTGTTTGTTTTGCATTGTCAATGACAAATTGATTCATCATGATAAAACTATAGAATATCACCAGGAAGACACAACGCAGACCCAAAGGATGGAAACATTGAACAAGAAGACCTTTTACAGAACCACGTCCGGTAAATGGCAGAACGAACTGAGAGCTCTAATACGAGACTTTCTGGGTTGAAGCACCGCGAGTGAGTGAAACGCCATAGAGTCAAACGTATTCGCACGGACCGACACTCCTGCAGCTATACGAATGCACAACAACAAGGTGTGATGACATCACGAGCGCCACTTTGGATGCACACCCTTCACACACACAACACTTCTTTTGAGCTTTTATTGAAATGGATTTAAAATGGTCAGAAAGGCAGGCTGGAGGATCTATTTTCTGACAATCGTGTGCTTTGAAACCAGCTTCAGTGAGGAGACGTGTAAAATACACAGAAAAACATCTGTGCTCACACACACACACACACACACACACACAGTGCATGGTGTTGATGCCAGCTTGGAGTGATGGTAATATCAGAGACTGGAGGAGCTGCTAATGAACAGAGCGAATGGGAAGAAAGGCTCCAGCTCAATCCACTAATTGCCTTAAAAGCTTTTCATACAATTTACCCTGTCAACAGAGATGGTGGTGGTGTGTGCGTGTGTGTGTGTGTGTGTGTGAATGTGTGTGCAGGTGGGTGGTTGAGATGTGGGGTAAAAAAAAGAGATAATTCTGAAAAAACATACTGTAAGAAAGCGAGAAAGAAATGCACAATGGTTTTACACCTACGCACACCGAGACGACTCATTTAGGTGAAGCCAGTAGAGTTTTAAACTGCAGTCAGACATTATTGAGACTCTCTCTCTCTCTCTCTCTCTCATATATATATGTATATATTAGTGCTGTGAAAAATAACGCGTTAACTCAGTTAATTCAATTACAGGTTTAACTAGTTTTTTTTTTTAACGCATTTAACGCATGCGCAGAATGAGCTTCCAATCCGTCTGTTGTTGGTCGTCGGGACGAAAAAAAAGTCACTTGCAGAATGAGCTTCCAATACACCACTTCAATCTGAACTCTGTCCGCTCTCATGCAGACGGTCTGTTCATCGGTAATGATCCTTCCGCAGGTTCACCTCCGGAAACCTTGTTACGACTTTTACTTCCTGTAGATCAGGGTCTCAACACGTCGATCGCGACCTGCCAGTCGATCGCGCGTAGTGTTGGTAGATCGCATGACATTAAAAGATTGGCCCGCCCCTGACATGTTCTCTAGAGCACGTCTTTGTTCTTTTATTAAACTAAACGTCTGTTGTTGATCGTATCTCCACAGCAGCATGTCATTTCTGTCTCTACGCGTTGCGTTAACACTTATCGATCTCCGTCTCGCACGCCGCAGAGCTCCGCGCGCGCATCGGGACCGAGCAAAAAAAAGTCACTTGTCAATCTGTCCACCTGTCCGTCCGGGCCGGTGAGGTTTCAGCTTTGCAGCGGTGTCCCGCCGTCCCTTTCATCACGGCCCAGTTCATGAAGAAAACCCACAGTCAGTTTGCCTCAGCAGCTGCTAGAGGAAGACTAGAGGCCTTTAGATTGTATCATGGTGGAGTTAATGGTTGACAAACAAGAGAAAATGTTCTGTTTAACCCTCCTGTTACCTTTACTTTACTAACATATTTTACCCTCGGGGTCAATTTGACCCCAGCAATTAAAACCTCCAGAAAATTATTAGAATTAATATTGCTTCCCAAGTTTAAGTGTGAGGTACTTTATGTTTGTTTGTTGACTACCTAAATAGCCCTTTAAATAAATAAAAAAGTTGATATTTCTTATATGTTTGACACAGTGAAAAACAGCCTGGGGTCAAATTGACCCCAAAGAACACCGACATTAAACATTGAATGGGGTCAAATTGACCCGAAAGGCAACAGGAGGGTTAAACATTCTGTTTTGTATTAATGTTCCATATGGAAGAAAACTGCTAAATAACTGCTGAGTTGCAGCACCATTGTATAGAAGAATGTATAAATGTATATATCCGTCTTTTGTCATAAATCTCTATGTTCTCACAAAATATACCGAAAATATCGGTAATATGTGATTAATCATGATTAATCCACAAAAACCTGTGATTAACCCGATTAAAAATGTTAATCGTTTCACAGCCCTAGTATATATTATATATATAATGTGTTAATATATATTTTAGGGCTGGGCAACGATTAAAATTTTTAATCGCGATTAATCGCATGATTTCCCTGATTAATCACGATTAATCGCGATTAATCGCATTTGTATACGCAAAATCCAATAATTCATTCAAAAGTAGTGTATAGCGCACTTCTATTTGAAATGTTCTGCCATATGAATGAAAGTGCCATAACATGTGTTGTCCCTGTTAGAGTGAGACACCAGAAAACACTTTCAGTGCAGTTTGTCAATTCCTAGAACTTGACACTTATTTTAAATGTTCTGCCATATGAACTAAAGTGCCATAAAATCTGTCAGGACATTGTCAAATGCACTGTTATGCAGAGACACTGTGACAGAGCGCTGGAGACTGAAGCAGGGACATGATCAAAGGCAGTCGTCTCGCAGCAGCGATCATCTCTGGTGCTCTATCTGCTCAGTGTGGTGACTTTATTTGTCACATTCCACTGCTGTGCAACTTCAGTAAAGTGTCCCGCACGTTTCAGCATCATGTGTCTCCTCTGTTTTCATCAGTCAGGGCATGTGAATGCAGCGCCCACTTCTCATCAATATAATGCACAGTCACTCCGAGGTCATTGTGGTTACAGAGTGATGTCCAGTAGGGTGACCAGATTTGAGTTTGTGGAAAAGAGGACACTTCGTCTCGGGGCTGAGATTAAACATCTCTTGTTCTGCCTGTTTTGTGATATACATGCCTAAAAGGTGCCTAATATTTCTAGACTGAAATAATATCGGCATTATAATTATTATAACTATGAGGATTTTTTAGTTGCCTATTTTGTGGAGCCCCCTCAGGACTTTGTGCCCTACGCACAGCGCGTAGTGCATTATGGGAGCGGCGACGCTGGTTGTAGTGTATAGCATGCCGCACAAACAACAATGAACTAGTGGAGGCGGCGAGGTGCTCCGTGTTGCCAGATTGGAGATGGTGAAGTATCGTACCAAAGGCTCAAAATGGTTGTATTTGGAGGATAATTATCGTGTATCTGGCAACCCTGAGATCGGTCGACCAATGACTGTCCTCTCTACAGTCAGAGCTCACGTAAGAAGGGAGATACCATTTCCAAAACTTGTCAGGGGTAAATACGAGTTTATGAAAACCCAGAGAAAAACAAATATCCGACGAAGCAAAATCCCGGACGTTTTTGGAATCCCTGCCTGACGCATTTTTTAGGGCTCAAAAGCAGGACATGTCCGGGGAAAACTGGACGTCTGGTCACCCGATGTCCAGTCGTCCCCAGTGAGAGCAACAGGGTGCACGTTGTGAAGCTGTCGCTTTGCAGTCCTCTCCTCTTCATACAGCTCGTGTATTCTCCGTGTGATGTGTGTCTTGAGGGCGTCTCATACCTGCCGTCATTTGTTGAGATTCTTTTTCCCCCACAAATACTCTGACTTTATGATGTTATGTCCATTGTTTTGTCGTCTGCATTGTTTATAGTCCTCTAGGTGTTATGTCTATGTATTGTCTTTTGTCTAAAAAAATTTAAAATAAAAAAAAAAGTTATATTTAAAAAAAAAAAAAAAAAGAAACATGCGTTAATGCGCGATAAAATAATTGTCGGCGTTAAGTAAGTGCTGCGTTAACGCAAGATTAACGCGTTAACGTGCCCAGCCCTAATATATTTATATATATAATAATATATTTAAATAAAAAAGCACCATACCGACACACAGACGTCACTGAGGCATTTCTCTGGTGCAGAGTTCTTCTTGCACCTCATCGTGAGCTGAACTGATTCGTGAATGTATGGATTATAGAAAGTGACGGAATCCCACAATGTTGAACAATAATGAGAATTCATTAATCATGTAAAACCTTTTTCTATGTCTAATAAAATGTTGTTCGCAGCTTCTTGAACGTGAATGTGCTGGTGACTGCAGCCTCACATATCTCCTATGCCTCCTATACCTCCTGTGCTTCCTATGCCTCATGTCCCTCCTATGCCTCCTATGCCACCTATATGGCTCCTATGTCTCATGTGCCTCCTATGTCTCTTATGCCTCCTATGTCTCTTATGCCTCCTGTACCTCCTATGCCTCCTGACTATCCTCCAGATTTGGACTCGTGGTACGCAAAAACTAAATATTGGAAGACATCCCTTCATCAGGTTTTTCCTATTTTTCGATATTCAAAAGAATAAACAATCATCAATTGAGCTTGAAAGTTGATTTATGGATTTTGACGATGAAAAAAACAGCAGCTTGAGAGAAGAAATCTCAACACAATGTTGTGGTGAAAATCTTTGAATAACAAGTAAGTTGCACGGGTTTCTTTTTGACAACGAATCCAGAAAATAACCACCACATTAATGAATCATGAATACTAATGGGAACAACAATAACCAACAGTTGTTGACAGTGCTGACTTTCTAGGGAGCGGAGGAAACAACAGAATAGATCACTTGTTTCCCCCCTGAGCGCCTCGCACCTATTTAGCGAGGCGCAAGTGCATTTTGTGTCACTTCCTGGTGTGATCGGGCACCAGGAACTTCACACTACTACACATGTGTGTGGCATGAACACATAAATACACCACTAAACACACACACACACACACACATTCACCTACATACTATAGAGATAAATTGCTGTGTGTTTCCACAGTTAGATGTAATCTGAGGCTCTAAATCTTCTGAGGATGAGCATCTTTGGGCATCGATGTGTACGAACGAGCGAAAGATTAATCTACAAAACTGCTGACGAGGAATTACCGCGACAGGGACGGCGATGGGTCATTAAGGTGCGTCGGACAGAAAACTATGGACCCCCCTCGAATACAAGAACAAAATAAAAACCAGCCATACCCATAGTTGTCACACATGATTGGTCTGTATCAGCAGCATACCTAATGTCCATGGACGGTTGGGGTTGATTTGGATTGTTTCGGTATTTTTGCTGGTAGCCAATAGTGAGACAGCGGCAGGTCATGAAGAGGCCTTGGGGGCGGGGGGGGGGGGGGTTAGCAAGGGGCAGAGCTGTCATGGGGGTACGGAGGTCAGAGGGGTCCTGGGTCAATGTACCAGTCGATAGATGGACGGAGAGGAGGATGGATAGCGAGGTAGATAACCCCGACGGGCTGTTGGTGAAGGGCTGGTGATGACGAGCAGAGCTGGAGGGGATTTGAAGGGGGGAGGGGGGGTCAAGAGTGCCCGCGTAGGCGGAGGGCTGCATGTGTAGGTGTGGACATCCGGACCTCGTACTCCTCCCTGGAGTCTGACGTCTGTCAATACGGACACAGCACTGAGAGGCAGCGCTGGCCCCGGGTCAACGCCAACGCCAATACCTGAAGACAGCCAGCGCACACACACACACACGCACACCACAATCACACACACAAACACACACACACAGCAAGCCAATAAACTCTGCAACCCATTATTGAGCTGGCCAGGTCCGAGTTCTGACACGAGCCACAATTAACCCGTGAATCCTCAGCGGGCGGCTGGATGTTCATCCGGAGCGGTTAACGAGGCTCAAAGTAAGAGCAGTGGCTCCGGTAATGAGACGGGATCACCGCGCTGCGCTCCAGCCTGAGCAGGTCAGCTCCCACTGGCCCCCAGGATAATAGCTCACTTCCACATTCAGGTTAGAACCTGCTCTGCCTTGAATTACCTGGTTTAGTTTGTGGAACGGCTTCAGTTGACCGCCCCTGGACCGAAGAAAACCAACTCCTCTTATCTCTGTCCCACACACACACACACACACTCAGCCGAGAGATTTGAGGAGCTTGATGCTTCAAACAATCTGCACTGGAAGGCTTCTTTTCCCGAGGTAGGATTTGTCTTACTTACAGTTTAATGTAACAATATACGAGCAAATAAATCTCCATCTGCATGTGTGACTGTTTGTCCAAGTTCCCATATTCCAGTCTCTACACGTGTTCCCCAATATGTCCGCTGGCCTTGTGTTCGAGCTCCCTCACAAGCTCAACTTTTCTCTTTGTCATGAAGTTTACTTTATTGATTACCATGCTTTAACATACACGACTCATACAGATACAAAATAGGAAAAAGTACTACCTACCACGAAGGTACAGCCTTGATCATAAATGCGCTGCAAATATATATTCAATTACATTCAATAAATGGGGGGGGGAAAGTCATTTAAAAAAGCGGGCAGGCTGGAGGGCATGACTGCTGGAACATGACACACTTCTGAGCCCGGACCAGCTGCAGTGGACACCTGAGGCGATGAGCTTCTTAATGTTCTGATACACTTCCCTCGTCCTTGTCAGAAAACCCTTCCTGTGCACTTCCTGCACCTGTCTGCCATTAGCATGGACAGTCAGTGCTTCAGGAGGACGTTCACTTTGAAACAGCTGTGATGAGAAGCAGTGTTGTCTTGAAATGGATTGGATTCATGTTTTTATTTTTATTTTTTCCCTTCCAGTGAATGTGTTGGAGTCAGTGTGAGTGTGAGGAAAGGACTTCATGAGAGCTCCTCCAAGGTGGGCCGGTCTATAACGGTGATGTTTTAATCGGTTTCAGATTTCATCAGAGCAAACACCAAGACGATAACTGATCATTAAAAAAAATATCTATTGAAAAGTTTATTTTCCACACCTAAGAAATGATAAGTTGCAGTGAGCAGAGAGGGAGGACGTACTATGTCAAAGCTCTGACCAAAAATAACTGACATCACTGATGTTATCACAACAGAAACAAAGTGTTGATTAATTAGCTCTGTTAATTGGCTCCAATGGTATTAACGGACCTACTTAATAATATAAATTCCCCGTTTTCGACGGATAATTTATGATAATCAATTGAGCCCAGAGGATATGATCTGGTCCAATCAGCACGCTGAGCAAAGACGATGTGACCGGCTGCTTGTGGACACTCACGATGCTGTGGTGAGAGCAAAACGTGGACCCGAGAGCAGCTCACAGGATCAGATTCAGGCCAAAAAATAGTTTTTTAATAAAGCCAAGCAGAACGACAGTCTGGCAACGGGAGGAAACAAACACGATCCGACAACGAACAAGCAGTAGAGAACGACTAAATACACTGGGGAACGAGACACAGGTGTAAAAAAAGAGGGCGGGGATAGATATTCACACAGGCGGAAACAATCAGGAACAAGACAGCCAATCACAGGGAAGGAAGTGCAGGGAAACAGAGGAAACGAGAGACAGGGACTTCAAAATAAGACAGGAAACAAGACACAAAAAACTCCAGATCATGACACACAGGCAACGATTCAGTCGGTCCACATTGTCTGTAAAAGCTGCCGCAGCGTGGAGCTCCGTCTCGGTGACCATTAGAGAAGACGCATCAGTTAATGTAAAGCTCATTTCAAGAGCTGGTTCATTAGCACCTCACGGCCCCTTCATCCGAGTGATCCTTGACCTTCAACTCCCTGCATGTCTTTCCTGTTGTCTTGCTGTGTCAGACTCAGCATGCCTTTATGTTTTGTGCTTGTGACAAATGTATGTTTTAGTATCGAACAATGCAACATACGTTTGTGTTTCTATTTAACATAATCATCCCTCATTCATTTGCTTTAAGTGTGTTGTTTTATGAGCCTTTGTTTAATAGTACTTGACAATCTAGTAAGTGTCCTGAATTGTGTTTCTACTCCATTAACATTCTCTATTCTTTTTATTGTTTCTACATGCTTTTCAAAAGGTTGAATGATGGCAAACTTTGTAATTTAATCTGTTTTTTAGGGTTGGTTGTAACATCTGTCCAGGGACTACAGATGAAGAATAACCTCTTGGCTACAACTGGTGTATTTACAGGAAGGTTTTATAAATGTGCACCGGTCAAAATGAACCAATGCAAAACACATGTAACACACTACTTATAATAAAGATGTAGATAAACAAACCGCTGACCATGAGGTAAGTTAGCTACGGGGAACCAAGAAGAGATGGACCCATAGAGCAGCCAGAGAAGGAAACAGGGAACCAAGAAGAGATGGAACCATGGAGCAGCCAGAGAAGGAAACAGGGAACCAAGAAGAGATGGAACCATGGAGCAGCCAGAGAAGGAAACGGGGAACCAAGAAGAGATGGACCCATGGAGCAGCCAGAGAAGGAAACGGGGAACCAAGAAGAGATGGACCCATGGAGCAGCCAGAGAATGAAACAGGGAACCAAGAAGAGATGGACCCATGGAGCAAACAGAGAAGGAAACGGGGAACCAAGAAGAGATGGAACCATAGAGCAGCCAGAGAAGGAAACAGGGAACCAAGAAGAGATGGAACCATGGAGCAGCCAGAGAAGGAAACAGGGAACCAAGAAGAGATGGACCCATGGAGCAGCCAGAGAAGGAAACGGGGAACCAAGAAGAGATGGACCCATGGAGCAGCCAGAGAATGAAACAGGGAACCAAGAAGAGATGGACCCATGGAGCAGCCAGAGAAGGAAACAGGGAACCAAGAAGAGATGGACCCATGGAGCAGCCAGAGAAGGAAACGGGGAACCAAGAAGAGATGGACCCATGGAGCAGCCAGAGAATGAAACAGGGAACCAAGAAGAGATGGACCCATGGAGCAAACAGAGAAGGAAACGGGGAACCAAGAAGAGATGGAACCATAGAGCAGCCAGAGAAGGAAACAGGGAACCAAGAAGAGATGGAACCATGGAGCAGCCAGAGAAGGAAACAGGGAACCAAGAAGAGATGGAACCATGGAGCAGCCAGAGAAGGAAACAGGGAACCAAGAAGAGATGGAACCATGGAGCAGCCAGAGAAGGAAACAGGGAACCAAGATGAGATGGAACCATGGAGCAGCCAGAGAAGGAAACAGGGAACCAAGAAGAGATGGACCCATGGAGCAGCCAGAGAAGGAAACGGGGAACCAAGAAGAGATGGACCCATGGAGCAGCCAGAGAAGGAAACGGGGAACCAAGAAGAGATGGAACCATGGAGCAGCCAGAGAAGGAAACAGGGAACCAAGAAGAGATGGAACCATGGAGCAGCCAGAGAAGGAAATGGGGAACCAAGAAGAGATGGAACCATGGAGCAGCCAGAGAAGGAAACAGGGAACCAAGAAGAGATGGAACCATGGAGCAGCCAGAGAAGGAAACAGGGAACCTAGAAGAGATGGAACCATGGAGCAGCCAGAGAAGGAAACAGGGAACCAAGGACAGATGGAACCATGGAGAAGCTAGAGAAGGAAACGGGGAACCTAGAAGAGATGGACCCATGGAGCAGCCAGAGAAGGAAACAGGGAACCTAGAATAGCCGCACCACATTCCTGTTCCCCTCGGTTCCATCCCCCATCTCCTCCTCGCTGCTTATTGTCCATCGGGGCCGTTATCAGACGCAAATGTGCGGCGAGCGGGAAGGAGAACGTAGAGAAGATAATTACCCTCTGCCTCAACCAGCTGGTTTGTTCATAAACAAGCAATTACAGTTTCACGGCGGTCCATTATATGCGAGCCACTCCAGGGCGGAAAGCCACTGAAAACATCTTAAAGACTCTGAAACGGCGACCACCTCGGCTGCTGAATGCAATCGTCTGATTTGCTTGGCGGCTCCTCGATGAGAAATCCATTACGCTTTGAGAAATATGAGCACAAGTCCCGCAGAGCCGATGTGGACGAGCTCCGCCTCCACATTCAGGACCGGGCCATTGTGAGCGGCTCAATCGCGCTCCGTCTATCTATTTGTTTCTCGGATGTAATATTCCGGCGCTGATGATTGGATCTTGATTTAATGTGGGTGAATCTGTGCTATCGAGCAATTTGTGAAATTACAGGGGTTGGCTGCAGACTGCTGCTACAATTACTCGACAGATAGATGAAATGAAACGGATTACAATTATAGAGAGAAAAGAATAAATAGAAGCAACCGCGTTCTATAAATGTGCCATTGTCAGCTTTTATTAACACGGTGACTAAGACTTGTCACTGTGACCTTCTTCACATGAACACATCACTGATAAGCCACAGCACTGTTTGTGCAGGACGACATGTGTATTGTTGTAGCTTATAGACATTTAATAAGTGTACATGTGTTTGGCTTAAAAAATGACAAAAATTCCAGAGGCCTTTCGATGTTCTACAAATGTGAGATCATAATGTTTTGACCAGAATCTCTTCCTTCCTTCTTGCATTTAGATCGATGCCCACTTCTTCTTCTTATTGTACCCTACACATTATCACTTATTCAAAAAATGGCACCGGGTCTCCTCCATGTAGCACTGGTTCTCAAATGGGGGTATCTGTACCCCTGGGGGTATGTTAAGACACTCCAAGTGGTACGGGAGATTAAAAAAAAAAAAATCTATTTAAAATGATCATCCATCCAAAAATCCTTTAGTTAATCAAAAAATAGTCACTCAAAATATAAGTATAAGTTAATAAACTGCATTTCATATATTCTATATTAAATCAGACACTGATGGCACAACGCTGTGTATTATATCTGTGTATCTTCAACCAGAAATAGGTTTGCGCTGGTTAGGGGGTACATCACTGAAAGATGAACCACTGCCGGTTAATAAACTCTTGACAATAGCACATTTTTTAAGAAAAGCTATTCAGCCATGATGCTCAGTTTCTATTCACAGCATCACTGCTTACCAAAGGGAATAAACATTCACTCAGAGCCGTTCGCGGAGATGCAACTCAACACATCAGCGAAAAGAAACAGATTCTAAACATTGGATTTACATCCAAAATATTGACCTGCACTTTCTCTGCTTTTCTATCTTCACACCAAATCGCTCTCGCTGGCGTCTCTTTGTGAGTGCAATCTGACTCCTGCTTCTCTGTAATGCTACACAGCCAGTCACTTTCAACTCATAATTGTAGCATCCATCATCTGACTCCGTATTGATAACACGCTTAGTGTTGTAGATTAACTTTTTGTGTTCTGTGAAAGTGGTTGGCGGCGGTGGGCAATTGATCAGTGTGTTCCTGAACAACGTGGAGCCGGTAACACAGACACCACGGCAAGACTCCCCCCCCCTGTCGACATAGTCCCGCCCTCTTTGTCTTTTATGTCCAGCACACAAACGCCTCATGATGGTGAGAGGAGAGAAAGTGGGTTGAGTGAGGATGTAAACATGGACGTATCGGTGTGTGTCAGGTTTTTACTGGATAGGCTTACAAATCATGTTCCTCATTGTCACTGGAATGTTTTTCTTCTTTTTTTTGCAGTGAGCCACGGACATGTGCAAACGAATAGGTATTTAAATGTGGGATGTGGGGTGTTTTATTTGAGTGAGGTGGCTCTGGGAGGTACAATCCGTCATCCGGTTGGTCTGTTTGTCTATTTAGGTCCAGAATGAAATATGTCAACAAACAGATGGAACTAAACATTGTAAACACGTCCATGTCCCCCAGACGTGACATACCTTATCTGTTCCTCTTGTAGTATACTTTCATCTACTCTGTAATGTCAAGTTTATCCAAAACATGCAAAGTCACAGCTCAAGGTTCAAGAATCTATACGCCGTGCCTCGACCTTGGAAGATCACGCCACTATGTGCAGGTAGATCCTGGGCACAGAGAGGGGCTAGTAGATAATTTCTAGAACATGATGTGATTCTACCCGTCTTTAATTGAGTCACAAGGCTTCGTTCAGGTTTGAACTTGGGGGTTCAACGAGTCAGGGTTCAACATGGTAGATCAGTCCCAGAATTAGGTAATTATGCCTGCGTGTGATTGGTCCACGAAGGCCAGGAATAATAAACTCCTCCTATTTTGTTTTGCATAAAACGTATGGTCAAATGTATGTTTAGCAGACTTCTCTCAATTTGGCTTCCTGAGAGTCTCCAGGCGTGCCCGGGCGTATGTTCCTGACCTGTACCTTTAACCCTCCTGTTGCCTTCGGGTCAATTTGACCCGATTCAATGTTTAACCCTCCTGTTACCTTTATATTTACTGACATATTTTACCCTTGGGGTCAATTTGACCCCAGCAATTAAAACCTCCAGAAAATTATTAGAATTAATATTGTTTTCCAGGTTTAAGTGTGAGGTACTTTATGTTTGTTTGTTGACTACCTAAATAGCCCTTTAAATATATAAAAAAGTTGATATTTCTTATATGTTTGAGACAGTGAAAAACCGCCTGGGGTCAAATTGACCCAAAAGAACACCGACATTAAACATTGAATGGGGTCAAATTGACCCTAAGGTAACAGGAGGGTTAAGAATAAACTGAATATTCTTATTAAAGTGCAGTTTCTCTCGACGATCCTTTTTCCATCAATTTCTTCAAACCATCCCACGATTCGGCGGGAAGACACGACACTCTCATGCCACCGTGACGCAACATCATCTGGAGTATTGGATGAATGGTCATCTCAAGAAAACTAAACGTATTGACAAGTACTGCCTTCGACATTAATGGTATGTGGTACTCTAATATGGTTGTGTTTAGCGTGTGCAAGCACACTCGTGGCATATTACACAATCCTCACAATTGTTTCATAATGTTCCACTTATCAACAGCAGGTGATACGATACACATCCAAGCTCCTCAGGGCAGCTTTAACTCATTCATGCTTCTGTTAAAGACCTTTATTTTGACACCACATTCCAACGGCCGCTTCCTGTTGGTACATTTCTATTTTAACCCAACACACTGATGTTCTATACAAAATGCAGTCCAGTCCCACTAGCTGCTATAGACTCCAGATAGACCAGATAGAGAGTGAGCAGGTCATGGGCATCACTTTAATTTCCTCATTTCTGTGCCGCAGTGGTGAAGTTCCTTTTCTTGGGAATATTCAGTAAAAAATATTCCTGTTCCGACATAGGGAATTATGAAATGAAGTACAAAAAGCACAATATACAAGTTACTAGGGAGGAAACATAAGCTTGAAAATCATTTAGATATATTACAAACCAATTATGTTTTGTGCAAAAGATGAAATTGTTTGTAATGCACTTAAAGGTATTGGAGCGAAGCACAGCGTTAATATAACATTACGATAGACGCTCTTTCACACCATAAGACCAGCCTGTGTCGTAGTTTTACTCTTAAATCTCAGTGTACACTAATTAAAAAGTTTCACTATTTAAATTAAGTTAACACATCTCAGTTGTGCTGACACATCCGACAGCTGAAATAAAATTCCATTATCACGTAGACAAATTACTTTTCAGGGGCGGGACGAAGGACGAGAAGAAGAACAGAAGACTTCCGAAAACACTGGACCCTCGTGTGAGAGAGCGTGTGAGAGAGTGGTTAACACCTGTCCAGGTACTTCCATACGCAATGCGTAGAGGACATGTCATGCCACATTCAGCCACCACACATCGGAGATTCACCGCAGCTCATTGATGTCTTTCAAGGAAATCTAAAAACCTGCTTGTCCAGTTGTTATTCTCATACACAGTGGGAGAGCTGTCAGGGATGTGTTTCCACTCCAACACTAAACCCTGAACCCTAAACCCTTAACCCTGAATCCTAAACCCTGAACCCTAAACCCTTAATCATGAACCCTAAACCCTAAACACTAGACCCTTAATCCTGAACCCTAAACCCTAAACACTAGACCCTTAATCCTGAACCCTAAACCATGAACACTAAACCCTGAACCCTAAACCATGAACCCTAAACCCTTAATCCTGAACCCTGAACACCGAACCCTTAATCCTGAACCCTAATCCTTAAATCCTGAACCCTAAACCCTGAACCCTAAACACTAGACCCTTAATCCTGAACCCGAAACCATGAACACTAAACCCTGAACCCTAAATCCTGAATCCTAAACACTAGACCCTTAATCCTGAACCCTAAACCCTGAACACGAAACCCTGAACACTAAACCCTAAACCCTGAACCCTAAACACTAAACCCTGAACACTAAACACTAAACCCTAAACCCTGAACTCTGAACACTAAACCCTGAACCCTAAACCCTGAACACTGAACCCTAAACCCTGAACACTAAACCCTAAACCCTGAACACTAAACACTAAACCCTAAACCCTGAACACTAAACACTAAACCCTAAACCCTGAACACTAAACACTAAACCCTGAACACTAAACCCTGAACACTAAACCCTGAACCCTAAACCCTAAACCCTGAACACTAAACCCTGAACACTAAACCCTAAACCCTGAACACTAAACCCTGAACACTAAACAAACACTAAACCCTGAACACTAAACCCTGAACCCTGAACACTAAACCCTGAACACTAAACCCTGAACCCTGAACACTAAACCCTGAACACTAAACCCTGGACTCTGTACCGGGGCTTCAGGAAGGAACCCACTCTGTTGAAGTAGCAGAGGGAAGGAGCTACAACAGATGAACTCAGCTAGCAGCAGGCTGACGGATGCTGACGGATGCTGACGGATGCTTGGCAGCGGCCTCAACACGAACAAACACACTGTGTGCGCATCTCTATGGGAGCCACCTCGGTGCATTGTGGGATTTGTGTCTCAGCGGGGGGGCGTGTCACTTCCTGGTATGAGAGACCTCGCTGAGCAAAGTCTCCCGGGAGGTTTGGCTTTGAAATACTGATGCATTGTGGGAGCCGGGGTGGCTTGTGGGGAGAGGTAGACACAGTGGGGGAGTTGTGACTGATTGTGCGAGACGCAGTGATGTGCATGCAGACACACACACACACACACACACACACACACACAGCTCTGCTCTATGGATACACAGCTGCCTTTGTTGGTTCGGAATACACACCGAGAGAGTTCACCCTGCGTGCATTTGTGCACATCAAATACACACACTCCCTGATGCACACGCACACACACACACGCACGAGAGTTCAGAGTTACACACGCTCAGAGGGAGTCAAACTCCCCGATGCTCCTGCTGCAAACACATGGGAGAGAGATGAAAGACTTTCACACTGCACAGCGAGCAGCCGAAGATGGATCTCTCAAACTTCGCCGTCAGCACGTGCGCGGTTAACACATTTCCCCGAGCTCGTCCATCGCCGCGGCGACAACATCCTGGGCCCCGCTCCTCGGGAGAGGAGGAAGTGTTGCTGTGGTCGAGCGCTGGCCCGTCCTCAACTCATCACCCCCCCCCCCACCCCCCCCCCCCCTTCCCTCAGTCTGCGATCAATGCCTGCTCCAACCTGGACTCACATTAAAGTCGGCCACTTCCCCTCCCCGCCCCCCCCCCCCCCCCACACACACACACACACACACACACACACCCCTTATGAGCTGAAGGTTGGCTGATCCACAGGTAACCTTTTTCTCTTTCATTCCTCATCTTTATCTTTCTTTCTGCCTCTTTCCCTCTTTGCCCCTCTCCACCTCCCTCTCTCTCTCTCTCTCTCTCTCAGAACCAGAGAGCATCAAAGACTGCTGGGCCTCACGCCAGGGGCTCCCTGCTCGGCAACCTACCCCGGACCCCCCGCCGACATCAAGCCCTCTAACGCCACTACACCTTCACCTCCACCGCGTCCTCCTCCTCTTCCCTCCCACATTACCAGGATGTAACACACACACACACACACACCGGTGCATCCGCCTCCCACCAGGGCCCCGATCCGTGGCGGCTGCTCCATGCTGGCTGCACATACTGTAAACAACAAGCTGTCAACAGGGCTCAAGTGTGCCCGCCATGTGACGTGACCTATAGAACAGACATCTGACTGTGCTGTGGGGCTCAGGGCTCCGCAGGGGGTCGTTCAGGGGGTACTGTGTGAGTGTGTGTGTTGGTGTGTGTGTGTGAGGGCGAGGGGTGGGGGGTCAGCGGGGGCACGCTTTGACTCTGCAGGCGTAGCAGAGAGGGACTCGGTTTCTCTCGACATAACATGCCTGTTTTCAACAAATCTGTGACCGCAGTCGAGGTCACCTAAATATTTAATTTGAAGTGCTGAAGGTGCTTTTTAAATAACCATTAAATGAATGACCTAATATGTACAGCGGCGCCGTGGGATACGCTGTTGATGACGTGTTCTCAAAGACGGAGACTATAAACTCGGGCTGTGCCCTCTCCACACCCAGACAGCACGAGGGTGGGGAGTACAGGCTGCTTGTGTTTCCACCCACAACATCGGGAAGAGTGAAGACAACATTCTAAAGGTTGGAGTGGAACTCTGCAGATGTTACGCATCAAAGGAAGCCTTTATGTAAAGTAAGTTGCGTGAATCATCTTGCTGAGTGAAGTTTGATAAATTTCTTCTGGTGACGTAACTTAAAAAGCTTCACGTTGAAAGAGTAAAGAGGGCGTATGGAGATCCTGCAGCATTGATTCTTTTCTGTAAAGCTCATCGTGAGTCTGACATTTCATAGGTGGACAATTAGTGGTGATATGACGATATGACCAACATGTTAAAATCATAGGAGATGTACATTTATATTGAGGTAAAATATACAAATTATTCTAGTCATTTAGTCCATGCCTACTACCAACTATTCATACACTCTGTCACATTCATTGAATGTGTTGTTACTCTGTAATGATTCCTTCTGGTCACATGACGTCTATTCTTCTGTCCATCCTGGAGAGGGATCCTCCTCTGTTGCTCTCCTGAAGGTTTCTGCCCTTTTTTCCTATGTTTTTTCTATTTCTTGGGAGTTTTTCCTGATCCGATGTGAGGTCAAAGGTCAGGGATGTTGTATGTGTACAGATTGTAAAACCCTCTGAGGCAAATTTGTAATTTGTGATATCGGGCTGTACAAAATAAACTGAATTTAATTAAATTAATAAGAAGAGGCAAAATAACTCCAATTATAACTGTTAAAAATACGACTAAAACCTGCAGTGACAGCTACCGTGTAGGCTTGATTCATAGTTCAGTTTCAACAGTTGCATTGTGTTCTCTTCTCACCGACTCCACCCGCCATTGAGCATTGAAGTGCCGGTGAAAAGACGTAAAGCTGTCAATCAGAACTCTATGAGGATGTTTTCTTGCTCAAGTTAAATGAGGCTCATGCTTTGGTTGCCACTTTAAGTATTACAGTGAATTGATTAAAATGAAGTATGACAATGAACATCATTTGGGCAGCCCTCTCTAGTTAAAAAAAAACGATATTTTATCGCACATTAGATGCACACAAATGTTCTTTCTATGAAACATAGTGCAAGGTGGAAAGGTGCGTTCACACCAAAAGCGAAACTATTTTTTCGCGCGACCGAATCCCATGAAAAGTCAACGTACAGACGCGTGTGGCTGCGATAGACGCGATATTTTCCCGGGCGGCGCGTTTGGGGCGACGCAATGTGGGCGACGCGTTTACAGCGGCACGTTTCCAGCGGCGCAATTTTCGCCCCGAGTTGAAATATTTCAACTTTGAGGCGGTCATCTCGCAACTCGGGCCAATCAGCTCTTGAGTTCCGCTCTCGTAGCGCTGGAAGCGGAAGTCTTTCAGACGTAACAGTAACTTCATCGGTGAAAGTGACCGAGCTGAGTGAGCCTACGGGTGATGTCATCAACCCAAACACGAGGGCGTTAGTGTGTGGGACGTCCACGACAAATATAGAGCAGAACTAGTGGTGAGTTATTCTGGTGGATGAAGGAGATGATAACGGTCTTTACGGAGACGAGACACAGAGTTAAGCCCCGCCCCTCGTGCAGCGTCTCGACGCTTATGGTGAGAACACGGCGAACGGTCGGGCGAGTAAACGCACGCGTTTTGGGCGACGCGAAAAATAGTTTAGCTTTTGGTGTGAACGCACCTTAAGGGGGCGGCTGTAGCTCAGTGGGGGGAGGGGTCGTCCTGCAACCCCAAGGTCGTGGGTTCGATCCCCGTTCTCCCCATTAGTTGCAAGCGAAAGTGTCCATGAGCAAGGCACTGAACCCCTAGTTGCTCCCCAGGCGGTTCACTGCAGTCCACTGCTCCTTAATAACTAAGGATGGGTTAAATGCAGAGAATACATTTCATATGTATATAACTATATGTAATATGACGATAAAAGTATTTCTTCTTTCAGTTAAACACAGAGCAACACATTAAAAGTCTAAGTTGTATATTTGTTGGTAAAGAGTTTACAAAATGGGAGGTTCGATTAAATTCAATTCAGTTTATTTGATATAGCCCAATACCACAAATTAAGAATTTGCCTCGGCGGGCTTGAGGTCTATATTAGAGTCACACATCTCCATAAGAATATCCTGTACCTACAGCACATTATCCAATACATTTTGAATTCACCATTAAACTCCCGACGAGAGAGGAATGAAGTGAGGCTGCTCCTGCTGACTTGATAAAGGCAGAAGAGACCGCTGAGGTTTGGGAAATAATACACCTGCACACAGAGTCCTAATACACACAGCGAACATTAAACAGTAACGGAAAACTAATGGGGAATCCATGAGAATCATGAAGGGATAAAAATACATATGGCGTGGCAGATAATTGAGCCCGCAGTAAAAAGCACCGAGAGGAGGATTCTCGCCGTGAGATAAGACGTGGAGCCAGCACTGAGGCTGCTGCTCTCTTCTCACACCTGATACGTCTGATTTCTGCACATCCCGTCTTTTGACACGACTTGTACGACTGCACTCAATCGCTGTCTCCCTCCCTGACTATTGTCTATATGCTATTATTAGTGCCCCCCTCCTTACATCTCCTCTCAACTCACACTCAGATTTGTGGCTCTTAATATTGCATCTGTCTACCAGAAGGACAGGAGCAGGGGAAATGACATGTTTCTGCCTGGGGTGAGAACACACACACACACACACACACACACGGGTACAAACTCAGGAGACTGCGTCAAGCTCACAATGTAATTATGGGGAAACAGAGCAGTCAGTTACACACCTGAGTGCGGCTGGGATCAGAGCCGGTGTTACTGTGACACTGATGGAGTCAGTCCGTTGAAACGATGACAGACAGCTACAGCTGCTGACACGGCCGCGCTGACAGGCCACATATTTGGACTGAGGGGAAACGAAAAGAGGACGAGCTCCGGTGTCCAACATGACGGTGACATCGGCGTGTGGAAGATGTCTAATGGAGGCGATACGCCAGCCGATAGCAAGTGCATGTGTGGCTGCATATGAAGCCCGAGCTCTGGTCCTGAAGCTGAAGGTGTAGCTGCGGATCATTGTCCCCCAATCAATATGCAGCGAGTCGCAAAGAACAGTCCGATTTCCTCGTGAATTGACTCCAAACAACCTTCCTGCCTTAATTCTACTGGTACAAGGAAGGCAGTTTTCTGGAAAAAGACGACGAAAATGTAAACAAATCGACAGCGACCAACGTATCCGACTGAATCCGACAGGTGATGCGTTGCCGTGACAACAAGTGTGCAGGTGTTTTAAGAGCTGCGCGAGTTAAAAGAAACAAAAAAACACAGATCTGGACCGCGATGCCGAGCGATGTTGAGGAGACACATACGAGATACATTCCATGTAAAAATCGATTTGTTAATGAAGGGGTTAATACTACATTTAAGAATATTATTCACAGTAAATTAGCTACATTTGTCACAATTGAAAACAGATCCAAACTAATGATGTAGAGCTCCTAAATCACTGACGCTAAATATGAGTGTTAATATTGGATTGTACATGCAGCCAATGACAATGCAACAGGTTTCTTAGAACTATTTATTAATATCTTAGACTCAGAGTTACAACCGGGATGCTGATGTCAACGTGGTGCGATGATCATTTTGCGACAGAAGGGCGGGCAGTTTGTTTTCATACACAATACCTCAGAAAGATTGTTTTTAGGGTCACACACGGCTAGACGTTCGCCTTTTAGAAGAAAAAAATTGTTTTCCACACAACTAGCAGAAGTACGACAAAACAACCAAGAGCATGACCCACTGCTGCAACTGAAGCTCAGTGCTAGTGATGAAATAGATTTCCAATGTTTTGGCCTCCAACAGATTCCTGACTGCACGCTGACTGTTCCTGCAGCTGCTTTATGAGATTACCTCGTGACCTGACAACATCCTCACAGAGAATGCCTCACGGATGGAGGGTTGTAGCTTCAACTACTATTTCAGTGTCTCAGGGCTCCATCCTGTTCCCACTGTGGCTGAATGTTGGACCAGTACCAGATGAGGTCTTATAGTCTGCTGCTGGATATCTCCTATTGGACAGACATCAACGTCAGTTACTCAGAGATTCTCCAACACTGCCTTCATTTAAGCCCTTCAATAAACACTTCAACGCCAGTTTGATACCATATACATTTCTTTAAATGTTTTTTCTTCTTCTTTTTTTCTCCCCGTGAAGGGTTGTTTGGGAGTTTTTCCTGATCCGATGTGAGGTTTTGGGACAGGGATGTCTATGTGTACAGATTGTAAAGCACTTTGAGAGAAATTTGTAATTTGTGAAAATGGGCTATACAAATAAACTGAATTGAATTAAATCATATTTTCATTTTTTCAAACCAAAAACGAATAATTGCCATCAAATCTAATTTCAGAAGATTGTGAAATGGCATCCAACCAAACTGATTTGAGCAAAGCGTTGAGTAAAAACACCAAACTACCAAGCTCAGTGGTGTATATGATAGAACCCCTCGAAGCAGACTGGACTGTATGTAGCAGCAGTTTCCCTCTAGAAGCTCATTAATGCCACGGGTCAGAACCTGATCCACCTCTACACGACACGACTGCACAGTAGGAAGAAGAAGAAGCATCACAGTGTTTATTCACTTCCTCTCCGTGATGCACACCGGTCACCGCTGGCTCCCTTTGCTCTGGTTACTGGAGGTTTGGTGTTCTCACTGAAGCAGATGGAGGAAGCGGTCTGAATTATCCATGTATGTGTGTGTGTGTGTGTGTGTGTAACATCCTTCCCTGATTCGAGTGTGCATGTGTGCGTGGGTTTCATGTATTAGAACCGCGAGGGATGAAAAAGGCCAGTTTGATAAATGGCCTAAATAATGAGGAGTCCCTGGAGCTCTCAACTTAACTACAGTGTAGGACTGCTGTGATGGAGATCCAGATAGATACACGTATGTGTGCACACACACACACACACACACACACACCAACTGCAGTGGATTCCATAAGCCAGCAATCTAATCTACAGATCACATATTGGTTGAGCTCTATATGTGCACACACACACACAGAGCACGACGGGCATCAAAGACGTGCATACGATACGGCAGGAAACAGCATTTCTCTGCACGGCAACACAAAGCTTACCGATTCATACATTTCATATGGTCATGTCAGTAACCGTTATGCCTCGGTGTGTATGCAGCTAACACCACTGTTGTGCTGCTTGTTGCGGGTAGCTTCTGGCCTCTGGTCGAACGTGCTGCCCACAGAACAACAGCGGTGAGGTGAAAGGCAGAGTGAGTAAAGAATATGTGCAGCGTTGGTCTGACACCAGGCGCCTAATACGACAAACAATGTGAAATTGTACCTGAAAACATTCAGTCCACCACTGAGAGCAATCAGCCTCCTTACAAACAAATATGTACCTGCTATCAGCTTAAAAAAGAGAAAATATGTCAGCGATCTTCGCATCTCATTTCAGTGAGTGGCTCACAGGAACATATCTCTGCTATTGATTACGCCAAATAGATTGTATGAGAGCAGCAGGAGACATTTCTTATTATTCAGACTGAATGACAAACAAAATCATCAACAGGAATTCAAACACCAACACGGCACTAATTTACTTACCGTATCATCTCCGGCCCTGTGTTATTTTCCTTTCATATTCTTCTTTTAATATTCATGTCAGGATTTAGAAGACGGCGAAGGGATTTTATGGTAATCCGAGCAAACTTTACTCCGCTGAACTGTTGTCACTCCTCCGTGAGCTGCAGGTGAAGATGCTGCATACGCCATCGCTTGTGCACATTATTAAATTATACTGCTGGAAATCAATCGCAATCTTCTGACAACAGGCTCAAAAATAGTAAACTACTAATAATCCGGCCGATCTTTTAACGACGCGCCGTATTGATTCAGATATTGACTTCAGAGCATCACTAAAAACCTGTAGCTTCCGTGATGAAAAGGATGCCGCTCGCCAATCGTTGTCCTTTTGTTTCCTCTTTCTCTTCACGGAGGAGGACCGACTCAAGTGGTCTACGCTTTGAATTATGATGACGACTCCCACACTGATCATGTCTGTGAGCGGCACAGCATGTTGTGTGTGTCGGAGCTAAGACTCTTCAATGTGGTCATTTACAGTGTATGTAGCAGCTTTAAATGACTGCATATGGTGTGTGTTTGTGAGAACACACACACACACAGTCAGGGTGGATATTGTGCCGACACATCAGAGGGAGAGCAGAAGAAGCGGTAGCAGCATAATGACCCAGTGAGCCGGTGAGGGCTCCAGCACCCGGCACAGGGTGCAGCACCCGGCATGAATATCAAAAAGCTCCCTCCCTTTGACCTTGAGATAAATATTTAAAAGCTAGCTCCACTCTACACACACACACACACACACACACACACAGACAGACAGACATGCACACACACCCACACACTACTCGCTGTGTGCCCCGCGGCCAGTGGTGCACTGATGTCTACCTCATTAACTGACGGTTCTGATTCTTGTTTCTATAAATACTGTATAAAGGAAGAGCTGACTATTATTATTATATACTGTATAGATGTGGATGAATGACGAAGAGGTAAAGCGATGATGTATTTACAACCTCAAGTGTGTTTTTGCATGTCTCTACGCTGCGATGTATTATCTATCTGAGGATAATACAGCTTCTATATCTATTATATATCTCATATACAAATCTAAAACAATGTTGTATCCCTTAGAAATATATTGTCAATAATATGAATAAACATAGCGGTAAACATTTGGTCTTTTAACCTAGCCAACCTTTAGTTTGAGCTTTTTTATCTAAACTGCCAACTGTGCAGTTTTGAAATATCCAACGACGTATTTTGTTTGTGGGTTTCATAGATTTATGAATCATAGAAAACAGCACTTTAAAGGAACAAGTAGACAAACAAAACGTTTAAATCAAAAGAGAAATAAAACATGACATTTTTTTCCCCCCACAGAATTTAGTCCTTTTCATCTTTCCTTTATTAGATCTTGTTGTCCTCTATTTGACTTCTTATTGTTAGTCTTTGTGGTGGAGAAGATGTGAAACATGTCTGTTTGACAACCTATAGGAGCTGCAATCCCCGATCTCTGCCTTCTAGTAAAAGTGTGTTTAGAAACAAGTCAGATCTGATCACATTAAATTGTGTCTCACCAAATAAAATAAAAAAATATATATGTATTTACATATTTATGTTAAAAATATATATATATATCACAAATAAATATAATATATATACATGTATATGTATACACATATATATATATGTATATACATGTATATGTATAAAATATACATATATATACTGTATATATGTATACAAACATATATATAAATATATATATTATATATAACAAATATATACATATATAATATATTATATATATATATATAATGCAAGATAACATATCTGGCTTTACATTCTTTCAATACCATAACTTTACTTAACCGCCAAAACAAAAACAGTGCATGCTAATTATGTAACGAAGGCAGGAGAAATGTAAAATAAATGATCCAACGACTTCCATCACGCCGTCTCTGTTTGCTGTTCGCTCTGCAGCTTAGAGAAGATTCATTTATATCACATCCGTGTTTTCGAGATAAACGGTGTGTGAGCTTGTTTGGGGTTTTGGATGACAGGAAATAAAAGGTGATTTGTTTCTGTGTCATAGCTTTGCTGTGGCTTTCCAGCTTCATCTTTCCAAAATGAAACGTATCTCAACCTGAGACAGAGGCTCAACGCGTTACTGCAGCTTCTCGTTTCACTTCCGAGTCTCGTTGAAAGAAACGCAACATGTGAGGTGACCGCCTTTATGCTTGCTGCTTTCTATAATATTGTAAAACGCATGTTGTCCTTGGGCCCTTTGAGAAAACGTCAATGAAATATTTAATGACAATTAATGAATAACAATGGTCACTAATAGAGAACAGATGTGGCGAACGGCGTTCTCTAAGGAAAACAACGCTGACATTTCACATCACATGACTGACCGACACTCCCAGTCATCTCACTTCCTCTCCCAGACGCACACAAAGCACACAAAGCACACAACAATTAGAAACCTCCAGCTCTGCACCAACACACATCTGCTGTCCCCACTGGGTGGAAGAAAGAGACTTGTGTACGCCACTGTGAGGGTTACAAACAAACACACAAACAAACAAGGTGATGAGCGGACGTGACGTCTGGGGCTACGCTTTGGTTTCATCCTCTCTCTCTCTCCCTTTCTCTTTCTTCTTCTCTCTCTCTCTATCTTTTTCTTTCTGTCTCTGCCTTTCCATCTCTCTTCCCTTTCTATCTCTTCCCTTTATCTCTCTCCATCTCTCTCTCTCTTCCCTTTCTCTCTCTCTCCTTCCTCTCTCTCATCTGCTCTTCCAAGTGCAGCTCGGTGTGTTACAACACACCTCGTCATGGAGAGGGCGATGGGGAGGCAACCTCGCTGCCAGAGCGGGTTTACTTTGCCAAGTGTGTGATCAAAGCGCGTGTGTGTGTGTGTGTGTGTGTGTGTGTGTGTATTTATGTGCAGCTGAGTGTATATGTGAGGCGTGTGAGAGACAGATAGAGAGTCTGCAGTGGCTGTTGGGTTTACTGCTTATATTTGATGTAAACATGATGATCCGTGCAGATGGGGGAGTGTTGGTGTTATACTGCCGATACAGTAATTTGTACTGCAGCTTCTCCTCTTATAAAATATATAAATCAATCCTCAAATACACGTGAATATACATAATACCATAAAGTAATTACACGTTGAAAAGTGCCAACAAATTTGACATTTCCGTGGTTAAAAAGGAGCCGATGCTAGAATATTGGGCAACCGATGGAGGAAAGTGGGCCAGCGCTCAACAACTAAAGCACAAAATGACTCATGCTGTCCGATTATTGTGCGGCACTGGCGGTGATGTGTGACGACGGAAGGTGACGAGGCAACCCGCCAACGACCGTAGGCGCTGATCAGGAGCCAACAGAAAAAGGCCGGTGGTGGACACCCAGCCGTAGCTATACGTGATGATGCATTGTGGGTAGCTGGAACTATTTAAACTCAACTTCTCAATCAGGAGCATCGTCTCAGAGTCACGGCTCGAACACACCTGCAAACACGATTCTGATCAATCCCTCTGAACATAGATAGATAGATATATACTTTATTAATCCCCAAGGGGAAATTTGTCATCACAGTAGCAGCACCAATAATCTAAACACACGAGAATAAAATATAAAATATAAAAAAAGGGATGAAAGATATAGATGTATACAAGTAAAATATCAAATACAAAATGAAGTATATACAGGACTGTCTCAGAAAATTAGAATATTGTGATAAAGTTCTTTATTTTCTGTAATGCAATTAAAAAAACAAAAATGTCATGCATTCTGGATTCATTACAAATCAACTGAAATATTGCAAGCCTTTTATTCTTTTAATATTGCTGATTATGGCTTACAGCTTAAGAAAACTCTAAAATCCTATCTCATAAAATTTGAATATTTCCTCAGACCAAGTAAAAAAAAAGATTTATAACAGCAAAACAAAATCAAACATTTGAAAATGTGTTTCCAGGTGTTTCGAGTTAATTAGACGATTCAAGTGATTTGTTTAATACCCTACTAGTATACTTTTTCATGATATTCTAATATTTAGAGATAGGATATTTGAGTTTTCTTAAGCTGTAAGCCATAATCAGCAATATTAAAAGAATAAAAGGCTTGCAATATTTCAGTTGATTTGTAATGAATCCAGAATGCATGACATTTTTGTTTTTTTAATTGCATTACAGAAAATAAAGAACTTTATCACAATATTCTAATTTTCTGAGACAGTCCTGTATATGTTTATAAAATGAAACATATATGTATATATATATATATATATATATACACACACACAAACAAATATAATACAATGACTGTGCAAAGTATACAAAGTAAAATATGAAATACAAAATAAAATATATATGTATATATACAACATATATGCATACACAATACTAATGACTGCAGTGTAAAATTTAATTAAATATAAAAATATAAAATATAGACAGAGTGTGCAAAATGCAAAGTGTGTGTATGTGTGTAGTGTAAATAAATGAAATGTGTGAAGTGCAGATCAACATTAACAATGAATGAAGATTGATGACGTTCTAAATAATGCATGGTGGAGTTTTGATCGTCAGTCATCTGTAACGGGCTTTTCTTTTTACACAGACGGCACGGAGGCGTGTCACCGGGGGAACAACACAGGTGTAAATAATCAAATCAATGATGGCTTAACTCCATTGGTATTGTGCGTGCTGGGCAGCGTTAATGGAGGGAGAAAGACCGTTGCTTCTCCTGTTCTCAGGTGACGTATTAAATGCAGATTTTTACAAATGCGTGTGTACATAATCAAATGAAGTTCTCCAGGACAATTTGAGAGAAGGTTTCTCGACTTTATATGGAGAGACACAAGAAATGTGAGCAAAAAAATGGCCCAGCAGATGTAGTCGGACAGTTTTTCAAATGTTCCTTCAACTTTAAATATCGTCGGATGTTCTCAAAACAATCTTCATTCAAATGATATCATAGTTAGAACTTTTAAATAGTTTTAATAGTGAACATCTTAATTTCAAGATATTTTTGCTGCATTTCTGTTGCTCTACAGTTGATTCAAATTGCAAGTGAAGATTATGTTCTAGGATTTATTCTATTCTATTCTATTAATTCTTTTTTTTGAAATGTCCCCACTGTGGGACAAATAAAGGAATATCATATATCATATAAATATAGATTATACTTGCTGCTTTTTTGAAGTTAAAAAGTTGAGCTGTGAAATGGTCTCACAGCTCATTCAAAACCAGATTAATGGGTCCTTCTCGACATTTTAATGATGTGTATGAATATGTTGACAGGAAAGACAATTATCACACAATATATTGTTATCAAACTCAAAAGTTGCAATCAACTACAAACTCCAGTATTGTTCAGGCTCAGCGAAACTAAAGAACTCTGGATTTATTATAATCCATATGCAGCACTGAAAGCTGCATTGTGACGATGCACACTGGTTCTGTATGAAAGTTACAACGTAAACGCGATTGACACGTCCCACATCCAACTACAAAGCTCCTCTCTCTCTCTCTCTCTCTCCTTGCTTCCAGTACACCTTTTCTGTTCCTTCCTCACAACATCTCCACTCCCTCTTTCCATTGTGATCTCCTCCGCTCCCTGCATCTCCCCACAGCATCTATGAACGCATCATCCCTCGTCTCTCCACTCCATATATTTATTTCTTCCTTATCTGGATCTCCCTCTCCTTCTCTCCATGCATGCCTATCGGTCGGCATCTGCTCTCCCTCCCGGTCTCAGTGGGCTATGCTCTCACGAGTGGGGGGTGGGGGGGTGCAGAGGGAGAGAACGAACATGAACTGGTAAATTGTTTATTTCCGACAGCTCGGCGGCTGCATTAAGCTCCACCCCCGTTCCCACTAACACCAGATGAAGGTAGGAAAGTCAAAGAATGAAGATAAAAAAATAAAATAAAAAAACAACAACAACAAACAGAAGTCATATTCATCACGGTAATTGTGTGGGCGCGTTGGGCTCGCGGGCGGCCGGGTACCGATGAGGGATGGCGCCGCTCACGGGCCTCCCCAACGTCCATGAATCACCGCCAGAGTCGCTCGCCGGCCCTCAGCCGCCATAAAATAAAAGATGGAGATGAAAAATGCAGCAATTAAGTGATTTGATTTCTTCTCTACCCTCCTGTCCTCCTTTCTAGTAACCCCTCCCCCCCGCCCACACACACACAGACACAAACAAGAACACATATACAAACGAAATAAAAAAAACTGAGTGCTCTTTTGCAAAACCTGGGAGACACATGCAAACCAACATCCACACGGACGCACACACACACTTAATTTCAGTTAGTTCCTGTCGCACGCGCACACGAGGGAATGGGGATTTACTTCTCATACAGTTGCTGTGTTCTGTATCCAGCTCCAGGCTTTGGGATGCTGAGACGTAATGAAGAGAATCACTTTGAGGAGATTGATGGTTGGCGCGAGGGATCTCTACCGGCGCCACGCAGATAATCGGAGATCATCTCTGACCAATAAACAGCCATAACCATGCAGATTACTGAGGGTCTGCATCTGTAGTGATGAAGCTTAACAATGTGGCTGAATGCAACAGAACATTTTCTTGGCATTAGTCCGAAGATCGTCTCCATTACAAAAGCTCCACAAAAGCTCTCTAAGCTGCAGTTTTGTGGAGAAAAAGAAAGGGCCTCGTTCAACCAAAACAAACAGCTTTAGCATTGTTAGCTTGCTAATTAGCAAACAGGCTAGTTGACAAAGCGACGTCACAATGAGCTTCATAAAGGCATTTTGGGGTGTTACCAAAGCACTGCACTGCTCCTCTGTAAAGTGGTTAGAGCTGGGAGAGGTACACAGCTGAAGATGAGAGAGTTAGCTCTTCTCATTAGCACATCCCCTGTGTGAGGCACAGGGGTCAACCATTCCCCCTCACCCCCATATCCTGCTCTCACCAAGATACATTGAGGATGTCCCTTATGGGTAGTTTTCTCAGACTTGAGCTATAAGACCGGCCCGTTCTCACAGCCCACGTGTTAAATACTTCAGCTTCGGAAACTGACGCAACTAAAACTGACGCAAGAGAGGAACTCAGAGCGTCACGGTTTGACGGCCGCTGATCGACCAATGAGTGAGAATGTTGAACACGTTATACAACATGTTGAAACAGTTGGACAAGTATAAACCTTGGATCTCCTGGCTGCTGCTACTACGACGATCTTTAACTAAATGTGTGTCTATCCAGTCAGAGAATTAACATGTATGACATCAGCATGGAACATTTTCCTGCAAACAAACATGTCTATGAAACTCAATTGAGACACGTAACAGTTTAGCTCCACGCCTTCCTTTTTGTAATAGTTGTTTTCATCCTGTCACACCATCTCGTCAGTCCAACTCCCCTCACCTGCCTCTGATCACCTCGTTAGTCCCTCATTCCCTTCACCTGGTCCTCACGCCCTTCTCACCTGCAGAGCATCCCCTCATTAGTCCCTCACTATTTAGCTCCCTCACTTCCACTTGTCCTCTGCCAGATTGTCTTGTGTTTTCGTGCCAAGTTCTCCAGTGTTATTAGAGTATATTCCTGACCTGCCTGTTCTGACCTCTGATTCTCTGCCCCGCCCCTTTTTGGACTTGTTTGCTTCTTCAACTGATCTCCCGGTTTTGACCCAGCCTGTTTCCAACCAAAGACAGTATTCTTTGTTACTCCTGTCCGAGTCGTGCTTTTGGGTCCACGCTCATAGCGTCGTGACACACGTCATTTGTGTACAAACAAACATATACTGTAGCTTCCCTATAAGCACATAGACAGTAGGTCACTTGAAAGCTTTGCAAGTTATTTCTGTTGTTCATAACCCCTCAAGCTGCACGCTACAGTTATTTGAACTGAAAGCCTTAAATGCAAACGCATGTGACGAAAATGAATTGGCACTGCATTAAAACTTTCTATTGAGCATCTCCATCTCTTCCTTTGTGCCTCTGGAGCATATTGGAACAATTTACCTCCTTCACACTGCAGCGTGGAGACAATATTTAAATATATTAATATATTTTAAACAGGCGCACGATGAGAAATGTGGATGCTTTAACATTCTTTAGCATATGGGGAGGGGACGCGCTTAATGGGACTCAGCTAAGCATGTGTAATTAAGAGCAGGGGTAAGTGGCGAGTTGCAGAGTGCATGTTGTGTGTGTGTGTGTGCGTGAGCGATATGGTAGCAGCATCAGGCCATGATGGAGTGCTTTGTGGAGCCAAACACCCATTCAGCAAGCTGTGTGCTCATTAATCCTGCCAAACTCCACTTGTTACATGCACGCACAGGAAATCATGAGGCTAGGTAAACAGGGAACTGCTGCGATCCATCACCGCACGCCAGCCAACACGGGAGCACACACTGGTGTGTGAGTGAACACACATGCAAAAATAATAAGCTCACACCCAGTGCAAACCTAGTCAAAACACACACACAGCTCCTCGTGAACCTGACATGTATGCGGGGATGAAGGGACGCAAACGAAATCTGGATTCAAATTCAAACGTGTCCTCTTACAGCGAGCACACACACACAGCTCTGTTTGCTTCTCGTTGAGATGGAAGAGGGAAACGGCTCTCCTCCGTCTGTTACAGAGAACTCACAACCCGGGTGAAGGCCTGCACGCTATTAGTGGGAAGAAATACTGCCACAAAGCCTGGAAAGAAATCAATAGAGCTTGACCCCAGTTTGACCTCTCGTTGAATGGAGAAGTTATGGTACCACGCCGGCCTCGACATAAGCCCCTTTGATGTATATTTCCCCGACAACAGCTCCCTCTGCTCTCCATCTCGCCTTCCCTTGTTCTCTTGTCTCTTCCTACTTGCTTCAAATGCTTTGTTTCCATCTCCTAAATGCTTGTGAATATACACACACACACACGCACACACACAGACACTACATCACATGACAAATGCAGTATAGGGCAGTTACACAGCCCAGTGGTTGGAGCAGATCTGTTATATCTATACGCCTGCCTGGCTGCAGCGTTTACTGAAGCCATCAGCAAAACGACATTCCATATATCTTTGACGGAGAGGAGAACAATACTATTTACGCCAATGTTACCCGTGGACGAGGAGGGGGAGTGTGTGTGTATGTGTGTGTGTGTGGGGCGGGGGATTCCAGTTAATGGGCAACTTCTTTTTTTTTTCTTCTCTCTTATTGTTTTAAACATGCAGTTTTCAAAATGGCCACCCGTCAGGGGGACAGATGAGACCCGGTCCCAGGCTGCTGCGCACATGCTAATAAACTCCATTACAAGGCTTCATGTACAAAACAAAACACAAACAAGTCTGCTCTGGGTTCACAGCACTCCATCACAGACGCTCACACCATAAGCTGCTAAATAAGATACTAAATCCTCATGCAAATAGACCTGACCACACAATAACTGCTGCAACGGCAGAAGAAGAAAATCATCATTTGTTGTTTTTATGATTACAGATTTCACTCCGTTGTTCCATGTCATGGTGCAGCTGCAGGGTTCACCCAAGAGAGCAGCTCATAATGTTTACCCAGCGTGCTCCACAGAGGCAGCCTGAGAACACGGTCCCTGGTGAGGTCAAAGGTCGGCGGTCACTCAGGGTGACAATCACAGGTTAGTGGTGGAGCAGGTTCAGGTTTGGACTGGATGTAAGAGGTCAGCGGGGTCAGGTCACGTCAGCGAAAGGGCTAGCCGTCCGCTGGAGTCAGTAAAAGGTGACAAAAGAAATAGGATATATTATGTAGAAGAAGAACAAATGTACACTACCGTTCAAAAGTTTGGGGTCACTTAGAAATGTCTTTATTTTTCAAAGAAAAGCACTGTGTTTTCAATAAAGATAACATGAATCAAAAATACACACTATACATTGTTAATGTGGTAAATGACTATTCTAGGTGGACACGTCTGGTTTCTAATGAAATATCTCCATAGGTGTATAGAGGCCCATTTCCATCAACTATCACTCCAGTGTTCTAATGGTACATTGTGTTTGCTAATCGCCTTAGAAGACTAATGGATGATTAGAAAACCCTTGTGCAATTATGCTAGCACAGCTGAAAACAGTTATGCTGGTGATATAAGCTATACAACTGGCCTTCCTTTGAGCTTGAAGTTTGAAGAACAAAATTAATACTTCAAATATTAATCATTATTTCTAACCTTGTCAATGTCTTGACTATATTTTCTATTCAATTTTCAATTCATTTGATAAATAAAAGTGAGTTTTCATGGAAGACACGAAATTGTCTGGATGACCCCAAACTTTTGAACGGTTGTGTAGATGACAACAAATCCCAGGATTATTCAGGACCACTTTTATGGTGTTGCCCTGAGGCTATTACTGCAAGGCCCGTGTGAAGTTGAAGCTAAAGAACATCCATTGTTGCTTGTGTTATTTTTATGTTTGAGGAACAGCAGCACTGGTGCTGGACGCTGTGATGTATCATTAATTCAATTCAGTTTATTTAGTATAGCCCAAAATCACAAATTTGTCTCAGAGGGCTTTACAGTTTGTACACATAGGACATTCCTGACCTTTGACCTCACATCGGATCCAACAAAAACTCCCAAGAAATAGAAAAACCCTTTCAGCGGGAAAAAAGTGAAGAACCGTTTTGGAGCGCCACAGAGGAGGATCCCTCTCCAGGATGGACAGAAAAATAGATGTCATGTGACCAGTTGATCAATGAATATGACAGTTCATTAAGTGTATCTACACACACAATGCTCACCTGCAATGGTTAAGGATAAACTCCTGCGTGTCTTTGTTCCCACGTGCTCCCTCTGGCCGTACCAACAGCGCGCTGAACTAATGCTCACATGCTCACATTGACAGTGCTAGCACGCGGCTTTTCGTGGGTTAGCATGCAGAGATTAGCTTCTTAGCGGTCAGCACAAGGTACAGCCAAAGCGTCATTAGTTTTGTAGGTTGGCCATAAACAAAAGTATTGATATGAAAATGTTGACAGACAGACGTGAAAGGTAAAGGATCACGTAAAGTTGCTCCATCCTGAAGCTCAGGGAAACAGAGCCGTCTGTGCAGCGGCATCTCTGGAGAGTCCAAAGGATTCATTCCTAGACGGACGCCGCCGACATGGCTAAAAATGAAAATGAAATTTAGCGTTGGCTAACATTGACGCATTTACCCCTGGGTTGATTAATGTGTACGGTCCCTGTACAAATAGATAAATGAATGAAAATGAAGTGAAATATTGTGTCGCTCTACTTAGCAGTGAAATATAATTTTAGCATGACAAATAAATGAACGAAACCGGTGCAGATTCAAAAGTTGTATTGCTGTTATGAATGTAATTTAAATATCGGACCAGCGTTTGGTAGCGTAACTGCGACTTCAACGAGACGTCTTGATTTTGTGTGTATCAGAACAAAGATAGACAAGTCAATAGAGAGAAGTCCTGGGTTCCTGCAAATATCTTCCCTGACAACTGGAGCAGATTTTGAAGAGAAATCTCATCAATAATGACCAAAGACGAATGAACTCTAAACACAATATGTGAAGGTGCTGCAGGCTCAGAACGAGCACATTCTCTGTGTTTTCTGTCTAGATTTCACCGTTCATAAACTAAATATGAATAATGGGCAACAGCCCACTTCCAACCTTTTTCCTCCTCCCATTTCGTCTTCTTTTAAAAACAGAAATGACCCGCTGAACGCTTTGTATCAAACAGACAGAAATGGAGCTCTACCTCCCTCATGCCCAGCCAACACAACACAAACAGACTCACAATGAAGTGTATGAATGGCAGACCTGTCAATCAAAAGGAAACCCATCCATCAGCAGGCAATATACAAATGATCATCTCCTAGAATCATATTCGCGGGGCACGAGCAAAACACACACAGATGACAGACACACTCAAACGCAGGCTTAAACAAAAGAAATACACACGTTCACATCCAAAACGCACATAAACACACACACACCGCCCATCCAGACTGGAAGTCATCAGGGACCCGTAAAGCATTACCCTCTGTGTGACTCGAGCCACTCCAGAAATAGCCTCTGTAATGTATTCTTACCGCCGCCGTCTCTTTTGCACAATAGTGCCCTTAATAACACACTCCATTTCTGTTGGCATAAATAAGGGCTCCATTTCCATCTTATTTCATGCAAATGAGAGGCGCCGGCGCCCCAAACAGGTAGTGGGAGTAGTGTGTGAGTGGAGTGTGGAAGTGTGTAGTCGCCGAGTGTTCAGTGGCATGATTGGGGAGTGAATTCAAATGAGCGCCGGAGAGAGAGACCCCACGATGTGGCGACGACTCCCACGCCGGCCTGCCGGCGGCGTGACGGACAGCGTCGCTTACGGGCGCCGCGGTCCTGCACGCGGCGCCATTACGGCGGCCGACGCAAAACCAATATTTATCCAGGCAAATGGTTCTCTGGAGGGAGATGATCGACGCAGACACACGGGCTGCACTCCGGGCGTAGGCGCTGCTGCTGATTCCAGTGGTTCATTGTGTTTTTGGAGGGCAGCGATTGGCTCCCCCATCTCGGACCGTGCCGAGCACAACGAGCAACGCCACCCAGCGGCATTGGGACCGCAGTGTTTCCCACTGGGGATCACGTGACTGACAAGGACAGGCGACGATATTCTATTAGCACTGCTGTGACATCACTGATGAGGGCGTGGTCACAAGTGAACACATTCACCCTGATTCAAGTGTCCAACCTCCAAGGAGTGTCTTTCTCTACTTATGGATGACTTTTCATCTCTCCATTGCACATTATTAACTCTGCTTCCTCTCCAGAGTCTTTGTGACTTCACGTCTCGTAGGGTCCATTGGACCTGGCTGGTTCTGATGCCATGGCCCTGCTGATGCCCCGCCCACTCCTCCTCTCTACCTCCATCTGCCTGATGGATCATGGAGGTCTGGATCGTGGTCCATGCCGACTACCAACTATTCATACACTCTGTCATATTCATTAAATGTGTTGTTACTCTGTAATTATTCCTTCTGGTCACATGACATCTATTCTTCTGTCCTTCCTGGAGAGGGATCCTCCTCTGTTCCTCTCCTGAAGTTCTCTTCCCTTTTTTCCACGTGAAAGGGTTTATTTCTATTTCTTGGGAGTTTTTCCTGATCCGATGTGAGGTCAAAGGTCAGATATGCTGTATGTGTACAGATTGTAAAATCCTCTGGGGCAAATTAGTAATTTGTGATAATGAGCGATACAAAATAAACTGAAAATTGAAATTGACCGTTTGCTCCGCGTCTGTTCAGAAGCTCCTTCATCATCCGTTCAGAAGCTCCTTCATCATACGTTCTTCATCCTCTCTTCACAACCCGTCTCTTGTCCCTCTGTGTGAACGGTGTCTCTGAGTTTTGTCTCGTTTGTCCTCTTTCCTTGGGACAGAGGATGTTCTGTAGTCAGGGTCCTATCAGCATTGGGAAGCTCCGGATATTTCTTGATACTCCAAAACAACAATGACATGCAAACCGGATCCCAACAACATGTGAAGGTGGTTTGAGTTTCTACAGATTGCATCTCAGTCTCAAATCAGAATTTAAGGCAGAATCCCTCCATGCTATCAGCACTGTGGGAAACAACAGGGGAGAACATCAGTCCGGGGACGGGGGCCGAAATACATTTCCTGATGGCACTTTCACTTTCTGCCGCTTCGACCTCTCACTGTTCACCAACCTCCCCGTCGCTGGGTTTGTCTGCTGAGACTCGACTGTGCGATTATTTCGAGAGCGAACGTGAATCCTTGTTCCAGAGCTTTTTGCGAGCATCGAGTGAAGTGACAGAGAGATGCCATTTGCTGGTAACATGTAGCGACCTGTCAATCACAAGGGAGCCACGCTATAAAGCATTCATTGTTGTATCATCTATTTGACTCTAAACTGGACCACAATTCACAAAATGAAAATCACGCTGTATTGAAAAAGACTTGAAACTAGAGATTGAGACATAAACTCATGTTTACAATGTTTACTGAGGGACTAAAAGTCGCCTCATTTTCTCAAAAGGGTACATCCCAAGTCTCTTATTTGTAATTTCCTTGTCCCTCGCTCAAACAGGAAGTTGTTCTGCGCCGCCATATTTACAGCCGTCATGCCAATGCCAATCTCCACCATTATGGACTTTGAGGCGCACTCCTGCAAAGTCCGTGAGGGTTTAGTTCTGTCCCACTGTCACATCGTTGAGTGTTTGAGGCATCGCTGGCAGACATTTTGAGCCCTTTATGAACCCTTTCAGTAAGGCGGATTAGACTTTTGGAAGGGAATTACCCACAATTCATTGAAATGTGATATTAAACAATGGCAGCATGGAGGTAAACAAAGAGGAGGGCATGTACTGTAGGTGTTCAGCCCGATACATTACAATTACACAACATCATTAAGGATTAAAGATGAAACATAAAAACAAAAATCAGAGCAATACAAGCAACATTATATATTTTTTTTACACAGATTGTTCCATAAAATATATTTATATATTTTGTTTTGACAAATGACAAGTAAATAGATCATTTTTAAATGACCTCTCTTCTAGTGAGGAGCCATGAGCGAGGATGCAGCTTCCAGGAAGCGCTTCAACGCTGGACACGCCCCCTCATTGTTCATCGCTTATTTGATTGATCACTGAAGTGAAGATGGATCACAGATTAAACTCTCTATATATTTGATTTGTTTTCTGATTCCCCATCTGGTTAAAATATAAATTCATTCTTGATCCGAACAACTTGCTTCATTAATTTGAAAGAATTATCTTTTTTTTAAATATCTGTTATTTATAGTAATTTCCATTGAGTCACGTGAGGCTGATCATTCCTGAGTGACGGGTTTGATGAATTTTATGTCATTTCGATTTCACCCGAAACATTGAGCCTAATAAATTAATTCCAGCGTTCAAGAGAAACCGCAAAGGTATTCCGGGTTATTTAATAATGACGTCACAATTATTTCAAAACATACAGACGCAAATGAAAGATGTGATCCGAGTAGCCAATCAGATCTGAATAATAACCTCCACTCCTATAATGGAGAGAGAGATGTACATCAAACCGGACGAGCCGTATACATAATTTTTTTGGGCACTTTAACTTTGAATTCATGGGGGACGTTTAAAAAAAAAAAAAAAAATAACGGTGTCGTATACATGACGCGATGTATACGTCACCTTTCCTCCATTAAGTAGAAGCTGCAGTCGGATGTAGTTGACTCGCCCTACTGAGACACGTCACTACGTTCCACATCCCATGTGGGATGGTCGTGGGCTGTTTGCGTGTCTGACGCCGGTGAAGATTCTCGATTGTGAAGTGGAAGAAAAGCTCAGCAGCTCAATCAGTGAAGAAGAGAATGTAAACACAGCCATTTCAGGGAGGAGGAGATCTGCTATGAAGAAACAGAAGCTCTGTACTTGTGTAGCACACTGGCTGAAATAATGGAAACAGAGTTACGGTGTGGACTGTTATTGAACGGCAATGTGGCCGGATCCAGTATATAGACATAACCAGTGGCTGTTGTTGGACTAGATACTACGATACACCGTGTGTGATGACCGATCATCTACAATGCAAACGGTGGTGGGACTGTTGTCGATGAACCGCCGCTCGGTTCTGCCCTCTACGGGGATACAAACTCATGTTCAGGATCCAAAGAGCTCAAGTTATACAGGCGGTCTTGGAAAATCAAACCACAGATCACAGATGATTTGATAGGATTTCTTACAACACGCCGGCAGCAGTGAAATGGCAATAGCCGATTCCCGGGGCAGCTCGTGTTGCAGGTCTTGTTACCTCATACCGAGGTGGAGGATGAGTGAAAAACATCCATAATCTGCTGGTGTGACATTTTCTTATCCTTGAAATTGGTATCGCTATTGAGTTTGAATCTCAGCTTCTCTCCTTCCCAGCAATGTGTTTTTCAGTGTTGGGCGCTTTCCTGACAGCTTCTTCCCCCCGGGCTTCATTCTGTTGATGACGCTGGCGTTTCTCTTTCCGAGTCTTTTCACTTCTTCTGTAAGAGTGTGTCTCGAGCAGCGGGGGAAGAGCTCGACTTCAGTCCCCGGCACTTTGTGCCAAATCAGTGAGACAATGTTCCGGAAACGTCTGACTGAAACTCCTTGGAACCAACGCTAATTAGGATTACATAACTCGTTAGGGAAACGCGGCACTCGAGGAGCACTCGGTGGAGGTGGAGAGGAGAAGAGGTTTACAGGGGTGGATGGCAGTCAGATAAAACAGCTCCGCGCTCGCTTCAGGGAAAGGTTAATGTCTCTCCCTCGATTTCTCCATCTCTGCCTCCCTCGCCTCCCCAGCTGAGGTCTGTGTGACTTACAGCAGGTCCAGACTGCATTAGATTAAATCATAAATTACACCCGCCCCCCCCCAGCCCCCATATCTGCATCCCCCCCGCCCCCCTATCTCACTCTTCTCTCTCCCGTCCTCACCCCTATCTTAATCTCGCTCTCCCTTTATTCGCCTCCATTCCATTCCCCGTGTATTTCTCCTGCTCCCCCACTATTATTTCTCCCCAGCTCTAATCATTATTCTCTTTTCTTCCCCCTCCCCCCCTCCCTTCCCCTCACAGCTCACATGTCTCTCCCTGTAGTCTAAATTATGAATGTACTCCTGTTCGGAGGACTACTACAGGGAGTGTGGACATCATGTGTGATGTGTTGTACTTGTGTCTTATAGTGTGTGTCTGTGTAGCAGGGCGAACGCCTTCATGCCTTCATGTCCCGTTTGCTATAAGAACACCTGGGCTGCAGGTTAAAGACTTATCCTGTATTATAAAGGTCTGAGTGGTGGACTGGACACATCTCCATTGTATTGAGCCGGTTTTGGCCTTTTAGTCGGATTAAAACCAGAAACACAAGAGAAAAAGTGTCAAGAAAGCATCAAATCATCAATTTGTGAGGATGACTTTTAGCCTCAATCTCTTGCAATTTAAGACCAGAGTGAAACATTTTTAAAAAGAACAGTAAAAATATTTAGTAATTCCCAGCTGGAAAAGATAAACAGAGCCAATGTTTTAAAATATTTAATTGACTTTTGAGTATTAAATATACCAGTTAATGTGGCAAGCTGCATATTAGTATGAATATTTATGCAAGTGTCCAGATTGTTAATCCTGTTAAAACAAGATTCTTGAATGACTTTCAAGAATAAATAAGGCTTATTGCGTTTTTGTTCTCTGTCTTTTAAAAAAGCATCAAAACATTTTAGAAAAAAGTTGATTTGCACAAGACATTATGACCGATATATAAGATAATGTATAAAAAGAAGATTGGGGGGAACACCGAGTATACTCAGAGTGGACAGGCATATACTTTTATGAGGATACTCACAAACAAAGAAGGGGTTTCTGGGTCATAATAGTATGCTCCGGCTCTGAGAGGCCCTCAGTGCACACCTCCAAACGATGTGTATCTGTTGTCCTGTGCATCAAACTGTTTGGTTCTGCAGTGATGGAGACCCAGAGACACCGGGAAGTTTAATTTTGTTCATGCATTATTACGAGCTAGTTTTATTTTTCTCACGGCAGAAATGGGTTTGCACCCTCAGGTTTCTATATCTCCGTTGTTTATTTGTGTTTGTTTTCTGCCCTCTCGCGCACACATTCGTGTTGCGTCAGTGCGATGACGGACACCTCTGTGGACGCCTGCACACATCGTGGGTTATTGTTTATAGACTTACAGGCAGCGAGGCATGTTCCAGGCTTAACGGAGCGTCGGTGGGATAAGTAAAAGGAGAAAAAAAATGAAAAAACAACACTCGCTCTATTCAACCCCCCCCCCCCCCACACACACACACTTTGCTCCACTGCTCCGCTGGAGAAAAAAAAGGGGGAATAAAATAGAGTGACCCTGCCACGAGCAGCTCTTTTTCTCCCCCACTGTTCTCTTCTTCCTCCCCCTTGCCGCGTGAAATCAAATTTCCATGTGGCTCCCGTATCTGTTGCACAGCGAGGTGATTTATCAGGGATGCAAAGAGCATGCAGAAACAATCTTTATTACATCCATTTCCTGCTTGTCAGCCGGGATCATGTTGGCTGTTCATTAAAGGCGCGGCGCAGGTGAGGAGAATGCATCCCGATGCCGTGATAGATTGTCTGCTCCCCCGTGGTGACAGCAGCTGGATGGATTGAACAGCGGGGGGCAAGAAGGGCGGAAAGAAAAGCGCTGACTCCGTCGCTCCGCCTGTCACACACACTTTTACATCGCCGGCCACTGTCATTTCGACCAGAGCGCCGCACACGCAGACTCCTGACACTCTCTGGCCTGCAGCCAGGAGCCTTAAAGCATGGCTGCATACACACCCGGAGCATGATGTCACAATAAAGACACACACACACACACACTTCATAAACTCCTGTGAGGGTAAAATACATAAACTGTGACAAAATAAGGAGAATAAATAAAAATAAATATTAATTATGATGGCAAAAGAAGTTACACTCATACATACATACATAAATACACACACACACACACACATACATACATACATACATACAGGTATCTCCCATGTGTTTAGCTACCGGTCAATGACTTTGTCGCTTGGTGGAGAAAGATAATTACGATAATCATGATAATCATGCTCTCAGCCGGCTGTGTGTTCACTGGTCTGTGTGGGACACTTTTTCAAGTGTGCAGTGATTAGGGAAATTATGGCCTGTATTATTGACACAGCATATGGGATATAGAGTCAGTTAGAGCTCAGACTCCAGTAATAGTTTCATGAAAGAAGTAGGAATCAATTAAAAGCTAAAGCTCTTCTTTTTAACCACAGTTTGCTTTTTTTAGAGCTGTTGGTCATATACGGTGAGTACTGTAATAAGGGTAATTAAATAACAGCATACCAGGTTCAGACCATGTACTGGATCATGACCTCATGGATAACCAGGAACAACGACAAAGAAATGTCCAGTAAAGTTATTTAAAATACAAACATACACTGCGGTTCAAAAGTTTGGGGTCAGCCGGACACATTTCGTGTTTTCCATGTAAACTCACACTTTTATTTATGAAATGAATTGCAAAATGAATAGAAAATATAGTCAAGACATTGACAAGGTCAGAAATAATGATTTTTATTTGAAATATTAATTGTGTTCGCTCAAAGGAAGGCCAGTGTTATAGCTTCTCTCACCAGCATAACTGTTTTCAGCTGCGCTCACATAAAAAGGGTTTTATAACCCTCCGTTAGCCTTCTAAGGCGATAACATAATGTACCATTAGAACACTGGAGACGGGCCTCTATACGCCGATGGAAAGATTTTATTAAAATCCAGAGAATAGTCATTTACCACATTAACAATGAGTCTATTTATGATTGATTAAATGTTATTTTTCGTTGAAATAAACAGTGCTTTTCTTTGAAAAATCAGGACATTTCTAAGTGACCCCAAACTTTTGAACGGAAGTGTATGTATATATTATTATTTCTTCAGAAATGCAGTGTCTGTAGGACACGAGCCATCGGTAGACTAGATGCTCGTCATGCTGTAGACTCACCTCATTAAGTCAATCAGCTGAGACTGAAGCTTCTCAACAATACAGCTCTGCCTCATACAGCGGCTACGTAAGCATTCATAATCAGCCATAAAATGTTTTTATCACAGCTCCATCAACAGATAAACACATACACTATGACAACATACAGTAAACACAGCTCTGCATCTATATTGGGCTCACACTATTCCCTCAGCGGAGTGCTTTTCAAGGTACGACTATAAACCCCTCCATCTTCGCCTTCCTGTAATTCCTCGGACATAAACAAGAAAAGAAATGAAGATGTACACATAGTGCATGTGTACATCTTCTATAGAGTGCAGTAAAGAGAGATTTGACCAAATTGATGTTTACCTGTCTCCGACATGCTATTTTCTCTTTGCAAAGACGACAGCCTATTTAAAAAAGGACTTTGTTATTGCTCATTGCACATCAGTGTGACATCATGGGAATCTGTGCTCGCTCTTCTTTGTGTTGTGTTCCACCTCTTTTCTTTCCTCCTCCTCCTCCCTCCCTCCCTTCCTTCCTCGCTCTAATGTGCGTCCTGGGCCTCTCTGTGTACCAATGACATGTAATGACAATGGCGTGAGCGCCAATCGATACCGGAGTGCTTTTCAGGGGCCCGCCGAGCCAGGAGGGACGGAGGCCGGCGTTGATAGCGGGGTGACGGGGACACGGTGGGGAAAGGTGTGGGGGGTAGGGGGGGGGACGGGGGGCTGCATGCCATTCCACTGATGAATCTTTACGCTTAACCTTCCTTATGTTTATGTTGATGTGCACTGGCTGTGACAGTCGCAGTGGAGTCAGGTAGTTACGATGGGCCCAGGAGCACACGAGTGACCAGTTATGAAGCACACACACACACACACACACACACACACACACACACCCTCTTATCGTCGTCTCACGTGTCTGGATGATATCAAGATACATGTAGCATTACCTTTGTTATTGCTACGTCTATTTTACCACTCGCACGCACAAACAAACATGATGGAGACGAGATGAACCTCTCCAAGGACAAATATTGTTGTTTTTTTAAAGGCACCAATGTCTTGATAATTTAATTTAAGAAGGGTGGAAATCGAACCTCCGTCCCCCACAAGCCAACGTAAATAAAACATGAATAAATATAGAGTTAACTCTATATTTATGTCCCTGAACATCTCGTGGTCTTGTATTGCTGTGAATGGGTCCTATGGCCTCGGGAATCAAAGAGAGCAAGTTCTAAAAAACATGCCCATATGGACAAGAAAGTAGTTATTCATCAAACATGCATACGTCCACATAGTTACGTAATGAACAAAGATAAATGTCACATGTTCGATATTCATGTGCCACGACATAAAGAGACACTGCCAACACGCCTTATATTGTCAACTACAATCCCTTTTTCAAAGAAAGGAAAGCTTGAGAATGCTCTTATTGCCACATCAATCACTAACATTCTGCTCAACCAAACCGTTTCATTTCCAAAATGCTATATCACACACACACAGAAAATATACCTGTCTGAGGTAAATTAATTACAATACATGCAGACTGTCATTAAGGGATCCTCTGGGTGCTCAGTGATGCACCACAAGATGAAATAGCGACGTTAACGGCATTATATTGCTCGGAATATGTTTGTCAAAATACACAAGAAATGCACAGACTTGTGCATAAGCACGTTGGTGAGCGAGGGCCCTGCTTTTATATTGAGTTGTGTTTTGTGAGGGTCCATTAAGGTGGAGTAATACAATTAATGTAATGCAACCGTATCTAATGGTGTGACTGTAAAGAGCTCAGAAGCAAAGCCGGACCCCGGCATGCAAATTGAAGGTGGCATGGTGGATGTGGAGGGCCGACCTCTGATGCCAATTACATTACCTCAAAAACAGAGGGATTGGATTGAAGGGTGGAGATAGAGGAGGAGGAGGAGGAGGAGGGGGCTTTCACTCAAAGAAAAAAAATGTATTTCATTGTGATATTAAAATCAATAGGCATCGATTGAAAGGTGGCTAAAAGGTGAGCGTGTACACAATCTTTCAGACTGTCTGAGAGGAGGAGAGACGGAAGGAGGAAGAAGAAGAAGAAGAAGAAGAAGAAGAAGAAGAAGAAGAAGAAGAAGAAGAAGAAGAAGGGTTGGCCAGAGGAGGGAGTCACCTCGTCGTTCACAAAGAGGGAACAGGGAAATAGAAGAGGGAAAAACCAACAGAATGAGAGAGAGACAGAGACAGAATGAGAGAGAGAGACAGACAGACAGACAGACAGAGAGAGACAGAAAGAGAGAGAGAGAGCTCTTGCCCGATGGAATCAATACAGAGAGGTGGAGCAGAGTACAATAGCCTCGGAGGAGAGGAGATTCAGTGGTGCAAGTCTAATACTCTGTCTCATACATATATATATATATATTAATACACACACACAAACACGCAGACACACATGCTCCCCTTCTCCTGAATCCTTTTACTCTTGCCTGACATTTCCCTCTATATCTTTCCTCTATTTAATTTCTCTCTTTTTCTCTGACTTGCTTGCTCATTCTGTATCCGCCCTCCAGCCCTCGCCACCAATCCCCCCCCCCCCACACACACACACACTCACACACACACACACACACACACACTTCTTCTTCAGTCCACCATAATAGCAGCATCTTCCATCAAAAACAGACAGCCAAGTGAGAATCAACCCACATGCAGCAGAGAGACGTCATTGATGTAAGTGGATGAACACACACACACACACACACACACATAAATGTCATATCTTGGAACAGCGGCACGTTTATAGGACATTTTCTCCACTTCCACACATACAGCGGAGTCAGAGCCACTTGGTGTCACATGGACACTTGTAACACACACACACCTCCACACACGCACACACACAGACACACGCACACATGCAGACACGCACGCACACCAAACAGCCGCTCCAGCTCTATCAGCACTTGAGACGAGTGAGGCTTCAATTAGTTCCTGATGAATGAGCCCATAAGATGCCGCTCTCTCATTTCCCTTTTCTGGAAGATACGTTTATCTTCCAGATATTTTAGATGTCTGCCCTTGGCCTTATTGTAATAAACAGATAGGCGTACGCTTACAATGATGCTTCCAGCTCGTACACAACCGGAAAGAGCCCACGCAGGAGTCCTGTTTGTAAATATTAAAATGTGCCATTAAGTCCCGTCTGGTGAGTGTCAGCATCATGTAGCTGTGGGCCCATTTCAAAGATGCAACGTGTTGGACTCACCGTCATCAATGATGCTGACCACCACCCCGTCACCGGTGACGTTGTTCATCCAAACCGGCATCACATTCAGGTCCACGCCACTGGAGTTGTACTCGCCCTGTGCAAACTAAACACACACACACACACACTATTATCATAACTTAAAATGGACTAAGGCAATGAGTTGTTTATTGTTACACTCAGTGCGTTTACATGATGGTATAATTCGAATCTTGCTTTAGTCGGTCTATGCTATCTTTTGGGCGATCTGCTGTTATCCCAATATACATGGCAGTGAGTAATTCGAATCATTGGCCGAAAGCATGTCATATCCGATACGATAGGCGGCGCTGTTTTCATTACAACTCGTGGTGATACAGCCATTTCCGCTTGACCTCTTCACCACCACCAACAACAACATTTCGAGAAAGATGGCGAACAGAGAGCGAGGCGAAGCTACATCCCTCTACTATTCTTCCATGGTGTTAATAGGAGTACAGCGAATGCAAATGGCGCTATTGGCTGAGTTGATAACGGAGAGAAGACGCCGTCGCCGAAGGTACACGGAGAATTTAATTTATCGTCTCTTTCGACTTCCGGGTCACGACATGGGAGGGAGGGAGGAGGGCGGCGGGATCTCGAGCATGCGCAAAGACGCAAAGTCCAGTTGCGAATCGAATTCAGAGTTACATGCCGCGAGAGTCGAATTATCAACTGGATCGGACCGAGCTATCCAGGGGTGTTAATCGGACCGAAGTCGGACCGCACATAGTCCGACTAAGGTGTTTACATGAAACGGATAATTCGATTTCAGTCCGACTAAGCCAATAATTCGATTGCATGTAACCGCACTGACTTACACCGACTGGCAGTAAGTGTAAGACCAAAGCCCAGGGTTCTTACACATTTTGACCAATGGATTTCCAGGACTTTTCCATGACTTTAAACCAAATTTCCATGACCAAACTGAAATCTCAGTATAAACATGAACAATTTAGAAAATGTTGCGTATTGAGAGCGCACGCCGGCTTATATTTTGAGCGTCTTTCTTTAAAAAAACATGTTAATTATTTCAAACTCGGCGTAAATGAACACGTGATTATAACACATTTCCATGACTTTTCCAAAACTTTTATGATTTCAGTTTTTTCCATGACTTTTCCAGGCCTGGAAATGACCATTTTAAAATTCCATGACTTTTCCAGGTTTTCCATGACCGTACGAACCCTGAAAGCCAGAGCATCCTCATTGGACATTCTTTGTTTGTTACTTCCATTTGCACCAGTTTGTACATCTTGTTGTTGTATTTTTACATATCCTCCTTTGGTCCTCCTTTTGGAAGGTGATTGTCTGCCTGCGTGTCCCCGTAGACTCGTAGAGCATTCATCTGCACCATCCGGCTCTTCTGCTTCTTCCCGAGTGCGTGCCATGCATTTCTAACGGCTTCATGACCTGCTCTCGGTGCTCCCGCCCAGCGGCTCAGGCAGAGACGTGTCCTCACCTGCAGATTACATTTTCTTCCTACTTATGATATTCATTCCACCCCCGACCTCGTCTCCACATTACACCGCTATATGCCGAAGTCCCAAATAATTGATAATGGAACAAAAGAAGAAGAAACACGCACGCACAGGATTACAGTTCCATCTGTGCGCTTTACATCCTGAGTTAACAACAGACGTTGCAAATCGTGCCACCTCTGCATGGACTCAGACAATAGGAAGACGGATATGAAGGAGTCTTCTTTCTGTAGTTGGAAAAATATACTGAAACTTTTCTTTCTCTTCAATATCTGCTGTACAGATGTCCTAACCTGCGCGTTCATTGCCGTTTCTACTCGTGAAATATTCCTCTGTTTCATTGTTTTCAAAAACACACACAGGGCACACAAGGCAATGTTCAAGTATCAACACGTGTGACAGAAGAGTCCGTATCCATTCTCCAAATATGTTGTTTGTCTTGTGGTCTGCACAGTGTATGTGACATCTCGACTGTGTGTGCATGAATGGACATATTTAGTTGAACACATATTTATGTGAGGGACTATGTGCACATCCTTGTGTGTGACTGCCCAGAAGGAGTTCAGGAGGAAGTCACAGGGACAGATATTTCATCCGTGCGCCTCAAACCACAAATCCACAAATCCACCGCCTTCAAACAAGCGCACACATTCCACCGGATAAAAGGAGCCATTGTTGCAACTCCTATGGGGCTCGGCGGCCACGAGGAGAAAACATTCACTTGAAAACACTATCGTACAAATAGAATCGCATGCCAACACTGTGCCGATACTTGAAATGGTCAAATGTCCACAACAACTACACAATCAAAAACAACACAATAGATGCACATGCAAACAAAGAATCACACACCCGACAAACCGGCTGAATAAAAATGTCTGCAGCTGCTCACCTACACACGTCCATTTTTTATATTCAAAGTGAGTTTTTCAAGAATCTCCAACACATAAAGTTGTGTGTGTGTGTGTGTGTGTGTCCAACAGTGCACCTCAGTCATTACCCTGCTGGTCATGCATTAAATCATTCTGAGATTGTGTCGAAGAGACTCTGGTTAATTGATATACATTTTACCAAACAATGGACTGTCAATGTCAAAGTCAAACTCAGCACTGCCCCCGCAGGCGGGCGAATGGATTGTAACGCCTCACAAACACGTCTTTTTTTCACAAGCTTATTCCAGTCTTTCGGGGAGCTACTTATCTTAAAAAGACTTGTTACCATCATTTTCAATTAAATTAATCATGAAAAACAGATCCAACATGAGCCCTTAAAGTCCCCTGACAGAGCGCAGCATTTACTTTACACCACAGTGTTCAGTCCGTCTTCGCTGTTGTCCTGCTGAACAGACCGAGTCAGGACCGTCTTTCCCTCTCTCAGGCATCTAATGGTGAAAGGTTTTTTTTGTTGAATACATTTCCGGAAGGTAACAAAGGAGTCTTGATTCATGTGCTATTCAATCTGTGTTCACCAGCGTTCCAATGTAGGCTATTGGGCTTGTGATTCGGATAGGTCGACATCGGCAACGGTTGCAATTCCCCTCTTTAAAAAAACAGCATATTTGCATTTATATGATAAAGGAGAAAAAATACAATGAGTTGTTGTTTTTAGAATGACCAGAAAGGTGGTACGCCTGGTAGTTTGGTGTAGAACAATAGTCCACTGTTTAGAAAAGTATGTATATATGTGTGTGTGTGTGTGTCTCTGTGTGTATGTGACAGAGAGAGAGATACATTTATATTGAGGAAGAGCCTCTGTGTGCCCATGTGTGTGTATGTTGTGTGTGTATGTTTGTCCATGTGTTTTGTGCGTGTGTGTTTGTGCATGTATATTTGTGTATGTGCGTTTGTGCATGTGTATTTGTGCCTGTGTATTTGTGCACGTGTGTTTGTGCACGTGTGTTTGTGCACGTGTGTTTGTGCATGTGTGTTTGTGCCTGTGTGTGTGTGCCTGTGTGTTTGTGCATGTGTGTGCCTGTGTGTTTGTGCATGTGTGTCCGTGCATGTGTGTTTGTGCATGTGTGGTTGTGCATGTGTGTTTGTGCATGTGTGTTTGTGCCTGTGTGTGTGTGCCTGTGTGTTTGTGCATGTGTGTGCCTGTGTGTTTGTGCATGTGTGTTTATGCATGTGTGTTTGTGCATGTGTGTGTGCCTGTGTGTTTGCATGTGTGTTTGTGCATGTGTGTTTGTGCACGTGTTTTGTATATGTGTTTGTGCACGTGTGTTTGTACATATGTGTTTATGCATGTGTTTGTACCTGTGTGTTTGTGCATGTGTTTGTGCATGTGTGTTTATGCATGTGTGTTTGTGCATGTGTGTTTGTGCCTGTGTGTTTGTGCCTGTGTGTTTGTGCATGTGTGTTTGTGCCTGTGTGTTTGTGCACGTGAGTTTGTGCATGTGTTTGTGCATGTGTGTTTGTGCATGTGTGTTTGTGCCTGTGTGTTTGTGCACGTGAGTTTGTGCATGTGTGTTTGTGCATGTGTGTTTGTGCATGTGTGTTTGTGCCTGTGTGTTTGTGCATGTGTGTTTGTGCATGTGTGTTTGTGCATGTGTGTTTGTGCCTGTGTGTTTGTGCCTGTGTGTTTGTGCCTGTGTGTTTGTGCATGTGTGTTTGTGCCTGTGTGTTTGTGCACGTGAGTTTGTGCATGTGTGTTTGTGCCTGTGTGTTTGTGCACGTGAGTTTGTGCATGTGTGTTTGTGCCTGTGTGTTTGTGCCTGTGTGTTTGTGCATGTGCTTGGGGGGTTTAGGGAGCAGTGCTGCTTTGTAGTGTGTGAGGATAAAGCAGATGAATGGTGGCGGCTAGCAAGCTAATGTCCACCACAGCATGAGGACCAGCTCTGGGGAGTATGCACACACACATGCACACACACACACACACACACACACACATCCACACCTTTGTGAATTTAGATATAATCCCACATTGAGGCATCTTGAACACTAACTCTCTCTCACACACACACTTATCATTCTCTAAAAGCACTGGAACACAACCAATCCTATCTCACTACATACAGGACTGTCTCAGAAAATTAGAATATTGTGATGAAGTTCTTTATTTTCTGTAATGCAATTAAAAAAACAAAAATGTCATGCATTCTGGATTCATTACAAATCAACTGAAATATTGCAAGCCTTTTATTCTTTTAATATTGCTGATTATGGCTTACAGCTTAAGAAAACTCAAATATCCTATCTCTAAATATTAGAATATCATGAAAAAGTATACTAGTAGGGTATTAAACAAATCACTTGAATTGTCTAATTAACTCGAAACACCTGCAAGGGTTTCCTGAGCCTTGACAAACACTCAGCTGTTATAAATCTTTTTTTTTACTTGGTCTGAGGAAATATTAAAATTTTATGAGATAGGATTTTAGAGTTGTCTTCAGCTGTAAACCATAATCAGCAATATTAAAAGAATAAAAGGCTTGCAATATTTCAGTTGATTTGTAATGAATCCAGAATGCATGACATTTTTGTTTTTTTAATTGCATTACAGAAAATAAAGAACTTTATCACAATATTCTAATTTTCTGAGACAGTCCTGTATATGTGCACTCTCTCCCTCTCTCGCTCTCACACACACACACACACACACGTCTGGTCCTGGCAGGCTACCAACCTTGAGCAGATTACTGACCCTCAATCAATATCCACATCCACCAGAGGCTGATAAAACACAATGGGGGGGAGGGAGAGAGATAGAGAGAGAGAGGTGTACTAAACTTTAGAAAATATTTGAATGTTTCTTGATTATTGAGTTAACGATGGTGTTGTTGTTGTTCCATTGTTCATCATGTAGTCACTCTTTATATTATAGGACTGGGCATAAAACAATATGTTGCGGGTACCAACACAAATGTGTTGGGCTTCTTCCACTGCTGCATGTCGTCAAAACGGGTTTTGTAGAAAAACCAACAACTACGTATCAGGTAACAAATGGGCGTGTGGCAAACATTCAAGAATGCCCAGTCTACATTAATTAGCGGAATTTGAACAGAATTTCGTTGAAGCAGTTGAATCGAAACCATCTCTGGGATCAGCTTACCGTTCACAGCCACAACATTAGTCATCATCTCTTATTCAAAGACAGTTGTGAGAAAGATATCACTCAGAATATTAGTGGAGACAGAAGAGACGTGGCATGAAGGAGGGAGAGGGGCAACGTTGACTTAATCTGTGCATAGAGAATATGGATAATACAACAAAAAGTCTGTAAATGCAGCCGTTGGATATTTTGTGCAACAATTTTAGGAGAACAAATAACGTGTTCATACCCAAAGATACTGCTTGTGTACTGCTGTTGTTCTGCACACACACACACAGTTTGGCCAAAGATCCAGATTCTGCTGAAGGGATGAGCGAGTCTTGTTCCAGTGTTGCTCCGAGCCTCATCAATCCTCGACATCTGTCTCAGTTCAACATGGACAACCCCATTCACCTCTCTCTCTCTCTCTCTCCCTCTTTTTCCTTTCCTCCATAATCTAGGTACCGCCCTCTCTCTTCTGTCTCTCTCTCCAGTCACACATGAAAGCCTGCCTGACGTATGCCTGTCAGAGGAACATCCTTCACCATGAGGACAAGAGAGGAGAGAAGAGAGGAGGCTCCCGGATAACAACAATGAACACACACACACACACACACACACACGCACCAGTTCCCACTGCATGGGCCAGAGCGGGTCATTGAAGGTGAGGGACTGGTCCCTCTGCCTGTCAGATGCAGACTCTCTCCTCTGGGAACCTGAAAGCACACAAACCGATCATGTGTGGGTGTGTGTGTGTGTGTGTGTGTGTGTGCACTTTTTTCTTCTTCTTCTTCTTCTCATCATTATGTTGAACTCTGACACCAGGAAGTCCCTGGTCTCCAACCAATGGTGAAAGGCCTCCCAAATTCCCCTTCTCTCCAGTGAGGTGGAATACGGTGGGAGGATTAGCATCTCATTAGCATCTCATTAGCATCTCATTACTGCCGCACAGCTTGGCTCGCTGTCAGTTGACGTGCTATCGGCTCATCGAGGCCTGCACCTTTCTCTCCGTGCACTACGCGCACACTCATTGGCACACACGATGGATATGAATCAGCTCGTTTCATAATATACTGTATGAGTTATGAAAGTCATTAATTAATACCGTACTAGTTGCTAATGGGAATCCCCCGTTTGTGAATCGTCTTGAATACAACGTGCATGCATATATTTAAAGCATCAGTCTTAATTGGGGGTGAAATGCAACATTATTGATCACGAACCGTTTGATTCGGTGGGCAACTTTCTGCGGTTCATGACTCGTGAATCAAGTAATTGCTTTCACATTAGCCAACTACACTTTAATTAGGTATTCGCATGTTTACAATGTAAATGATACGCACCAGTCCCAAGATGAATAATTCATATACAGATTGCTGCCAGGTCAATACACACCTCTGATAGCGAAGCCGCGGACCTCAGTCGTGTGCCTCCCGGGGGCCAGAGCGGGCGACGTGGAGTCTTGTTTGAAACTGCTGGCTAAGGACAAGCGGAGATACAGTCAGATTGTAATACACGCCGGTAGTAATGACGCCCGAGCCCGTTGGTCGGAAGTCACTCAAATTAATGTGGAATCGGTGTGTGCTTATGCCAAGACGTTGTCGGACACCGTAATTTTCTCTGGCCCTCTCCCAAATTTGCAGACAGACGAATTGTATAGCCGAATGTCGTCTTTCAACCGCTGGCTGTCGAGGTGGTGCCCAGCGAATAATGTGGGCTACGTAGACAACTGGAAGACATTCTGGGGAAAGCCTGATCTGATGAGGAGAGCGGCATCCATCCCACGTTGGACGGAGCGCGTCTCATTTCTGCGAATATGACCAAGTTGATCACGGACTTAATCCATGACAACCCAGGGTTCAGATCAGGAACCGGGAGCAGAGTTGTAGTTTAACACCCTTCTCTGCTCTTCCATTCGAGCAGTTACCCACCCATGACTCTAGAGTAGAGACTGTGTCTGTCCCACGGCCACTTCAATTAAATAAATCAAAGTAAGCAGAAGAGGTCGTACACAATAACCTTATACAAGTTAACACCATTATTTCAGCAGTGCAACAAAACAGGACTATTAAATGTGGTCTCCTAAATATTCGATCTCTGTCATCTAAAGCTGTGTTACTAAATGATTTAATATCAGATAATCACATTGATTTATGTTGCCTAACTGAAACCTGGCTGAGCCATGAAGAATATGTCTGCCTAAATGAATCGACTCCTCCAAGTCATATTAATACTCACATTCCTCGAGGCACCGGTCGAGGAGGTGGAGTAGCAGCCATCTTTGAATCGAGCCTATTAATTAATCCTCAACCAAAATTACACTACACCTCATTTGAAAGCCTTGTTCTTAGTCTTTCACATCCAACCTGGAAAACACTACAGCCAATTTTATTTGTGATTCTGTACCGGCCACCAGGTCCATATTCAGAGTTTATATCTGAATTCTCAGAATTTATATCAAGTTTGGTTCTTAAAACTGAGTTATTATTGTAGGAGATTTTAATATCCATGTGGATGTTGATAATGATTGCCTTAGAGCTGCATTCATCTCCTTGTTGGACTCCCACTCACAGCTTTGGCCACACGCTTGATCTTGTTCTTACTTATGGCGTTGACATTGAGCATTTGAACGTCTTCCCACAGAATCCTCTTCTGTCAGACCACAACCTCATAACTTTTGAATTTATACTACCGGAGTGTACTCCGTTAGTCAAAAGTTTCTACACCAGATGTCTAACTGACAGTGCTGTAGCTAAATTTAAAGAAGCGATTCCTTCTGTATTTGATTCGATACCACGTCTCAATATAACAGAGGACTCCTGGTCTAACTTTAGTCCGTCCCAGATTGATCATCTTGTTGACAGTGCCACAGGCTCTCTAAGAATGACACTGGACTCGATAGCCCCTCTGAAGAAGAAGACAGTGAGGAAGAGGAGGTTTGCTCCCTGGTATAACCCTCAGACCCGCAAACTGAAGCAAACATCACGAAAGCTTGAACGCATATGGCGTTCAACTAATTTGGAAGAATCCCGCTTAGTTTGGCGAGATAGTCTTAAAACTTATAAGAAGGCCCTCCGTAATGCCAGAGCAGCCTATTACTCATCAGTAATAAAAAAATAAGAACAACCCCAGGTTTCTCTTCAGCACTGTAGCCAGGCTGACAGAGAGTCACAGCTCTGTGGAGCCGAGCATTCCTATAAACCTCAGTGGTAATGACTTTATGAACTTCTTTAATGAAAAGATTGTAACTATTAGGGACAAGATTAATATTCTCTTGCCCTTAACCAGTGCCAATCTGTCCTCAAATGGAATGGCCTTGGAAACCGCTGTATGCCCTGGTGTATATTTGGAGGGCTTTTCTCCCATCAACCGTGACCAATTATCTTCAACGGTTTCTACTTCGAACACGTCTACCTGTCTCTTGGACCCCATCCCGACGAGGCTGCTTAAAGACGTTTTGCCTTTAATTGGCAGCTCTCTATTAGATATTATCAATGTGTCTCTGCTAACAGGCCACGTACCACACTCCTTCAAAGTGGCTGTTATTAAACCTCTCCTGAAGAAGCCCACTCTGGATCCAGAGGTGTTGGCTAACTACAGACCGATCTCTAACCTCCCTTCCTCTCCAAGATCCTTGAGAAAGTGGTGCAAATCAGTTGTGCGACTTTCTACATCATAATAGTTTATTTGAGAAATTTCAATCAGGATTTAGAAAACACCACAGCACCGAGACAGCACTGGTGAAAATTACAAATGACCTCTTAATGGCAGCAGATAAAGGACTCCTCTCTGTCCTGGTCTTGTTAGACCTTAGTGCTGCATTCGACACCATTGACCATGACATCCTGTTACAGAGACTGGAGCAGTCGATTGGCATTTCAGGCACGGCACTAATTTGGTTTAAATCATATTTATCAGATCGATCTCAATTTGTATTTGTAAACGATGACGCCTCGATAACCACCAACGTTAACCACGGAGTTCCACAAGGTTCTGTGCTTGGACCAATTTTATTTACCTTATACATGCTTCCTTTGGGCAATATTATCAGGAAACACTCCATAAACTTTTATTGTTATGCAGATGATACTCAACTATATTTATCGATAAAACCAGAGGAGAGCAACCAACTCGGTAAAATTCAAGCATGTCTTAAAGACATAAAAACATGGATGACCTGCAACTTCTTGATGTTAAACTCAGACAAAACCGAAGTAATTTTAATCGGCCCTGAGCACCTCAGAGATCAATTATCTGGTGATGTGGATTCTGTAGACGGCATTGCCCTAGCATCCAACACCACTGTAAAGAATCTTGGCGTTATCTTTGATCGGGACTTGTCCTTTAACTCCCACGTAAAGCAAATCTCAAGGACTGCATTCTTTCATCTACGTAATATTTCAAAAATCAGACACATCTTGTCTCAAAAAGATGCAGAAAAATTGGTTCACGCATTCGTTACTTCTAGACTGGATTACTGCAACTCCTTATTATCAGGCTGCTCTAATAAATCTCTTAGGTCCCTCCAGTTGATCCAGAATGCTGCAGCTCGTATTCTCACTAAAACTAAGAAAAGAGATCACATCACTCCTGCACTAGCTGCTCTGCACTGGCTCCCAGTAAAATCAAGAATCACTTTTAAAATCCTTCTCTTAACCTACAAAGCCTTGATTGGTGATGCACCATCATATCTTAAGGAGCTTGTAGTACCATATTGCCCCACTAGAGAGCTACGCTCACTAAATGCGGGACTACTTGTAGTTCCTAGAGTCTTAAAAAGTAGAATGGGAGCCAGAGCCTTTAGTTATCAAGCTCCTCTTTTATGGAACCAGCTTCCAATTTCAGTCCGGGAGGCAGACACAGTCACCTCGTTTAAGAGTAGACTTAAGACCTTCCTCTTTGACTGAGCTTATAGTTAGGGCTGAATCAGGTTCACCTGGTCCAGCCCCTTGATATGCTGCTATAGGCTTATAGCTGCCGGGGACGTTTAGGATGCACTGAGTACCTATCTCCTCTTTTTTCTCTCCTTAAGGATGAATTTTCATCTCTCAATCACACGTTACTAACTCTGCTTTCTCCCGGAGTCCTTTTGACTTCACGTCTCATGGGGTCATCGGACCCTATGAGACGGCATAGATTCTATCTGCCTGATGGATCATCGAGGTCTGGGTCGTGGAATTCCTGCTCCTGACTACGCCACTGTCCTGTTGAGACTCCGCCCACTGTTGAGACTCCGCCCACTCCTCCTCCCCACCGCCATCTGCCTGATGGATCGTGGAGGTCTCCATCGTGGAATATGCCTACTATGAACTATTCATACACTCTGTCATATTCATTGAATGTATTTTAACTCTAAATCTGTCCTTCTGTACACATGACATTTATTGCACCTGTCCATCCTGGAGAGGGATCCTCCTCTGTTGCTCTCCTGAAGGTTTCTTCCCTTTTTTTCCCCCTGAAGGGTTATTTGGGAGTTTTTCCTGGTCCGATGTGAGGTTTTGGGGCAGGGATGTCTATGTGTACAGATTGTAAAGCACTCCGAGACAAATTTGTAATTTGTGAAATTGGGCTATACAAATAAACTGAATTGAATTGATCTCTTTTAGAGAGCAATTTCATATTCTCATATAAACTTTCTGACTTGTTTTTGTACGGCGGGCTCGTTGCACGTCAGATTCTGCAAAAGCTCCTGGCTTCAGATAAACGTGTGTGAACGACCAGCGGAAACATGATGAATGCCACCGGTGAGTATGTGAGAATTGTGAGTTAACATAATTAAAACCCTTATGTACGTCCTGCTTCCAGAGATCCTTAACCCTCCTGTTACCTTCACATTTACTAACATATTTTACCCTCGGGGTCAATTTGACCCCAGCAATTAAAACCTCTGTTGTTTCCCAAGTTTAAGTGTGAGGTACTTTATGTTTGTTTGTTGACTACCTAAATAGCCCTTTAAATATATAAAAAAGTTGATATTTCTTATATGTCTGACACAGTGAAAAACAGCCTGGGGTCAAATTGACCCCAAAGAACACCGACATTAAACATTGAATGGGGTCAAATTGACCCTAAAGGTAACAGGAGGGTTAAAAGGAACGTCTGTTATTCTTAACAGCGTCAGCAGCAGAATTTTGGGACTTGCTTTTAATGCCGTGACACCCGAGGTCTAACGTCAGGGTCTTCGCTTCCAATGTCGTTTTAGGGAACAATCAACTGCAGTCAAAAAGAGCAGCGATGTGATAGTTATGTCTTTTTGAATGTCAAGTCACAGAAAACATAATGCGTTTACATTTCTCATGTTAGAGATGTCACACGGTGATCCTAAAGATCAGCATCAGGGTCAGGGAGGGCATATTTTAAAGGATCTATTTCTTTCTTGGACCCCACTGCGTTTCCTCCACCTCGGCTTGCTCATGTGGCAGCGTTGCTCTCCTCGATGACAGTGTGAGCACAAACCGAAGCTCTCATTAGAGGACGTTAATCGCATGAGTGACTTTATGGCGGCAACCAAATAAGAAGCGTCTGTTGTTGTCGTCCGCTGAAGATCTTTGGTCATCGAGTAAACTGTAACAGAGTGAGACGTCTTCACCGCAGCTGATCGTGTCCTGTCTTATTCTTCTGGTTAAACATTCAATCAGACATCTATAACGATATATGATACACTATGTGTCTATCTGACTGTGGGTCAATGGTTAGCAGGTCCGCCTTTCAATCAGGGGGTTGGCGGTTCAATCACCGCCCTCGTCGATGTGTCCTTGAGCAAGACACTTGACCCCGAGTTGCTGCCTGAAGCTGTTCTACGGTGTATGAATGTAACATGATTGGAAGTCACTTTGGATAAAAGCGGCAGCTAAATGTAATGTAATATAAGGGAAGTCCATCAACCTAATAGTTTAGAATCTTGACTTTTGGTATTCATGAAAAATAAAGAAGGGTTGCCAAAGTCAGTAGGTTACAACTGTTACATTAATGTGATAGGTATACATTTGATCAATATAAGTACTTGATCAGACTTGTTGTTATCAAAAGTTGTATTTCCTGTTTAAAATGTATGCCGTTGATGATCAGACACAAGTACAATGAGGCCCAGAGTCTAACATTACTCCAGGACCAGGGACTTGTCAGTGATACTAAAGTATAGACCTATAAATTCACCTATGAATGTTTGCATCTATAGGCGAATTATATAACGTTTAAAAGGATGGCTGAGAATTTGTATTCAGGTAGTTAATCGTCCTTTTATAGATTTATTGTTGAAATTGTCAGACTAATTAAACAAAACATTAGAACTAGAAGCAACCCCACACATCCAGACCCAACAGATCCATTATGAGATGGACTGATGTTAACATTAGGACTTAACATTAGGGTCTTAATTCCAGTACAAGCTACAGGAGCCATTAGTAATAATAAAGTAATTATTCCTTTGTAAATCCCACCAATACAGCAGTAACATGGTCGTATTATAAGTTCTCCTGCTAGCTATTAGCTGGTGAGAATATGATAATAGAGAAACAGAATAAATCTGTGATACATTGCATCTACATTTTTTACACATGTTCTTTCTCACTCACCAAGTTGAAATGGGGGGGGGGGGGCGGCTGGAAAACTAACCTGAACCCATGAAAATAAACATGTCAATTGTACAATTGTACTTTTTACAGAATCACTAACTCATCTACAACTTTGCAGCAAGATTATTGGTCTGACTTTAGTTTGTATTTCCAAAATAATAGACTATACAAAATATATTAATATTTTCTTTTACTTTTATTTATGTCTACTCTTTTCCTTCACACTTCTATTCTCTAAAGTTACATCAAAACAAAAAGAGTTCTTACACAATTAAATGTTAAATTTTTTAAGTCACGTAAAATCCATTAATCAGCCTTTTTACATTTCAATATTTATTAAATGTTGTTGTCCTTTTTATTCTGCCTGTCCTGTATTTAGTTAGATTGGACTTTTGTTTACACTTTAGTGTATGATTAAATGTAAATTTGATTTTGATTAATGACGCTTTGGGGGAAGAATATTTAGAAATAGTTGATGAAGTACATACTTCATATGTTGCCAGGCCACTGACACCCACTCAGTCCAGATGTAGCACATTCCTGAACTTTAACATTGCTATTTATGAATAATTAATGTTAGAGATAAACAGTTTGGATTCGAAACACATTTCTTAGGGTCTTTAACCCACCGGAGGACATAAAACTGGAAAAACTAAACGTGTTGCCGTACCCTGAGTGGTTCTGAGGTCCGGACCCGTCAAAGGAACCCGCTGGTCTCTATCATGACTGTGCTGCCTCTGCACCTGATGGACCTGGAAACACAGAAATACATTACTTAGAAAAAATATGACACAATGCTGACTGGTCAGTTACGATAATATTAAAAGACATTACACTGTTCTGTCTGTTGCAGCCACCTCCCTTTAGTGTCCACACTTTGTGAGGATTCATGTATGGATAGAAGCAGAAAGAGTGAGAGGCAAATGAAATGTTTTCTACTGGGTTTCACTCTCCTCGAGCAGAGCAGAGGGGGAATCCACAGCATCTTCACGGAGGAGAGTGAATGGCTTCCTCTTCATCAGTTCAAAGAGTATGCTCGATCTCTCCTTTGTCCTGGGTTAAAAGCAGAGAAAAGACCCCCACCTCACCTACACCTCGGCCCATACGCGCACACACACACAGACACACAGTCTCTCTCTCTCTCTCTCTTTCATAGGCCGCTGCTTGCGGCTTTGATCTGATAAGAGGCGAGTCCTTGTGAAGGTGGGCGCACTAAATCAAACAGCGGATCATGGACACACGCACACAAAACGCACACATATCAGTGTCGGGCCACTATTGTCCTCTCACGCTTAAATCAGAGTGGAAGAGGTTGAAGATAAATACTACTGAGGCGGCTGCCGTCTTTTATGTCCTAAAAGCCGGCTTGCTTTATTCCCCCTTCATGTTCTTCAATTAGACTCAATTAACAAGAGCTGGTCTAAACTATCCAAGGAAGACGGGGGGGGGGGGGGGGGGGGGCTGTAAGAGCCAAGAGTGCTACATGTGGGATATTAAACACAGAAGACTTCAGACAGGAAGCTGACGTGATGTGTGCAGTTCTGCAAATGTAATCGTATTTGCGTTTCCATTCAGTATATCGATTCAAGATTAAATTCAACAATAATAATAATGATAATAATAATAATGAGCTCAGCGTAATATTTGGATTATATAGTGTACACACAAGTGATGCCTAGTTAACAAGAGGAGAAATATCCTTTTACCGGGTTGTAAAAGAAACTTCAAGCTTAGCATCTAACGATATACGCTTTTATGATATGGATATTACAGGCTTTTGCAAAGCTACTCTTCAAATGTCAATATTGACATAGAAAGTGAACACTCCTGGACTTGGATCAGCTGAGCATACGACGGACTGACAACCTAACCACAGAGGAGTCTGCAGAGGGCGAAGAGATAAATGGAGACCCAAAATATCAAGTTTCCAAATGCAACGATGATAAGTCACTTGCTTTTTTCTGGATTGGAAAACCAATTAAAATTTGACGGGTATTTAGGGGAATAAATGGCTAAAACGATTTAAAATGTAAATAATAAATGTGGTGTGGGAATTATCTCTGTTAAAATCGTCATTTTGCGGAAAAAAAGAAATGTTGAACAGTCGTGTACTTTCACAGTATTAGTACTTTTTATCTACATTATGCAAATATGGCAGAAACAACAAATACAATGAACAAACTTCTGCAACCTTTCATGACCAACTTAATATCTGCGCTTGCATTCATGTAAATGTCAGAATGCAGAAGTGACATCATTCAACCGGTGAAGCCTTGTGACCTTATCAGTGCGGCATACGATCCATGCACACACGCTTTAAAAGCTTTCATACGACAAAATGTGTTGTATATGAATATGTATTCGAGATATATGTTTTCTTCAGACGTGGGGATCCAAACTGAATGGAAATTCAATATATTAAAAAGGTGCGTGTTCCGACAACGATTAAATGAGGTAATTGGTGAACCATTTCCCGCAGACGCAGTAGCATTGCAGAATGCTCGTCTGCAGAGCTTTGTTTATCCTGTCATGTTGTCTGCAAAAATGCAATGTTGTGGCCATTAAGCTTAGCCTATTATAACGTCTTTGTTTTCACAAAATGTAGACGTTATAATACGGCCCACAAACAGCTGGAAATAAAACGCCTTTCTGTAAATCACACACAATGCCCGATGCAACATACACTGCATTTGATTGTAATTTATTCATAACAAAACTAAGACATGCACATGTTATATTATGTGACCGTGTATGTGTGTGCGTGTGTGTGTGTGTGTGTGTGTGCCCCAGCTACCTTGTAAAACCCCTCCAGCCCCTCCTCTGGAGGACCAGCCAAGACACGGTGATCAATACACATGATAGGGAGCTAATCGCTCTCTGTCAAACCGGGCCCTGCCAGCTACTAATGGCACACACTCACTTGTGTGTGTGTGTGTGTGTGTGTGTGTATAGGCGTGGGCCTTAATGGCAGATTGAGACTCTTTAGGGAGTGTTGCTCAAGGTTAGACTCGGGGGACGAGGGGCAATTGACCACACTGTCTGTGACACTGACCCCTCCACTGTCAGCGCATTCATCATCGAGTTGTGACATATAGGCAGCGCGCACACACACACACAAAGTCCAGATCAAACTATATACACACACACACACACACACACACACACACACACACAATGACATCACCAAACAGAAAGTTACATTCTACACACAGAACTTCTTTCAATGGCTGCCCAACACATACAGAGAAGCCGACATTTCTCCTTTCACATTAAAAGTGACTGGAAAAAACAGACCGGCTGGTTTGAAATCAGTGAAATATATAGACAAGGGTAGGACTATAAAAAAAGAAATGTTTCCCAGCAGCGAGGAAGAAAAGTGCCGGGAAACATGATTGAACGTCTGAGGTAGAACTGACAGAGGCACAATGAGCATGTGTGGAGGAGAAGAAAGACAGAGAGATGGAGGGAGTAAGAGTGTGTGTGTGTGTGTTCACAGATAGAGGGCTATACAACAGAATTGATTGATTGAGAAGCTGGTACGGAAACACAGAGAAAGGTGTGTGTGTGTGTGTGTGTGTGTGTGAGAGATACTCCCATGTCTCTAAATGAATGAGTGGATGCGGTGGATGTCAGGCAGCTGCAGCCGTGTGATACGAGCAGAACTGCACAGCTATCGCCGCTGACATTTTGGGCTCCGCTACCCACCCACGGCCCCCTGGGAAAGTGATGGCGATGGCGAAGGCAGACCCCCCCCCCCCACACACACACACACCACCGCCTCCCTCCGCCTGTCAGTCACAAAGCTAAGGTCTTTGGTCGGCCCTCGCTGGACCCACGATGCCACGCAGCAGTGAACGCATCACATGACCAAAGCACCCAGACCCTGATGCACCGCTGATTCCTATCTGTATCTCAACCCCCCCCCCCCCCCCCCAATCGTTCCCCACCCAACCCATCTCTGCCTCTTCATTCAATCTCTCCTCTCTAGCTGCCAGGCTGATATCCCCAACCACAGAGAGAGAGGTGTGTGTGTGTGTGTGTGTGTGTCTTTCCACCGACGACGAGATGAACATGGAAACCGAGACAGAGGTACGTCAAAATAAATGTGTGGGCTCTACAGTAGCGAGCAGCAGTAGCATCGAGAGAGAGGACAAAGATGAGAGGGAGATACACTTTGGCCCCGCCTCCAGCCTTCTCAGGGAACCTCTAGGCCTCTTTGTCTCCCTCCTCCTCCCTCCTTCTCCTCCTCCTCCCTCCTCCTCCTCCCCTCCCCCCTCCGTCCACCCGCCCACACCCCCGGGCCCTCTGGTGTGTAGCTCACTCCATTGTGTCAGCCTTCAGAAGTGCTCAGTTTGAGTGGCAGGCCGTCACAGATCAGTTCCCCGCTAAAGCGGCCCGGCAGGCCGGGGTGACGGGCCAGGAAGGGATCTAAGTGGGGTTTATCAGCGCTTCTCAACGCCTCTCCGGCTCCCTGACACAAAGGAGAGCGGGTATTAAACATCTAAAGCAAACCCAAAAGCGTGAAAGCTCCTTATAGGGCCGCGGGATTGCGGATGTGACTGGAGTCTTTAAAAAAATGTAAAAAATAAAAAATAAAAGAGGAAAAAGAATGAATAAAATAGGAAAAGCACATAACTGCTTTAGCGGTGAGACTCCATTGACGGAAATATATGTTTCTGTCGTGTGGATAGAAGGCTGATGGGGGGGGGAGAGAAAGAGCGACCATCTGTAAAACTAGCTTCACAATGCTTTGTAGCTCACCACCTGTTTGGATATGACAATCTTCTATATATTGCATTTCAAATTGAACATAAATAGTTGGTACAGTGAAAGAACCCTAGTATAACCAAAACCCAGGCAAGTCAATGACAATACGAAGACAATAACCCTTGAGTGAGTCATTTTAGTCTCGGGGGGGGGGGGGGGGTTGAATCTCCTTCTCTGTAACAAACGTTCAAACGCACATGAAGTGGCTTCAGGACCGTGAACAAAGGAACAGGTGTTCACAAATCAGGTCGGTTTAACAATGTGGATCAATAACAAAAGGAACGGCACAGAAATAAATTAAACAACGCTTCCAAAAAAGCTGCAGACCTCGCAAAGCAGTATGAACGCATGAGATAAAGTGAAGCAGGGCTGTTAGCTCATTGGACAACGCCACAACGTTCAGATCAGTGACACTGGGTAACGACTGGAGGGTCAGAAGTGACGTTGAGAATGGGGACCGGTCTGACCTGTAATTAGCCACCGATGAGACACCTGGGAGACATCGACCTGTTTCCCTGGTCATAGTAGGAAAATAACCAATAACCAATAACAATGGCTGACATTTGGCTGCTTCAGGTTCAGGCTTCTGGTGATGAGCTGATGTACCATCATGGCTCACCGGGACACTGGAATAGAACTGAGGAGCCATCTTTAATGTCATTAGCAACACCCATGTGCCCACTATGACAAGTGAAAATGTCAGGCAGAGCCTCACCTGTCATCATTAGTAAAAAAAAAGTAAAACATTTAAATTAAAAAATAAATAATGATAACATCAAATTTATATTAATATTTGTCCACTGATATTTATGTATGACTAATTTCGAACATTTTATAGACAAAATCGCTGAATTTGCCTATTTCCCGTTCAAATCCAGGATGAAACGAGAGTTGAGGTGACGAGTCGAGCCTCAACTCTGATTGCGCAATCCATCACAAGCTGGGTTGATGCAATTGGCCCGTGCGGGTTGCCGTATCTCTGCATGTTGCCAATATATAATGTTTGCAGATATGTTTATTTTCCCTGATTTCCCACAGTCTGTCTCAGGTCTTTAACCATTAGAGTTTAATGTTTGTAAGTGACATATTTAGTTTTGCTGATGGGAAATAAAACCGCAGTGAAAAGGCGCAGGGTGAGGCAGATAATACTCTGCCGCCCTGCAGGGGGCGCTCGTGAGCCAATGGGTACTTGTTGCTGCTTCTTCTACGCAGAGGCGCCAGGCGAGTCAAGTCCGTTTGTTTTTGTATTTTGCTACATCAGATTGACAACATGGAAGAGGATTATATATCTAAGCTTAAAAATGTCTCAAAACTGGACTTTCAGTCAGAAGTGGACGTGATTAACACAGGTAGACCAACGCCGGAGCTAAAAGTTGTTCTTACCTTTACGTATCTGTAATATGTACCGTGTGTGTGTTGTGTTAAGAATGCTGATGAGACATGAAATAACCAGTAGCCAATTGAATAAGCTCCCCTTTTGGGTTTATATATTTGTAAATCTGACACTAAAGGAGTCAGTGCCTCACCAACCATGAACCTCACCGCACGTCACTGGTGTAACTAGTCAGTATTTTGTAACGGTCATAGCTCCCTCCATGATGAGCCATACAATGGGATCACCTTATTGCTTAATAATATCATGTCGAGTGTTGTTTGATGGCAATGTTCCATAAAATGCAATGCATTGTGGGAGAAGAAAGCTGTGAATATGCCATGAGGTGGGGTCGTTGTTCAGTTGCTTGATTGGCTGACTTTGACCTTGACGTCTCCTTCCACGACCTTGTTCTACTGTCTCGGACTCCTGGCGGGAACAATGAGGCGCCGCTTCCACGCAGACGTTACAACACACAGATGGAACAACTAATCAACAACACGCGTCAGAGCGCTGGGGCAGCGGTTGCCTGTGTGTGTGTGTGTGTATTGAGTGTGTAGCGCAGCGGCAGGCGCCACCGACTGCACGTCAGAAGCTGGCAGGGGGTTCGTATCCGAGACATTTGGTGAAAGGTCAGTGTAGAGTGTAGAGTTCAGTCCGAGACGCGTCTGTGTGTTTGAGAATGAAACCGCACGAGGTACAATAGTTCGGACAGTTAGAAAGAGGGTCAATGAGGGGGGGTGGAGCCTGAAGTAAACAAAGGTAACCTGGGGGTTATTATCTCTGGTCATACCGCAGCCATGTCCGTGTGCGGATGTATTCCCGTGTGCGTGTCTTCTGATCGTATGTTTGACTGTTTAAGTCAGAATGTATGCGAGCGGTTTGTTAGCTGCATAAATGTGCATGTTGGCGCTCGGCGGCTTTATCTGCGCGTCGCCTCCGAGCCCTCGTGTGTTTGTGTGGAGCCGTGTGTTTTTTCTCCACGGCCCTGCTAATTGTGTCATTAGCAGGGCCGTTAATACAATAGCTGATTGTTGCTTTGCCGTCAGAGAAAGGGCTGAATCGACTGGGATTACATGGAGAAGCCACCACGGACCTCCACGACGTGTGTACATAAATCGGTTTACACAATCACAATGTGGAAACTCGTCTTCCTTTCGGGGGACAAAAGTCCCCATAACGTAAATCATTACATTTTAGAGATTGGTTTAAGGTTAGTTGAATGCTTAGGTTTAGGTTAGGATTAGGCAAGTAGCAGAATGTAGGTCAATGTAATGTCCTCTAAATGTCCTGAGGGACTATTTTCAGCGGCGGATTAATGCACATTTGGTGCTCTCGTGAGAATGTGTGGCAGCAGGACCATGTGTATGATTGAGTCACAATAGACAAGTGTGTGTGTGTGTGTGTGTGTGTGTGCGTTTGTGTGTGTGTGTGTCTTGTGCCGTTTCTGGCAAGTACAAAAATTCAGCTGCGTGAACGAGGCGCATTTTTCGCGTCGCATACACCAGTCTGTGCACTGACTTTGTATTAAAAACATCCCCAGTGCTCCCATTATTTACTCCTCCAGACTCCGGTCTCAGGTGTGTCAGTGGTACACTGAGGTTGAAGTGATTGCTGCTTCATGTTTTTTCAGTATTTACCTACTTATAAGGTAATCAGAAGAAAAGTTTATGTTGTATACTTGAATCTTTTGGAATTGCACTTTTTGTTTTATAATTGACTGTAAAAGGGAATATTACCGACTAGTTCTGTTGTGCATACTGTGATATTCTGAACTCTCTCAGGTTCAAATCAATTAAATCAATTTGAGAAGCTGAGAATGTTCCTCGATTTAGGTCGCGACTTGTAATTCAGGGTTGATGGTGGGTCCCAGCCAGACCACTTTAGAACCACTGGTCCAGACAAGTGGAGAACCACTGCCCCAGACCACAGGAGACCCACTGGTCCAGACCAGTTGAGAACCACTGCCCCAGACCACAGGAGACCCACTGGTCCAGACCAGTTGAGAACCACTGCCTCAGACCAGTTGAGAACCACTGCCCCAGACCAGTTGAGAACCACTGCCCTAGACCAGTTGAGAACCACTGCCTCAGACCAGTTGAGAACCACTGCCTCAGACCAGTTGAGAACCACTGCCCCAGACCAGTTGAGAACCACTGCCTCAGACCAGATGAGAACCACTGCCTCAGACCAGTTGAGAACCACTGCCTCAGACCAGTTGAGAACCACTGCCTCAGACCAGATGAGAACCACTGCCTCAGACCAGTTGAGAACCACTGCCTCAGACCAGTTGAGAACCACTGCCTCAGACCAGTTGAGAACCACTGCCCCAGACCACAGGAGATCCACTGGTCCAGACCAGTTGAGAACCACTGCCCCAGACCAGTTGAGAACCACTGCCCCAGACCAGTTGAGAACCACTGCCTCAGACCACATCTGTCACACAAGTTCTTAGCAGCTTCACTATTTGTTGAGTTTTCTCTCAACCGAGACAAAAAAGCTTTGAACAAAGTGAATGTAATAACGTGCATTTGATCTTTGATGTAGTAATGTGGGTTATAATAAATATAACTAAATTAAATGAAGTCATGTTATGCTGCATGGTGCCGTAGTGGATAGCCCTGTCGCCTCACAGCAAGAGGGCCACGGGTTCGGTCTCCGGTCTGGGCGGTCCTTCTGTGTGGAGTTTGCATGTTCTCCCCGTGGCAGCGTGGGTTCCCTCCGGGTTCTCCGGCTTCCTCCGAAGACATGCAGGATAATTGAACTCTAAATTGCCCGTAGGTGTGAATGTGAGCATAATTGGTTGTCTGTCTCTATGCGAGCCCTGAGATGGACTGACGAGCTGTCCGGGTGAACCCTGCCTTCGCCCAATGTTAGCTGGGATCGGCTCCAGCGCCCCGCAAAAAAGGGTTTGGATAATAAGATGGATTTATATTATAATGCTAGAGAAATGTGTATAGTATATGTGCTTATATATTTTTACATTTGTATAAACAATAATAAAATGCAAAGACAGTTATTTAACAATATGCTCGGGAGTAGTTACATGTATACAGTGTTACAGTTACAACCGGCCCTTTGAGGGGGAGGGGGACATTAGTTTGACACCCGAGCCTACAGTGAGGACTAGATGGAGGTGTCTTTTGAAAGTATATGTGTAACTTAATTGACAATCATTTTTGCCCACCTAGTTTTAAATGCTGGGCATGAAAGTCATTTTTCATCAATACAAGTTGGCGATAAGTTAACTAACATTACAGTACATTTCATTTTAAGGGATGGCCATTTTCTATTCGATGTTATGTTAATTTGAGAAGGAAAGCTGACATTAGGCTATAAACAAACTCCACCAGTCCACATGAACAGGGCTGTGAAGGTTGATGATCACAACGGACCTTTTTTAAAGACACAAAATGAGTGGTATTTTGTAGCGTAGAATAAAAAGTTTTCTTACAAAATCTCTTGAGTTTGTCTTAACCGCAGGTCTTATTCCAGGCGTCTCATTCCGGCTCCATCAGGGCCGCTCGTCTGTAGGACCGCTGTCTGAATGAAGGTGAGTGACGGCTAGGACTCTGTGGTCAAGTCCACGAGTCTCAGAGTAACAGCTGCGTTTTCGGCTCTTTGCAGATCAGCCCTCAATTTCACTGCTCTTTCCTTATTCTTTTCATCTTCCCCATTCTCGCCTCGTTGCAGCTTGTACTGCATCTCAACAGACACCCTCAGCCTTCTCCTTCCACAAAGCTTCACCGGGGAATAACCGGCAGTCACCATTTTTGTTATGAGCCGTTTAACTGTTTCTGCCCTGGTAGCGTCACAAAAGCGACCACTGCTGGCAAATGTCCATCTCTAATTATTCATACCTGCAAACTCATGAGGGGTGAAGAAGGTGACAACGGGGGGGGGGGGGGGGGTGCAGGTGATTTTGTTGTTGTTGCTTTGAGTCTGTTCCATAAGCCTGTTCCTTGAATCTGTTCCATGAATCTGTTCCATGAATCTGTTCCATGAGTCTGTTCCTTCCTCTACCTGGTTGTCACAATCCTAAAATTATAACTTCTATACGATACCTGCCATAAATATCATGACACTCGATACCAGAATCAAATACAATACCATAAATATGGTATACCATAAATCCGATACTGGTATATTTATCTACAGTGGTAATAAAATAAAATAAAAATGTTAAAGCTGAAAACGGTCTCAAAAGCTCCGCAACTTGACGCCACTCGCTGTGAGCGCAGCACAGTGCGTGCAGACAGCTTCTAACGGAGCGGAGCGCGTGCGCTCTGCTCGCGCTCTCTTAATGAAGTATCGGTGCTAAAAATATGCAAAATCATATAGTTTTTAACGTACGGTTAGTTTGTTAGTATAGATACACCGTGCAGCGGGACAGCAGTAGATGTAGCGGGCTGACATTCAAGCTAACCCGAACGCCCAAACGCTGTCGACATCTGAACGCTGATTGGCCGAGACGCGACACGTCCCATCAAAGACGTTTTATTGCGAAGAGCACCACTTCACATTTTCACGCCCGTCTCACCTGATCCTCCCTCGTTCCCTTCACCTGGTCCTCATGTCCGTCTCACCTGATCATCCCTCGTTCCCTTCACCTGGTCCTCACGCCCGTCTCACCTGATCATCCCTCGTTCCCTTCACCTGGTCCTCACGCCCGTCTCACCTGATCATCCCTCGTTCCCTTCACCTGGTCCTCACGTCCGTCTCACCTGATCATCCCTCGTTCCCTTCACCTGGTCCTCATGTCCGTCTCACCTGATCATCCCTCGTTCCCTTCACCTGGTCCTCACGCCCGTCTCACCTGATCATCCCTCGTTCCCTTCACCTGGTCCTCACGCCCGTCTCACCTGATCATCCCTCGTTCCCTTCACCTGGTCCTCAATCCGTCTCACCTGGTCATCCCTCGTTCCCTTCACCTGGTCCTCATGCCCGTCTCACCTGATCATCCCTCGTTCCCTTCACCTGGTCCTCACGCCCGTCTCACCTGATCATCCCTCGTTCCCTTCACCTGGTCCTCATGTCCGTCTCACCTGATCATCCCTCGTTCCCTTCACCTGGTCCTCACGCCCGTCTCACCTGATCATCCCTCGTTCCCTTCACCTGGTCCTCACGTCCGTCTCACCTGATCATCCCTCGTTCCCTTCACCTGGTCCTCATGTCCGTCTCACCTGATCATCCCTCGTTCCCTTCACCTGGTCCTCATGCCCGTCTCACCTGATCATCCCTCGTTCCCTTCACCTGGTCCTCACGCCCGTCTCACCTGATCATCCCTCGTTCCCTTCACCTGGTCCTCATGTCCGTCTCACCTGATCATCCCTCGTTCCCTTCACCTGGTCCTCACGCCCGTCTCACCTGATCATCCCTCGTTCCCTTCACCTGGTCCTCACGCCCGTCTCACCTGATCCTCCCTCGTTCCTTTCACCTGGTCCTCACGTCCGTCTCACCTGATCATCCCTCGTTCCCTTCACCTGGTCCTCATGTCCGTCTCACCTGATCATCCCTCGTTCCCTTCACCTGGTCCTCACGCCCGTCTCACCTGATCCTCCCTCGTTCCCTTCACCTGGTCCTCATGTCCGTCTCACCTGATCATCCCTCGTTCCCTTCACCTGGTCCTCACGTCCGTCTCACCTGATCATCCCTCGTTCCCTTCACCTAGTCCTCACGTCCGTCTCCCATGATCATCCCTCGTTCCCTTCACCTGGTCCTCACGTCCGTCTCACCTGATCATCCCTCGTTCCCTTCACCTAGTCCTCACGTCCGTCTCTGATCCTCCCTCGTTCCCTTCACCTGGTCTTCATGTCCGTCTCACCTGATCATCCCTCGTTCCCTTCACCTGGTCCTCATGCCCGTCTCACCTGATCATCCCTCGTTCCCTTCACCTGGTCTTCATGTCCGTCTCACCTGATCATCCCTCGTTCCCTTCACCTGGTCCTCATGTCCGTCTCACCTGATCATCCCTCGTTCCCTTCACCTGGTCCTCATGCCCGTCTCACCTGATCATCCCTCGTTTCCTTCACCTGGTCCTCACGTCCGTCTCACCTGATCCTCCCTCGTTCCCTTCACCTGGTCTTCATGTCCGTCTCACCTGATCATCCCTCGTTCCCTTCACCTGGTCCTCATGCCCGTCTCACCTGATCATCCCTCGTTCCCTTCACCTAGTCCTCACGTCCGTCTCTGATCCTCCCTCGTTCCCTTCACCTGGTCTTCATGTCCGTCTCACCTGATCATCCCTCGTTCCCTTCACCTGGTCTTCATGTCCGTCTCACCTGATCCTCCCTCGTTCCCTTCACCTGGTCCCTCACGCCCGTCTCACCTGATCATCCCTCGTTCCCTTCACCTGGTCCTCACGCCCGTCTCACCTGCAGCCCATCCCCTCTTTACTTCGGTCCCCTCACTTGTCCTCTGACAGATTGTCTTGTGTTTTTCCCACCGAGCTCTCCAGCGTTGTGTACTGTGCTTCCCTGTTCCTGCCGGTAAAGGACTATTATTTGTTACCTCTGTCTCTTGAGTCGTGTTTTGGGTTCCTGGTTATCGCTCCGTGACACAGGAAAGACGTCAACTTTCTCTTCCTTCCTCAAACACAATGTTTGTTTCATGTTTTGAAGAGAAGGGTTTCTGATGCTCCATTATGGCTTCAGAGGATGCAACCTGGACGTCTCTCCGGATGTTCCAAAGACACGGTTTCAACATTATTTTGCTTAAACAAACAAACTTATTCAAAACTTCACAGAGCCCTATGGCAGCAAACGCCACTAAGTTTAGTTCCACTAAATCCAACACATGGAAAGCCCATCTTCTTATGCTTTTGCTCCTCAAGTCAGTCAAACCTCCATTTGGAACCAATTAAATTCCCTTAAAGAGAACACACTTAACGCCGTATATATATGGTACCTGGATTGCTACTTCGCCAAGTTTCTCTCTCTGGCTCTGTTTCCACCTCAGTAGGCAGTTTAAACTAACATTAACTCCATCTCCACGTCACGGCTCACTAAACCTCCGCGCTGCAGTAATTAGCGGCTGTGTAATGTAACCCACCTGCCGTGCTATGCTAAGTACAGCGATGCCGAGTGGGAAGCAGCACACGGCGTTGTGTGTACAGAGGCCTGGTCAGAGGTGGGTGGATTATAGCAGAGGCGTTGGCAGCAGGCCAGCTCCTGGAGCCAACACACAGTAATTATGTTTGGCAACACACAAGCCACCATAAATATAGATCTTCCATATAGCAATCATAATATTGACTGTTTTCAAGCAAGAAAAAAAAAATGGACAGCATTAGTTCACCAAGTAAAAAAGGTCTCCTGTTGGTTTCAAGGTAAAAACAGTCAGTTCACATAGGAGAACATAGTTATGGATGAATTTACATCCCTCCATCACATATTATTAACTCTGCTTCCTCCCCGGAGTCTTTGTGACTTCACGGACCTGGCTGGTTCTGATGCCTCCTGCCTGGTCCATGCCTACTATGAACTATTCATACACTCTGTCATACTCAATGAATATGTTTTAACTGTAATGTTTCCATCTGGTCACATGACATCTATTGCTTCTGTCCATCTTGGAGGGGGATCCTCCTCTGTTGCTTTCCTGAAGGTTTCTTCCTGTTTTTTCATGTATTTCTCGGGAGTTTTTCCTGATCCGATGTGAGGTCAAAGGTCAGGGATGTCGTATGTGTACAGATTGTAAACCCCTCTCAGGATAATTTATCATTTGTGATATTGGGCTCCACAAAATAAACTGAATTGAATTGAAATGTGCAGACTTCAATGCATTCAGGGATGCCACCGCGCCTCGTTAGGAGATGCAACGTCTGAGTATGCAATTGTTCATTATCCCAAATAATTATGTGTGCAATCCATTCAGTTTAAGACTCATTAGGAAATGTGGGACATTTTGGGGCGTGCAAATTCATTTTCACCTAAAGTTACGACGGTAGAAAAGTAATTAAAGTTACAGTTTAATGAAATCATGAACCATACGCGGAGTCACTGGAGATTGTGCATAAATTACTTCAATTAATCACACGCACACTGATTCAGATGATAGCTCTGAATCAGAAAGTTGGGAATATTCGCTCTCTTTTTATTCGCCGGCCATTTCTTTCTCTTCGCTGGCGTGTTTCGGTGTGCGTGCATGCGTGTCTTTCTGCGCTGCTGCTGCCGCTCTGTGCATTCTTTGTGTGTGTGTGTGTGTGTGTGTGTGTGTGCACGTGCGTGTGTGTGTCACTGAAGGGCCAGAGGTCTGGTGCACACCAGAGGACGGACGGGGCCAAAGCTGCGTCCCGTCCCGCCTCCCTCAGCCTGTCACGGGATGTCTCCGTGGGTGCCGGTTTCCCTGGCAACAAAGGCCCCGTGAGCAGGCTGCATTGTGGGTGATGCTGAATGGCTTGTTGAAGGTTGAGGGGTGGGGGGGTCATGAAGTGATACTGGTTGAAACAGGCAGTACAAGATCAAGGTAAACAACTTTTAGCCATTACTCACCACATGGCTCTGTTTGTTTTTTAGTGCTGTTTTTTTTCCACCCTTCGCGCTAATCAACACGAGACCCTGATTAAAACAGCAACGCCGGCCAAATGAACCACCATTTGCATATACATGCTGTGTAAAATCAGAAGGGATGCCAGAGTGTGAATTCACCTCCACGCGGCCGTGTTAAATGTATCAAACAGTCGCGTCTAAGTAGCTGAACGCTCTGATTTGCTGTTGTTACAAATCCATTTCCCGCTGTGTGACACAGAAAAGAAGAAGAAGAAAACCTGAGAGCGTCTTCTTTTGGGAAACCTGCAGCTTGGCTCTCCCCTCTCTAGGTATGTTATTGAGGGTGTTTGTTTCATGGAGTTGAAATACTTACCCCTATTGCGGTGGAAAGTCTGCTCTCAAAGGTGGCTCTGTCAGGGCGCCCCCTGCTGCCTCTGAGGGTGTACACATCCTCCAGGCTGCCAACCTGTCGGCATAGAAACGTGTGTTGCGGTCAGGGCATACAACCCATTCACTTTGAGAACACACTATTTGCTTGGTTGAGCACCTTGCATTTAAGAAGCTGTCAAAAATACTGTCAAGATAACCTCAGAAGCTCATAAATCACAGACGGGTTTTCTTCATTACAGAGATCGACACACATTCGATGCGAGGGTTCCATCACGTCTCCAGCTTTAATCACCCACATGACCCTGAGTACAACATGATATCAGCGCATCCCACTCCGGCCAGCTGTCTCGTGTGGGTTTTCCTGCAAGAGGTGAAATCAAATAGCACACAGTTTATCTAACCTGATGCTGGGCTTTTCATTTCCAAGCCTTATAAACTGAAATCCTATTGACCGCCTGGGAGAGTTAGAACTAACTAAGTGAAATCTACTCGCCGGCAATTGTGTGCAAGGCGCACGTAATGTGCGCGCGTGTGTGTGCGTGTGCGTATGTGTGTGTGTAGGGGCTTGCTGATTCTATCTCCCTTCACATTCATTCCCTCTATTCTCGGTCCCTGAGGTGCATCAGGGCTGAGACTGCAGAGTAAATTGTCCCAAATTGAGTTCCTTCTTGCCGGCAGATACAGGCCACATCCCGACCGTTTACATAGAGAGAGAGAGAGAGCGTGGGGGGGGGGGGGGAGAGAGAGAGAGAGGGAGAGAAAACAATCACAGCACACATCACCCGCTTGAAAATGTTCCCTCTAATTTCTCTTTGCCTTTCTTTTCCACCCGCACTCCCCTTCTCTTTCTCCCCTCTGTTGATTTCCCTGCTGCTTCTCTTTCTTCTCCCGGTGCATTTTTCCTCTGCTTCTCCCTCTCCATATCACTCTCTGTGCGTCTTCCCTCGTCTTTGTGTGCTGAGCTGGTGTACATCAGTCTGTCCTTGCTTAGCTTGGCTCAGCTCAGCTTGGCTCCCCCCCCCCCCGCCCCCTGTTGATGGATCTCTGCCCTCCTGCTTGTTCTTATTCCTCCATCTTATTTCATCCATTCTCCCTCGATTCCCTCTTTCCGCGTCACTCCCACCAACAGCGCTGCTCTTCCTTGCCCTCGTCCTTTTTTCACCCCGCATTTCCATACCTTGTTTGGCCTCTCTCATTCCCCCCCCCCCCCCCCCCCCCCGTGGCGGGCTGTACCCGGTGACATGGTACCCATCAGTGCAGACCTCCTGGGTGGGGGAGTCTCGCTCTGACAATAATCGCACAGTAAGTTCATAACGCTGGCAGCCTGGCGGAGCCGAGCTGAGCGGAGCACGCACGACGCCGGCACACTCCATTTAACTCAGCAGGGGAGCTGCAGGCTGGGGCCGGGATGTGACGCCCGTGACAGGGACGGGGACGCCGTCGGGTTGAGCGGCGGGTGGAGACAGATTGGGAAATGGGACGATGAAGGGTGAAACTGTTGCTGCAGGGGACGAAGAGGGGGTGGACTTTAGGTTTTGGACTTTTGGGGTTTGGGCAGGAAATGTCGATTTGTATTTCTTTCCAAAGATGCTCATGTCGACATCTGCATGTAACCAAAACTCTTCTCTCCTACAAAATCTCGCGCTTTCTGGGGTTTTTTTGCGTTTGTTTCTTTACGGGCAGAAGCATCACAGAGACTTCTCATCGACTGGAGACCTTTATTAAACCTTACTGAAGCTGTAACTAACCTCCCTGACCTTTGATCTCACTGGGGAAAAAACAGAAGAAAAAAAATTCAAAAAAGGTACATATTCCTATATATTTTCTATTACTTCCCATCATTCTCAAAGTGGTTTAAAATAAAATGTTAGCACTCTTGAGATTTGGATGCTTGGGTATAGGTTTGAGTATATTCGTCACAATCCAATCGTACAAGTGGAACAGAGGTTCTGGAGTGTGTGATAGTCAGCCGAGCCCAGTTAGCCGGGTCAATCGAGCTCGATGGACAACTGTCTGACAGCCTCCCACTGCAGGTGAAGGGGATCGAATTTGCAACGGCCACAGCATTGGGAATGAATACATGTTAACTCCATGGCATTGTGTCTCGAGAAGCTCTCTGTGTAACTCTGGGTGACCAACAGAACGTTGGCGCTGCGCTTTGAGGCGCTCTCCGTGGTCCTGATCGTGTGGCTGTGAGCCGTAGTTAGCAATACTAGACGGTCTCTCTCTCTCGCCTCACTGTCCACACCTGTAGGAAGGTCACCACCGGTGGGAAGCTCTCGCCACATCCCGGACTTCACCCGTCTGTCGTTTATAGCACCATAGAATGACGGACATCTTCCGAGATCCCCAGTAAAGTCCTGGCTCAGGTATGGCTAATGTAATATTAGCTAAATGACAAAACATGGATGGGGATGCACCGATTCATCAGACCAAATACAAGTACTTACATTTTGAGTACTTGCCAATGCAGAGTCCCGTTATCAGTACTTACTCATACCATTGTTGCTGACGTTTTTACATTCAATATCACCAGAGTGTAGTTCTAATACAGTCTTGGTGAATCCCTAACTTGGGTGAGCGGGATACGTCCTTCTTTTAAAGACGCAGGTGCGTGCGCTTCAGCCATCAGTCTCAGACTCGCGTACAGTTCCCGTTAAAATCGGCTTGCTGGCGGTGGAGTTTTCGTTTTGCCAAGATAATAGCTATTTAAGTGACGGTAAATGGACTGCAATTATATAGCGCTTTTATCTAAAGCGCTTTACAATACTAATTCACATTTACGCACCGATGGCAGTGGGCAACCATGCAAGGCCCAGGATGTGGACAGAATGAAACGTCAAGCCTGCGATTAGCGGACGAGCCGCTCCACCTGCTGAGCCGCGTCTCGTCTCTTCGGCTGCACTTTAGTCTCCAGAGCTCCCACTCAGTCTCGATAGCAGCTACTTCCTCTGGAGAAAATTGCTTCGCCTTTTTTTTTTTGGTGAGACACACATGGCTGTTGAGTCCTCCACTCCCACTGTACTGAGGTGTAAGTCTAGAGGAAAATATCTTCAAACAAATAGAACCCAAACCATTTGGCCAGACAGCTAAGCGAGACTATCTGGTGTGTGTGTGTGTGTGTGTGTGTGTGTGTGTGTTTGTACCAACAGCGTTCCCACTGTGAAGCAGTCAGTGGCCACTTGGACAACTTGACACTTGATAAAAATTAGTGCACAATTTCCCACGCACACACACACACACACACAGCCAGAGGTTCACAGCAAAACAATATGAGGCCAATCAAGGGGGCCGCTGGTACGGCTCTCCCTCTGCTAATGAAGGCACTTTGAAAAGGTAATCTAATTCACCGGCAGCAATTAAGGCCGCGAGCGCCTTGTCACTATCAATTATCCGCTCCTTCACTCATGTTATCCGGTGTGGACGCCGGGCCGGCCTGACACACAGCACTGTCGGGCAAATCAACCCCATCAGCCAGCCAGTCATCGAGAAGACTAATCATGAGAGTTTTCACACACACACACACACAGATATATACTGTGTGCTTGAGTCATTGCACGATGAACTAAGTAAGCTTGACGTGAATTGGGACGTCCAGGCTGCGTGCAGTCAGAGGCAGATCTATTACATAGTGGATCCATAAACAGTGAAGGTAGTAGATTTTAGAGACTGCTACTGTAGGAGGCATGACTGATGTCAACACCTATCAGATATGGATTATTTATCAAACCCCCTCGCTGCAGTGGAGCATTCTGTGTTTTTAGAGTCGCTTGAATCCTGTCCGAGAATAAGAGGACTCTGACTGTCGTGAAACCTGACGCAGACTCATGACCGCTAAGTTGTGGACATTAACTTCTTTCTTCCTCCATTTGCTTCCCAGTGCATTTTGGAAAACAATGACATGTCGAATGTGGCAACAGGTTGTTGATTGAATGAAAACTGATGAAACATAATATATAATATATATATATATATAGACACACACACATGAGTTATGGACTTATAGGAACACATGTAAAGAGTTCTATAAAGAGCCATGTGGGGCTTTCCAGTGCAAAGATTAATCCATTGCATAACTTTGGATCAGACTAAACTCCCACATGTTGTTCATTATTGGTTTGAATGCAATGATCCAAGTTTCTGAGGAACATAAACTACTTGAAAGTACTTGTGTTTCTTTCTGAAAGCAGGAAGTGGAGCTTGAACCCGTGACAGTGATGCGGTGCACATGGAGGAGGCGCAGCACCTCGGCCTGACGGAGGACAACAGCTCGCTGCAGAGAGAGAGACCTTCAGACTGCAGACGGAGAGAGGAGCTGACAGACGGGACTATTGGAAATGCTCTGCTCAGGGTCTTGATTGCTTGACTGGATCTCTCCAGCGAATGACCTCCGTCCGAGGCGCCGGTGAAGAGCGGATTAGCATAACAGGAGAGTGCAGCAAAGCTTTCAGAGGACGCTACGTGGGCTTCACGATGCTGCTGCCGGGAATCAAAACTCCTGGGTACGGACACATGTCAACGACGCATTCGCATCAAGTCACCGCCATCTGAAATGTAAATTCAATCAGAGATCGGCACGTTCAAGTGACATTTCAGCCGCATTAATACACCATCGTTAACAACTCTTGTTCACGTTCAAGCGATCACTTGGCTCTCATCTCGAGTGAGGATGCTTGTGTCAAAGAGTTTTGTGTATATTAAGAACAAAGTGAGTCTTAAGAATGGAGAAAACCTTGGGAGGAGATCATCAAACCAAACACTCAGAGCTTAAGGCTTAATGAACAAAAGAAAAGAATGAGCAGAAAGAAACGGTCTCCCAGGATGCAATGCATGGACCCCAATGTTTACAAGAGGAAATCCTATTTTTAGGATTCCTGTGGAACCGAAACAGCACCGAAGACTAACATGGTTTGTGTATTGAATCTATTCACATAAAGTTTATTTGAGGTAAAGTATAAGACATCGCCTCTTGTCCTCAGATTAGGAAGATTGCAAAGACGACGAGCTAACCACCGACATGCATGTCTTTTGTATTTGCAAAACAAAAAACATTATGCAGATAGACAATACACTGATTGCATTAACATAATGTACTAGTCACATTTATTTGCAATTAGTTTCCAGATAATCTAACCTGCATGTTTCAGGATTGTCGGTGGAGAGCCGCAGACAACATTCCGAAGTTCCTTTAACAAATAACAACAAATAACAGCAGATCGGGCCCCAGTGCTGAGAGGAGCCACTGATAGTTTATTTTTATTTTTTAAAAGCTCCCATAAGGAGTAAATGTTGGACCCCCGACACAAATCACTTTCAATTATGCGAGTTGGAAGTCGGGGCAAAGATAAAGAAGAATGGATTTATCAATTAAAGAACCGAATTTGAATTATCCCAAAGTGGATTTTTAATTTTGTTTTAGCGTCTGCCTAATGCGCCGCCTCAGGAACAAGACGAGTAACAGTAGAATAAAATAAATGGGCCACACTGTACGAGTTGTAGTCAAGACCTAAACCGAGCTCATGAAAACAACAAGCTCCAGTCTTGATTTAGGAGGAAATGTGAAAAAGTGTCTGACATTCATTTGACTGTAAAAGCTCATCAATTGATGAAAACGGTTGACTTTAGAGTTATGTCAGAACGTATTGTTGCCATGTGTAGTCATTTCTCTCAAAGACGTCTTGTTATTCCACATTTGCCTTCACCAGTTTGTTATTGATTCCTCAAGATAAGAAATGCCTTGGCTCCCTTTCAAGTGTCCAATCAGATTATCGTCCTCACAGTTTATGATTGAAGGAGCCGAGCATTCAAAACAAGTCACTTGAAGGCACCGCGAGTCACACCTGTTCAATACGATTGTGATCTCCGCGTTTTATCTTTTCTTCCTTAATGTCTGTTTGTTTTTTTACATTTTGTATATTTGTTGTTTCTGTCCTTTTATTTTCCTTCTTCTTTCTTTTTTTGACATTAAAACCGTGACGGGTTATATGAAGCGTCGTCATGATTTATGAACATTGTTTGAAGCTTCTTTTAGCCTTTTTTAAAATTAACTTTGCCGAACATCTGATGCATTTAGACACCCGGTTCATCTATTTTATTCAACAAGGGATGCTTTACTTCATATGATACCAGAATTAATGCCGGACACAAGTTAGCCGAGCCAAAAACGGACTTCTTCTTCTTTGTACAATAACTGCCCTCCGCCGAGCGAGTCAGACCACGTTCACCATGAGCAGCTTCAGAGACGGAGTGTTCTCTCCAGAGAACAAAAAGAGGGCCAAAAAGAGAGGGAATATTGGAATAACACCACCAACTTCATGAGGCCATAACAGGTCAGTGTTGATTTGAATGGTGTTTTTTCTTCCAATCAAATACATAAATGAATCATACATTTTTTTATCATTTTCATAAATTGAACATCTTCATGTAATTATATTTTCAGAGATTATTATTATTAATAATAATAATTTCCTTTTGAGTTTTTTATTAATGTCCTCCATTTGTGTACATATGCACATAAAAGCATACACACGCATCACATAAACATACATTATACCAGCTATTTGTCGATAACCTTCCATTCCCACCTGATACAACGCATTATAAAAATCCTTGACTTATTTATTCATTGATAGTCCATAACCTAATTTATTCTCTTTCTCCCGCTTCCTATTCTTTGAAGCAGCCATGTTTATGGGATATATGTCAAAACTGAGAAACACAGAGCCAGTCCTTGTTGACAGGTGATCTCATCTGTTTACCACTTTGGGGCGTGACAAATCAAAAAAATTAAAAACATTTAATACTCGCCTGTGAATATTCTGTCTCAAAATTATTCATACTGGCAGAGAAAAGGTTCCAACAGATTCTCACAGGCACAGGGAACATGTGTTACTCCTGGAGAACACAATATGAATATGAAGAGTGAGGAGTAAATATGTGTTACTTCTGGAGAACACAATATGAATATGAAGAGTGAGCAGTGGGCCTGGCCTGCTGTTGACAGAAGGAATAAAGTTTACCATCTTAGTTCGGAGGGGAAAAAAATATGAATATATATATATATATATTGTTTTCTGCCATGTAATAATCGTGTGTTGTGGGAAAGTATTCATTACAAAACCACTACGTTGAAGAAGAAGAAAAAAACATATTGATGTGCAAAATTCCACCGCTTGTGTGTCGAGGCCCTACAGCCTGATTTATACTGCAGCATCTGAGCATCGGTTCAAAAGAGGTGGACCCTGGAGTCTCAGAGGGCTGAAGCGTCCACAGGATGCTGCTGGAAAGAGAGAGAGAGCACCAGAGAGAGAGAGAGAGAGAGAGATGGAAGGGTAAACAAAACCAAACACAGACATCAAGAGAGTCATCGAAGCGGTGTGCGAGAGCCGCGTGAGGCAGCCCACCCGATGGAGAGCACAGCAGCTGGTGTGTACACGAACAGCCCGACAGGAGCCGGGGCCTCCACAGCCCCAAAGATGGAGGGATAGGAGGAGGAGGGTGATGCCAGGGGCTAAATGGGGGGAGCAGTTAAGCCTTGTTGCTTACAGTATTGGCAGGAAGTGCATGTGGGGTTGGGAGGGGCACAGAGTGGTTGCCACGATATTATGGAGTGTAACTCCATCACACCTGGACACTCCTCAAAACACACGGATAAAACCTCTGATTTACCTAAGTAACTCCAAGAATGTTAGGAATGAAAAAATCTATTATTATAAGGAAAAAGAGGGACATGATTATGAAGATAAGACTCACGTTGTAATACTCGAGACTACATGAACATTGTTTCCCATTTAAATTGAATTCACTAAACTACATTTTGGTTATAGGACATTACAACTCTGCAAAACTTGCTTAACCCTCCTATTACCTTTGGGGTCAATTTGACCCCATTCAATGTTTGACGTCTCTAAAAAAAATGATTGACAGAATTCTTTTTGCTTCATATTTCATGAATTTTCCTAATTTATTGGGGACAACTGGGAAAACATAAAATGTACATGATGAAATGTTTTCACTATCCTGTACACAGCTTGTACCCATCTGTGTTCTTTGGGGTCAATTTGACCCCAGACTGTTTTTCACTGTGTAAAACATATAAGAAATATCAACTTTTTCCTTTATTTAAAGGGATATTTAGGTAGTCAACAAACAAACATAAAGTACCTGACAATTAAACTAGGGAAACAATATTAATTCTAATAATTTTCTGGAGGTTTTAATTGCTGTGGTCAAAAAGGGTAAAAGATGTTAGTAAATTTGAAGGTAACAGGAGGGTTAAGTGTAATTGAATTGTTATTTTAATAATGTCGCATTGAATGAATGACATCATTCATTGACTAGTGGTCATCAAAGGGTGCAGCGTGTTATTACTCAATTATTTTATCTAGTGACTACTGTGCTGATTCTTTTCTGATTCATTGATTGGTCTGAAAGTCTTTAATGAGTTTTTAATGACCACAACAAAACATTCAATCTGCTATCCCATGACGCAGAAAAATAGCAACTCCTGGAACCCATGAATGTATGCCATTGTTGCATGGAAGGACTGAAATTATGGATTATTTAAACAGTCCTCAGGTTTAAAAAGGGGCGGTAGTCAATATATCATCATGTAGGAGTCCACGAATCCCTCCTTTTATGTGTAATGGACTTGGCAATAAACAGCTCTGATTCTGAATCAAATCCATGCTCTATACTTCAAAAAGGGAAACATCCGTCAAGTGTACTTAGACGGATACAGAATGTTTCAGAGTAGCCGTGTCATGGCAGGTGTATCACAGGTTATCACAGTGTCCACGAGAGCTTCTCAAGGAAGCTGAAAGTCTCAACAGCACACTGAGGCAGCCGGCCGGTTGGAGTGAGCGTGTGTTGCACTCGGTCAAGAACCAAACGTCCTGCACTCAACAACCACGTCCCAAGTTATTGCATTGCAAGTCCAAGTTGCTGCACTTATTTCAGTCATTCATGAGTCCCGCTCGGTGAAGAGCCGAGCGACCAAAACACAACTCGCGATTAATTAAACCCTGACATAGAATCCTCCTGCCGGCTGAAGTCCACTGGCGCATTACACAGGTTTGGATTCTGTGTAGTTTTCAAAGCTCTCAGCTTCGTACTTTGGGCAAGAAATTGAAAAAAACAATAACTGTGTCATAAAAGTTCACCCACAAAGCTTATAATAAACAACATCTGGTTCACTTCACTCTCTGAGCTCCGTTTATAAAACCGCTCCAAACTAAAAGTCATAAAATCCCACAGTAAAGCTAAACAACGTACATTTCTCAATATTGCATATCACCTATATGAGTATTGTTTGTGTTTCTACCAACACTCGCTGCTCTCGTCCACCATTTTCCTTTATCTGTTCCCCATCTCTCTCTCCATTTCAATATTGAAGAGAGTTTTATTAAGGGCTAGACTCGGGTGTGCTGAGGCGCTTTCAGTAATTTTCCTACAAAGTGCTTTAATCCATCACACGGCCAACATGTGGCCTTTGCAGCCATACATCATCTCAGCCCAGGGAGAGTGGAAGGGAAAGAGAGAGAGAGTGCTAGGGTAATTTCTGCTCTCCTCTTCCTCCTCCTCCCCCCCCCCCCTCCTCCTCCTCCTCCTCCTCCTCACCCCCTTCACCTTCTTCTTCTTTGCCTTCTCCTCTACCTTCATCTCCCGCCAGAGTTTCCCACCTGGGAGGGAAACCACATCTCCTCCACATATTCCTCAGTCAAGTCCTCTCTCCATTTACAAATGAGAGTGAGGCAGGAGGGAGGAGGGAGCACAGGAAGGGGTGGGGGGGGGGAGTGAGTAGAGAGAGAGAGAGAGAAAATGAAAGAGATGGAGATAGCCATGAATGAATGAGTGTGTGATGGGGAGAGAAAGAGATAAGGAAAATGGAGAAAAGCTTACTGGAATGAATTAAAATTGGGGACAAAGGCGGGTGAGAGGAAGTGTGTGTGCGTGTGTGTGTGTGTTGCAAGGTGTCTGGGCGTGTACTTGCATAAGGAAATCGAAATAGGGAGGGAAGGAGTAGAGATGGGGGTGGGGGGGGGGGGATTTCCCAGCATGCAGCTGGTGCAGCGTTGCCCCCTGTGCTGCCCCCCGGCCAACACCTGCCTTCCATTTTGCTCCGAGGAGCAGCGGTGAACCCTGGGCCCCCTGACTCATGGAATGGGCCCTCTCCTCCACCCATTAGAGGATTGGAGTCCCTCTGCTCGCCCCTGGGTGCCCCACGGAAACAGAACAGGGAGAAGATGGTGGCACGTTGGCCTTTCTGGCGAAGCACACATGGCCGTAACGTGGAGTAATCCAGCCACGGAAGGCTTGACATCTGACCGAGACCATTTCTGAGCTGGTCATTAGACATTCTGAGTGGGGTGCGGCGCCACGAGGCTTCAGGGGAGAAGAATGTGCGACGCCTGGTCGCGAGGCGTTCGCGGCATTTCATTTAGACGGTAAATCCAGTGCTCTACCTCAATTACATCTGCTTTACTCGGATTGGAAAACACACCTTGTGAGTACAGAATGAGATGAGGGGGAGGGGGGCATGGGGCGCATCGGGGATTGAATCTCTCGATGAGCCGATAGCACGTCTACAGACTGCGAGCCAAGCTGTGGCGCAGTAATGGTATGCTAATGATATGCTAATGATATGCTAATCTGCCAGCAGTATTCCACCTCACTGGAGAGACGGGGAAATCTGGGAGGCCATTCACCATTGGTTGGAGACCAGGGACTTCCTGGTGTCAGAGTTCAAGACAAAAAACATACACACACACACACACTTAATTCTTGTAGCAGTGATCTCAGCTGAAATAAAAAACAATGCGAAGCATTGACCTAATCTGCCTCTAATCGGATTTGCAAACCCTTAAATCAGCAAGAAATAAGACCTGTAAACAAAGCAGCATCATGTGATGCAATTTAAAACTGGGTCGGCTGTATTGTTGAATAAGCCCTGCGAGCTTCTTCTTCTTTTTTAAATCGGCGTGTCAAATCAAGCCGCTGCGCTGTTGTTCGGTGCCGGCGTAAAGTGAAACAGAAAATCATCTATTTGAGATAGCGATCAGGTTCTCATTTTCTTTGTCATTGTGTGAGAAGCCCTGCACCTGTAATGGCGGCCATTACCTGCCTAGTCAGAGCAGCTCTTTCTCTCCGGCTCATAATGATTGCATTACACCAGCACATCCGTGGTTTGAGATGAGGCTCACCATTGTGTGACGGTAATCTGTGAATCCACGTCGGCGCTGCCACACAGCCGTAATAATTACCAGCTTCCTGGGTGCGCTGCATTCGCCCAGTTTGTTTCTTGATTTAAATGTTGCCACGTTTCACTGGATCCTTGGGAATGAGCCCATTTACCCTCCAACTTAAAAAGAAGAAGAATAAGGGGGGGGAAAAAGGAACATTGACAAACTAAATGAGCAAGGTGTAAAACAAGGGAAGGATGAACGTGGACGGATAAACTCCGTCTAGAAACCACATAGAGGCTCCGTTGCGTCTGCTACCAAAGAGACACCTGCGGAATAAAAAGAAACCGCAACGCATCACGGCGCAGTCTGTCCGTGTGGCATGAAGACATCATCGCGGGTATTTGACTTTGTTTTTCCTGTGATTCAGAGTTGCAAAATGGATATGTCAAGTCGGCGCAACGGCGAGACGACGAGATGACATTTTCTCCTGGATGCTGAACACTAAATCAAAGAGAGCAACGGCCCGCTGAGCGCCCATGGAGACATTCCATTCCCCTTGCGCTCATGCAGCATTACCACTGGAATCCTCCCAATATATATATATATATATATATAAATATTAGGGCTGTCAGCGTTAACGCGTTAATCTATGAGATTAATTTGGCCGCGTTAACGCACAAAAATATTTTAACGCAATTAACGCAACTTTGTTTACTTCCGGTGTGCCTTGAAGTTTTTACACTTCTCTGAGTGTCAAACAGCAGCAGTACGGTTTAACACTGTTTCCGTTTTTAAAACAATTATTTCTCCGCGAAAATAAGGAGCAGAAATCAGTTTAAACTCGTGGATGAATCAGTCGGGTTTCCTCCTGCTCCTCCTTCCTCCCGTCTCCCCCTCTGATACACAGAGGAACCGAGGGGCGACGTGTCGGGGGACGCGGCGCGGAAAGAACTCGTCACACGAAACCTTCACCGTGATTGGTCAATCCGTTTGTCTGTCAACATTTAGCGAAAAAACAACCAATGAACACTCAGTAAATCACAAAGGACCTCCCACCTCACAGGTGAGGCTCATTAGCAGCCTGTCAATCAGAGAACCAGAGAACACGGCACGAGGACAACTGAGTCTCATTATAGAGAGAGCTGAGATTGTTCTGGAATGTTTGATGGATAACACGTGGGTATGTGTCATATGAAAACGCCTTTAAAAGGTGAATTTACATTTTTTTGTAAAATGGAGAAAATGAGCCCAGCCTCCAGAGGGTGAACAGGACATATTTGTCAGTTCCCAAGGCCACTGGTTCTGCTGCTGTTCAATGTTAAAGATGACAGGACCAATGGGGTCTCAAATATACTTCTTTTTTTAACTTATCTGGATGTTTCACTGAAGAAAGAATTTATCATCCACGATATTAAATACCTCGCTGGCACTTTATAGGTAGGAGCCTCTTTGAAACACAGCTCTGTGTGAAGTTTTGTCTTT